>NW_027204827.1:730000-1247118 GCF_024711535.1 Dipodomys merriami
AAGAGAGCCTTCGCTTGTCCTGTGTTGTGGTTTGCCATGTCTCCCCAGACCTCTCCTTGTCTCGGTCCTGGCACCCAGGGTGGGTCGGCCTGTGTGTGCACCCCAGGATGAAGATGGGGTCTGGCTTTGCTAGCCAGGGACAGGCAGGGAGATGTGTGTATGGGATCCCAAAGACCTGGAACTTGAGCACCTCCTGTCTCTCCCTCCTGATCCCAGACTTCCAATCTCCAGGAGATTCACCACCTTCTCCCTCTCTACCATAGCTGGCAATGGTACCCCCTGCTAACCAGCCCCCACACACCCCTGCAACCCTCTGCCTCCTGTGCCCCCACTGTTCTAATCACTTCTAAATACCCAGGGATGGCCCCGCCTGCAATCCTCCCACCTACAGCTCCTGTGTATCTGGGTGATAGGCATGTGCTACACACCTGGCTTGTTTCATTGAAATGAGGTCTCACAAACTTTTTTTTTTTTTGCCTGAGCTAGTCTTGACCCATAATGTTCAAACCAAGAAGCATCTGGGAGGCCAAAAGTAAGTGTCCAAAGATGGAAGCTGCATCCTGAGGTTGATGGAGGAGTCAGATGGCAAGGTGGGATGCAGGCTCACCCACAACTGCTCAATTCCAAGAACCCAGGACACATTCAGTCTCTGTGTTTATGTGAAATCATGGCACAGTGGGCCCAGTCAACTCCAGATGCTTTCATTGTGTTCCAGATCCCTAGGAGAAATGAAAAAGCTCTAAGGTCAGTCATTATTTGAGATGCATCTGTTCTGATTGGTGGAAACTTCTCCCTCACACAAGTGTGCACACACTCACCCAGGCACATGTTCGCACACATCCCTGTCTTTTCTTGGGAGAGCTGTGTGTCCCATTATTTAGCTTAGGGAAGAGCTATGTGGCTTCGAGTGGAGGATATGAAATTGAGGGGTGAAGGGCCAACACTGGGATGCTGTCAGCTGTCAGCTGCTGCCGGTGCAGATATTACCCCGCCATTGCTGAAAACAAAAGACCACAGCCTGCCACGTCTCCATTTGTCAACCTGAACCTCTGATAGAGCCAGAAGGCGCCGTCTCTGAATTCTTCATTCTCCAAGAAGCCCAGCCTTGCTACGTCCCAGTGAATGGAGTCATGATCACAGGCTGTGTGGCTCTCCCACTGCCATCTGAAAATATCCACAGCAGGGAGCAGCAGGCAAGGATTGCTCAGGACGACAAATAGAAAATTCCACAAGTCTGGGAGATAACCCTCCTCTACCTGAAGGAGAAAGGAGAGCCTGTGAGTCTAGGAAAGTTCTGGATCCAGGCGGAAGCAGCTCCTCTGTCCCCTGTGGTGGCAGGCACACCACACCCTGAGCAGCCACGCCTGGGCCCCTGGCAGCAGAGCTTCGTGATGCACAGGACCCACCTGTCTCACAGGACCCTGATTTCACTCAAAAGCAGGAGGAGACAGCACTTCCCACAAGGTGTCACTGATAAAACAGTTCTCTGTGCAATGGGAATTTTGTTTGTTTTCCTTTGTGCCGGTCCTGGGGCTTGAACTCAGAGCTGGGCGCTGTCCCAAAACATTTTCATTCACTTTCACAGCTCCACTTCTGGCTTTTGGTTGGCTCCATGGAGATAAATGTCTTGAGGAGTTTCCTACCCATACTGGCTTTGAACCATGATCTCAGCCTTCTGTAGTAGCTTGAATTACAGGTGTGAGGCACCAGGGCTGGGCCAACATGAATTTCAGATCTCCTCCATCTGACAGACAAAGTGGGAGGGTGGGGTCTCCACTACAAGAAACACTTCTGTACCATGGGGCCTTGGCCAGGAGGGGTTCCCACCCCTGAGGTGTGGAAATGGGGTACTGACATCGACAACCCCGCTCCCCCCTCCCCCCCCGGGTTGTTTTGATCATGAAGACCCTACAACACCATGCTGCATACAGAGCCAGACACCATAAAGGTTCAATGAATCACAACTGTTACTGCCGTGGCACGCTTCCCTCATCAAATATGGAAAAGGGCAAGAAAAATAAACAACTCACTGGGAATCTCTCTACAAAAATAAAAACTTTAAATTAAAAGAAGAAGAAGCCTGTGATGTTAGTGCATTGGTAGCGTGTGGCTAGGACTGGTCTTGGGCTCACTGATCGGTGGAGGTCCCTGTCAGGTGCTCGGTGGGTGCCACGTGGAGCCCGGTCGCTCAGATTCCCCCGACTAACCCATCGGCGTTTTTGCTGCCAGCACAGACAAGTGGGAGTGATGGACCCTGAGCCAGTCCACAGACAGGGGGTGGACCCAGGATTAAGAATGGTCTACCCTCAAACAACATCCCTCATACTACTCCAGCTCCCCATCTATACCAGAGGCAGTCTGGACAAATGGAAATCAGTCCTGTATTCTGGCTATGGCTAACAGGAGTCACTAGCTTTCAGGCTAAACCACTCTAATTTCCTGAAGATGAATTAAAAACTTTATAAGAAATCAGGAAGTAAGCCACAGAAAATACTCACCTCCTTCCATAAAGAAAAACAGACCACAGAACACCTGTAACACCTACAACAATTGGAATTCACAGCTCATCTTCAGGTAGAGCTTGTTTAATTTCCAACATCTTAGTCAGTTTCTAAAACCTTGGCAGAATGTCAGAGGGTTACCAATTACATTAGAACAACCCATAAAACAAGCTCTCAAGGGAGGTAGGGATCAGGAGGATTTAAATTCAAGGCCAGTGTAGCAAACAAGAGGATTCCCCATCTCAACCAATAAGCCAAAGGTAACTGCATTCCAGCTCCTCAGCAATCACAGGAGGGAAGATCTTGCTCTGAGTCCAGCTGTAAGCAAAAACAAGAGATGCAATCTAGAAAAGAAAACAAAAAAAGCAAGGAGGGAATGGCTCAACTGGTAAAGCACTGCCTAGAAGGGAAAGGCCCGAGTTCAAAACCCCAGCAATAGCCAAAAAAAAAGAAAAACTCACATCTTGACCTGCTGCCCTTCATAGAATGAGTCGTGTCATACAACGAGGTCTTGCTAACTTTCCATCCCCACAGCTTTTGAAGGGGACAGTCCTAGTCTGACCATCAAGTCCTGCCCAACATGCCGGTGTTGGTGCTGCACAGCCCTGAAGTTGTGGACATGGGTTTCCAGACATGACCACCTCCAAGCTCCCGGAAATGATCGAGGGTCCTTGGACCCTGAAGGCCATTAGTCCTTCATTATTATGCCGCCTTCGCCCTTTGCCTTCACTTTGTATTAGTAAGCCTGCTCCCACTCGTGTCTCCTCTCCATCTATCCTTGAATTCTTTCTAGAACCTTCCAGCCCCTCTGACCTGGCAACAGCTACAGCTGCCATACAACATTTCCACACTTGATCTCTAAAACATTTCCTTAGTCCTCCATCCTCTGCTTTTTCCAGTGTTGTACAGAGCAGTGGAGAATTCCTGAGGCCCATGGTTCCAGAAAGGGTGGACACTGATAACAGGCATGGGCTCTAAAGTTCTTAGCCCATGGCAGAGCAACTGAATAAGAGAATTCCTGCTGAGTTTCCTCAGCTTGGAATTGTGTTAGGCAAGAAATAATCCTCAAGCTGGGTGCCAGTAGCTCATGCCTGTAATCCCAGTTACTCAGGAGGCTGAGATCTAAAGATCTCAAACCCAACCTAAACAGGAAAGTTCATGAGACTTAAATCCAATGAACCACCTAAAAATTGGAAGTAGAGCTGTGGCTTACCATGGTAGAGCACTCGCTCTGAGCAAAAAAATCTCAGAGGAAGTGTTTAGGCCCTGAGTTCAAGCCCCATGATGGACAAAAATAAGAAGAGTCCTTAGCTGGAGGAAGCCACTCAGATTTTTGGAGATGTTTCAACAACTTGTTTGATGATTCCTTTCACAGCTGGCTAGGGAATCTCACTTCCTCAATTCACTCCCTGCACACCCTCCCACAAGCACTCTGCCCTTTGCACATGCACTTTGCTCTGGCTATTGGGCCATCAGCAAATATAAACAGAAGCTTCCTGGTGAGAAGTCTTCCACCAAGTGAACACACTTAGATTAGCCAGCCAGCAATCAGCATTAGTGTCAGACCAATGCAAAAAGCCGTATTGGAAAGCGGAGACTCAAACCAGCTCCCAAGTGAAGTTAGCTTTATGCCCACTTTTGGTCCTCAGCTCCACCCAGCCCTGAGCTACTGTCTGCCCTGGAGTTCCCACCCTACAGCTGGCCACTCCCTCTCTCCACCCAGACCCAACTGAGCAAACACCCACTTCACTTCCTACTCCCAGCCCCTCCTGCTACCTGAATAGGGACGGATGCCATGTGTTCCCTCTTCGGGGAAATATGGCTTCTCTAATACACCTTGTAGTAATCTTTCTCTTGTGCCTGCTTGCCTTTGGGTGGTCCCCTGGAATGGGCATGAAGGATCCTTTCAAGCAGGACCCCTGTAACTCCCCAAACACCCAAAATTTATGTCCACACAATACATGAGTCAATAAAAGGGATACCAAACCAGCAAAAATAAATAAATAAAAAAAATTAAAAAAATAAATAAACAAAGAAGAAGAAGAAGAAGAAGAAGAAGAAGAAGAAGAAGAAGAAGAAGAAGAAGAAGAAGAAGAAGAAGAAAGAAAGAAAGAAAGAAAGAAAGAAAGAAAGAAAGAAAGAAAGAAAGAAAGAAAGAAAGAAAGAAAGAAAGAAAGAAAGAAAGATAGAAAGAGCTGGAGATTGTTGGGAGCCGACAGTAAAGTTTAAAGGTCATCTTGACCCAAATGCTCAATGTGGGGCATGTACAAGAAACTGGGTTACTTAAAAACCACCAGGTGCCTGGGATTTCTTTGTTATGTCTGCAGAGATTGTTTTACTTTCTACTAGTTGACCTTGTCTTTTTTTTTTACTGCACTCTGTTTTTACTGAAATTTTCCGTGTTTTTCTAGACTTTGGTAACCTTATGTTACCTCTTGACTTCTAATAGCATATAATAGTGAAAGTTAAAAATAAATGGGGCTGCAGTCTTAAGCTGCAGACCTCCCAACCCCATCCTTTTTCTTATGTCTTTATTTTTCTGCATCCTTGCCTCCTAATTCAGGATTCCCTTTTGTTGCCGGCAGGCTCTGGCAGGAGATAGCTGCCACTTCTCAGTGCTGAGCATTTAAAAATAAATTTTAAAGCAAGGGAGGCAGGTAGGCTTCTGGGAGGGGGAGGGCTGCGGAGGGGAAGGAGGGAGGGACGGGTTTTTGGAAGGGCAGACAGCATAGATGGGCCATCAGGAGCTTCTCGCTGTAGCATCCAGGGTGGCTGCCAGCGCCACCAGGGACCCATCTTCCACTAGAACTAGATGCTGCTAATTGGTGAGGAATCCGTGCCTACCACCTAAAGAACAGAAAAAATTCTTTGTCACCACATGTTTTTTTTTTTATTCCTTCCAAGGGAAAGACATTAACTCTCAAATAACAGCACCACACTGGGCCTCCCCAAACCCACAGAGACATCTTCATGGAGATGCAGGGGATGGGGAGGGAACAATGGGGTGGCAGGGGCTCTGACCCTTTGCTCCATCCTAGTCCATCCGTGGTTTCTGACCCCTGGGACTCTGAGCCAGTAAGGACCCTGGAGAAGCTCTGGGGCTGGATGTCCAGTGTAAGGCTGCATGCACCGGCTCCCCAGCACTGTGACCAGATCCCCGTGTGGGATCATTCACCACGAGAGAAGGTTTAGTTTGGTTCACTGCCACATAGGTTTCCATTTAAGGCAGCAGTCCCATTGCTGTGGGTTTACCTGTAGCAGAGAAGACTTCTTACCTTCTTACCTCATGGCAGTTAGGAGAGAAAGAGAGAGAGAGAGAGAGAGAGAGAGAGAGAGAGAGAGAGAGAGAGAGAGAGAGAGAGAGAGAGAGAGAGAGAGAGAGAGAGAGAGAGAGAGAGAGAGAGAGAGAGAGAGAACAGGGTCCCAAACCCCACTCCTCCTGGAGATGCTTAAATATTAAATCATGTTCTTCTGGCAGCTCCCAGACTGAGGACCAATATTTCCATGTGGGGGCCTTTGGAGAATCTTCTAGACCCAGACTATAGCTGAGAGTCAGCTCACTTGGCCCCATTCCCTTAGAGAGTTCCCGCAGGCCCCTCTCCCACCTTCAGGGAGGAGGGTTGATCACCATCTCATCTGTCCATGATCTCGGGGTTTAGTCGAGTTCTGGTCACTGCCTGTGTCCTCAGCATCCATACTCAAACAACCACCATCCTCTGCCTGGCTGAATGGCTCCTCATCAGCATGTCTCTTCTTGTCTAGGGACCAGGACAAGAACGGACCAGGTAGACCCAGGGACAGACATGGCAGAGCAGGGCATCTGGACTCAGCCTGTCAGTGAAGTGCTCTGCCCACCCTCACAGGTAAGGCCTTGTTATCTGCCCTTGCATGCTGTGGTGCTGTCTACTGCAGTGTCCATGGCCATGGTCCGGGGCTGAGCAGTGTCTGCAGCCATGGCAGAGCCCGCCAGGCCCAAAATCATCACATTCCAGTCTTGGCAGAGAAAAGCTGCCCACCTTCCTCCCAGGCAGAAGGGAAGCAGACACAAAGGAACCCTGGGGTGCCTGGGTCATGGGAGGCCATGGGGGGAGGTCCTCTTCACCTCCCTGAACCAGGAATACAACACCCCCCCAGACTAGCTGGGCACCAGTGGCTCACACCTGTAACTCCAGCTACTCAAGAGGCTGAGATCTCAGTATCATGGTCCAAAGCCAACCTTGGCAGGAAAGTCCATGAGACTCCAGAGAACCAGGAGGACAGAGGCTGAGCTCTAGTTTAGGGGTTCAAAACACACGTGCAGCCAGGTGCCAGTGGCTCATGCCTGTAAGCCTAGCTACTGAGGAGGCTCAGATCTGAGTATCATGGTTCAAACCAGCCTGAGGAAGAAATTCTGTGAGACTCTTATCTCCAATTTTCTGGTGAGAAAACCGGAAGTGATGCTGTGGCTCAAGTAGTAGAGTGCTAACCTTTTGTCGGTCATGGGGTTAGAACTCTGGGCCTGGGTTCTGTCCCTAAGCTCTTCCACTCAAAGTTAGCCTCTACCACTTGAGCTGCCCTCAATCAAATTGAAGATCCTCTCACCTTTCCTCCCAAGTACTGGGATTGCAGGCATGTATCACTGCACCTGACTGCTTTTTTTTCTTCTTAGTGAACATACAATATTTGTACTTATTTGTGGTGTACTGTACATCAGCCAATACACACACATGATGAGTAATTACCAAACTGTCATTAATCCACATCTCCATCTCCTTAATCCCCTCCATGTTGTGACCCTCCAAACTTTCCCCTCCACTCATTCTGAAAGAGGTGAGAAACTGTCATAGACAACAGATACCAAAATCGACTCCCAAGGATGGAATTGTCAGAAAGTTCTAGAAGAAGTCCATATCCCAGGTAGGAATCTTGAGAATGTTCTGGAAGAAGTCCACATTTACTGATTTGGGGTAAAGGTTAAATTCAGGACTGTCAAAGCAGATGTACACATGAGTGAAAGAAACAAATTAGCCAGAGCCCATTCATAACCAGTCATGCATAACCTTGAACCCAGTTCCATCCAACAAAATCTGAGACACAAGCAAGCACGAGGAGTATGAGCATGAAACCCTGTCCTGTTTACATGCAGAAAACTGTGAGGGCCACAGCAGTGCATCACCAGGTACTCAGCAAATTAATTCCCTCATATTCTAACACACACCTCCAAGCTGGCTTCTTAAATCACGGTGGTGAACCCCTGCATTGCCTCTGCTCAGATAATTCTATTTTATTTCTTGGATCAGCGCAGTCTAAACAAGTTTCATAAGTATTTAAGACAAGAATGGGGAAAGGGAAAACACTGCATAATGCATGAAGAGAGCCAGCTGGCCAAAGCAGAGCTGCCCCTGAAAACTAGCTCTGGAAGCTTCCGAGCTTTAGTACCCACATTCTGCACATGACAAGAGGAAAGATGGGAGCCTGCCATCCTCTTTTGATTTGTTTTCCATTTTATTGCTAGATTTTTTTAAGCCACTGCTTGAAATACACTAAGTCCTTTCTGAATTCAGTCTTTATGGTCAAGAGGTTTTTGGTTTTGTTTTTTAAGTAATTGCTAACTTGACAATCTGTGGTTTCTTTAGAGAATGTGTGTAATTGTGTGACTGGCTGGTCACCTGCCCAAACCCCATGTCACCCTCATTTTGGTTTCAAGATAAACCTAAGTGGAAAACATGGGAAGCATTTGTCACTGCCCATACAGAGTTATACCTAGCTGGAATGGGAGCTCACACCTGTAATACCAGCTGCTTTGGGGGCTAGGATAGGAGGATCACAGTTTGATGAAAGCCAAAAAATCTTATGAGACCCCCCCATCTCAGTCAATAAGCCAGGCATGGAGGCTCCTGTCTTTCATTCCAGCTACACAGAAAGTATAAACAGGAGGATCACAGTTCAGAAAGAAAAGAGCAAGGCCATGAAATCCAGTTAAAAAATAAGAAAGCAAACAGAACCAGGGTTGTGACTAAAGCAACATAGCAAGCATGAGCCCCTGAGTTCAAACCCCAGGACCCACACAAGAATTTAAATACACAGAATCACCAAGGCAATGGGGCAGGAGGTGGAGTGAATTTTGAGGAGACATACAGCCTGGGCTATGTACCAAGAAAAGGAAGAAGAAAAAGAAAAGCACAGTGGTTCACACTTACAATCTCAACTACTAAGGAGGCAGAGATCAAGGAGTGTGGTTTGTGGCCAAACCAGGGCAAAAACAAGCTGAGCATGATGATGGATAGCTAGAATACCAGCTATGGAGGAAGCATAGATAGGAGGATCATGGCCTCTGAGCTCTACACTGGGTGAAATGAAAATGGTCGAGCCAGGTGCCGGTGGCTCACACTTGTAATCCTAGTTACTTAGGAGGCTGAGATCTGAGGATCTAGGTTCAAATCCAGCCCAGGCAGGAAAGTCTGTGAGACTCTTATCGCCAATAAACCACTAGAATACCAAAAGTGGAGCTGTGGCTCAAGTGGTAGAGCACTTGCCTTGAGCTGAAGAGTGCAGGGACAGCACCCAAGCCCAGAGTTCAAGCCCCATGACCAATCAAAAAAAAATGGTTGAAATGTAAGTTCTTCACAGGGAGTTATCAGTGTGTATATTTGAAATTTGAAATTTTTCTTGTCTTTGTGATTAGCCCTGAGATAAACACATTGAAGAAAGAATGGTATCTCCTGCTCACAACTTCAGAGGGCTCCATCCCTGGTTGCTCAGCACCAGGTTCCCAAACATCATGGCAGCTGGGGGGGGGGAGGACTTCATGTCTTGGTAGACAGGAAGTGAGGAGAAGCAGTAACAGGAAGTGGCCAGGCAAGATACAACTCCCAAGGAGACATTCCCAGCCACCCACTTCCTCCACCCAGACTCCATCATTTCCACCAGCTCCCAAGGGTCTAATCAAATCCTGAATCAATCAATAATAAGATTCACTGATCACATCATGATCTGATGAATTCACTGATGATCAGATCTACACTGATCACATCATGATCTGATGAATTCACTGATGATCAGATCTACACTGATCACATCATGATCTGATTAATCCATCCACAATCATCACCCTGATGTGATAGGATCATTTCAAAATCCATCATGGACATGGGCAGAAGTGAGCCTCCCCAGTCTCCCCCAAGTCTCTCCATCCAGTCAAGTTGACCAATCAGGGCTAGGACTTCTCAAGCCTTATCAATGGGAGAGGAGGGGGGGATGTGGGGGTGGTGATGAAGAGGATGGAAAAGAGGATTTACACAAAATGGTGTTCAGTAGACAGAAGTGGAGGAAAGTCCTAGGAACAATTAAGAATCAGTAGACAAAACCTATAGATTCAGACTGGTGGAAAGTAAGGGGGCAGAAGGTCTGCAGTTCTGGAGTCCCAGGCACTGCAGTCCAGAGTGAAACTGCTCTAGGCCTGCCTGAAAAGGCAAGGAGAGGAGTTTAGTCTACACAGCTCTCCACCACACTGGAAAACATGAGTTTGAGCAGCTCAGGCAGCCAAAGCCATATTCCACCCCACTTGAGATGGAGGACTGCCGGGGATCTATGGAGGATTCTTCCAAATGCATCCCCCAAGGCCAGCACGGAAGCTGCGGCACAGCCAGGGCCCCCTGCTAAGCCTTTTCCATAAGAGCTATTGGTCCATTTGGCTCTCCTTAATGTAGTACTCGGTATGTATCGATAGCACAATTGTCAGCCCAGCAGACATTTCCCATTTTAATAGTTCTCATGAGATGCTGTATTATTGAGCTTACAGCACTAAATAAAAAACTCCTTTGTCAAGGGAACACGAAATGGTTTTTCATGGACACAGCCAAACACCTGCTAATAGTTATGGCAAGAAAAATAACCAGCCTGATAGAGGAGATTTGGTAGTGCGTCGAAATGCTTTGGCTTGGGGATTTTCTGGCTTTTTGATGACACTGAATATTTCTTCCCCAGCCTACTATCCAATGGCTGACTCTCAATGAGAGGAGAAAGAGGAGCCATTGGCCCGAACTTTGCAATGTGCAAGTGGCATGTTTTCTGTGCCTCATCTTCCATAGGTCTCCCCACCTCCCTGACAGCCCCAAATACATGATTCTACCCCAATAAAAGAAGCTAGGCACTGCAGACATTAATTTCTCACTCAGACAAAATCGGTTAGTGGATGATTCCAGGATAGGTATTTTCACACCTTAGGTTTAGAGTTCTGAGTCACCATCTCTGCTGTCCTCTTGATTTGATCAACTGGTCCATTAGGACTGCAACCAGCCATCCCTGCTATCCCTTTATGTCATCTTCTTCACCTGGGAAGCATAAATATGGTCCAAAGGCTCCTGGGTTGAAAGCTTGCTGCCATCTGGAGACAAGAGAGAGGTGATTGGGTCATAGAGGTTCTGACGCCACAAATGGGCTCATCCACCAATGACATCATAGCTGAATGAACTGTCAGGAGGTGGGGCCTTGATAAGTGATTGGATCGTGAGGGCTCTGGCTCTACCAATGGGTTCAGCAATCAAGGACATCACAGCTGGGTGGGATCTAGCTCCTCCTTGAAAGACAGGGATCAGGAGGCTCTCAAATTGAAGCTAGCTCAGACACACACACGCCCACACAATTTCAATCAATAGGCAGGTTGTCGTGGCAGCTATGCATGTGGGAGTATCATACAAATAGGAGGTTCACACCAGCCCTGGCAACAACATGAGACCCTATTTCAAAAGCAAACACCCCATCCTTAACCTAAGCAGTAAGAACTGGAACAGGGCTCAAGTAGAGCATCTGCCTAGCAGGCGAGGCTCTGAGTTCAAATCCTAGTACCACCAAAATATAATAATAACAATAATTTAAGGTACCCTTGGAAAGTCTTGATCGATGTATGTTCTTCCTGGACATCACCCCTGGGCTCCTCACTGAGGATAGGGGACAGCTTGATTTCCTGAGAAGGGATTAAGAGTTGTGCAATCTCCCTGGTCTTACTAAAAAAAGACACTGAGCAGATAAATTTTACTGCAGTAAATCTCATCATTAACAAGAGCTGAGGCTACATGTGGGACATACATAGGCCAACAAAGGTCCTGGCACCTATTTCCAAATGGAAGAAAACTGAAAAGGACTCTGGAACTTTACAAATGCAAATAGACCCCCTGAAGCAGGAGAAATGCTGAGACAAGGAAATCGTATCATTTTTAATAAATAATAAAAGTGTCAAACTCAGAAATCAGAACAAAAAGTAGTTAGTACCCTTCCACCAACTCCATTAAGATGTCAAATCACAGCGAGGGCATCTGTGACTCACACCTGTAATCCCAGGTACTCAGGAGGCTGAAATATGAGGATCATGGTTTGAAGCCAGCCCAGGCAGGAAAGTCCATAAGACATTTATCTCTAATTAACCACCAAAAAGCTGAAAGTAGAACTGTGCCTCAAGTGGTAGAGCATCATCCTTGACCAAATTAAAAAAAAAAATAACTAAAGGGCAGCACCCAGGCCTTGAGTTCAAGCACCGGGACTGGCATGAAGAAGGAGGAGGAAGAAGAGGAAGAGGAGTAAGAGCAGGAGAAGGGAGGCGAGGAGGAGGAGCAGGAAGAGGAGTAAAGCTCCAGTGACTGAGGGATCCTGTATAGTTCAGACCAGAGGAAGGCTCAGCTGGCTCCCTGACATAAGAAGCACCTTTCAGACTTTTGTATGTAGCCCAGACTGTCCTAGAACTCTTGATCTTCCTGCCTCAGACATGCAAGTGCTAGGATTTCCAGTGAGTGCTATCAAGCACAGCCCCGGCCCCCTTCCCTCAGAATGGGTCACCATAAGCAGTGAGACAGGCTGGGCCCATTCTAGCATCATCAGCAAGCGGCTCTGTGGAGCGCTGGCTCCCAGGAAGGAGAAAGGATGAAGTGTGAAGGTCATTGTGGACCATGGATCTCCCAAGGTCACACAGTGCTTAAATCAGAGCCAGGGACCCCAAGCCACAGCACCAGAAGCCCCACATTCCATTGGGCCACTTGCTCCTCTGAGCCAAATAAAGATGTGTAGTGAAGGGCAGAGATGGGGGTCTGTTACAGGTAATAGATAACGACAGCTCTTCTGTATTTCTTCGGCCATCTTTGGAGACAGATGTTTGCTTTAGGTTCCACAGGAAGGATGAAGGCAAGAGGAGAGGAGGTGAGCAGAGGGAAAGCAGGGCCTGGTCACCAGTGCATTCAGATCTGGCCAGAGGTGGCTTCTGAAGTGGAACGACAGTTCTTGGTCTTAGGATTGGTCAGGCTATGGTCCATGGTCTCAAGAGGGGTCAGGTGACAAGCAGATGCACCTCACTCTTAGGATGTGGGGAACCAGGGCCCTGCTGGTCATTGTGAAGGACGATCCCTACCCACTGCCACGGCCACGGTGCTCCAGACTCTATACCCACTGTCACACCATGACCTCACTCTCCCAACTCCCGACCCACTGCCATGGCCAGAGCACTTCTGATTCCCCAACAGGTGACCATCTTCCCTGATGGCTGTTTGCAGCCATGGGCTCTGACCACCAAGTTCACCCCAGTCCCAGCCCCCCTGTGTGCCTCTGGTTCCCATCGCCAACCCCTGCACATGGAGTTTCTTCTGGGCAGAGCTCACCCCTTCTCCCCGGGCAGTGGCTCCGAGGACGACATCCGGACACAATGGATGTGCTAAGCAGACACCGAAATGCATGCTCTGGTTTTCCACAGACCTCATTTATCCTAATGGAGCTCTATTAACCATGTTTTAAAAGTGAATAGTGTACTATGTATCTGCATTAGCTTGCTGTGAGCAGTGAGCACATGAAGGACAGGATCTCAGGGCATAGAAGGAGGAGGAGCAGAGGAAGAAGGAAGCCCACTGGTGGGGGGAGGGAGAGGCTCAAAAGAGCAACATAGAAAACTCCTGGGTTTCATTACTCTAACCTCGGGGCCTCAAGGAACTTCTATCCTTACAGGAACTGCCAGTCTCAGCAAATTCTCCAGCTGCTGTTTCTTGAAAGTGCATTTTAATACCAAAAATGTCCCTTAGCAGGGGTAAGAACACAGAGTTCCCCACGGGCCTGTTCACTCACCTGCTGGCTTGGGGCTGGGTGGTGGTGGTGGGGTGCTGTTTCATCTCCGCTATTGCATTAAAGAAGGTAGAAAAGAAAAGGGTGGCAAAGAGGGGACCTCTGTTCTGTCTAACTGTGTGTGTGTATGATTGCTCCCACCCATCACTCCAAGCAAAGCCTCATTATTTAGCAGGGATAAAAAAAGAAGCTAGATCAACCTAACAGTAGTCTATAATTACTTGGCAAATGGTTTCACAGAGCAATTATGCCATTAGTCCAAGTGCCTTTGATTTCAAAGATTTCTCTCTGGCTATCCTCCACACTGGGAATGGAGGCTCCAGAGGAGCATAAATGAGTGGCAGGAGACCATAGCATGAATGCCATCCCTACACACATACACAGGGGCACAACATTCTGCAGAATCCCTATGGGAAGGAGACTAGCAGTGGCTCCAAGTGACAGCCTAGTAGGGGCCTCAGCCCCTGGGAATTTCTGGCCACAGGACAAAGAAGGTGCCATAGGTGCCCTGCCCACAGCACAACTCTTCCATCATCCAGTAACTGGTCTTGGCTGTTCCCACAAACTGAAGCTCAAATACTTAAACACACACACACACACACACACACACACACACACACACACACACACACACACACACACATATATATATACATGTACATATACATATATGCATATGCATATATATACTACATACATATGTATATGTGTGTGTGTGTGTGTGTGTGTGTGTGTGTGTGTGTGTGTGTGTGTGTGTGTACGTGTACATATCTTGTAATTCTGCAATTCCAGCCACTAGGGAGGTAGCCTTAGGAATGTGTTTTTCCTGAGACATAGACAGACACTGACACTACTCACTGCCCCCAGAGCTCCGGACAGGTGGCAGGATGGGAGGGATCCAAGCAGATGTTCATTCCTGCATCATGAGCAGGGAGGTTGTTACACGAAGTACCAACTGTTGAATGTTGGGTGATACAATAATAGTATCTACTTATGTGATGATCTCCCCTCATGCATCTATATAATCAGTGTAAATAAGGCGGCACAGCCACACTACCTTGGCTACTAAGATGGGAGCCTATCACTACCAATCCACCCACCCACCCATTGATTGGTTGGGTCTAGCTGTCCTCTGGAAAACAGTGTTTTACACCCCAGATCCAAATCCCAAGAGCTCCACTCCAAATAAAGGGACACGGTGAGGGGCATGTAAAGTTCAATTCTTCCATGGTGGCCATGGAGTGAAAGACAGCTTGGGTACATCTTCAACTATCTTTGAGGTACAGACATTTGCCTTAAGTTAAATATGGAGACTTGGCTGGGAATGTGGCTTAGTGTTAGGGTGCTTGCCTAGCATGTATGAAGCCCTGGGTTTGATTCCTCAGTACAAACTACACAGAAAAATACAAAAACAGTACTGAGGTTCAAGTTGTAGTGCAGTAGCAAAAGAAGCTCAGGGACAGTGCCCAGGCCCTGAGTTCAAGCCCCAAGACTGGCAAAAATTAAAAAATAAGGAGACTTGAGGACAAAGGTATGCCATGTTAAAATGGCCACCAGTCCCAGTGTGGCCTGGGGGGTGATAATTCTAGTCCTTGTTTCTGGTGGATTCTGGAGAGGCATGATGGCTGTCACAGCTGGTCAGGATCAACATGTCCTGTGTCCTGCGGGGTGAGCTGTCCTGGGGGGCTCTGCCGGCCCTCAGGGGTGGCTTCATCCCTTGTCATTAAGAAGTTATCAATTTGCCTCATCCTTCCTGAACCCCAAGGTGATTGCAAAGCAATTGCTGGAAAAATGGTTCAGAGCAGAGACACATACAACATGAGTTAGCAGCACGAGACTCTGCCTCCACTTATAGTTCATTTGTGGGTCCAACAAAAGTGGCTTTGAAGCACCTGTCACTTGATGCACAATGAGAATCAGTCATTTTCCTTTTTTTTTCTTTTTGGATGGTCCTTGGGCTTGAACTAAGAACCTGGTTGCTGTCCCTTCACATTTTTGCTCAGGGTTAGTGTTCTACTTTTGGCTTTTAGGTGATTATTTGGAGATAAGAACCTCATGGATTTACCTGCCCAGGATGGCTTTGAACTTCGATCCTCAGAACTCAGCCTCCCAAATAGCTAGGATTACAGGGCACCAGGGCCAGTAGAATCACACACACACACACACACACACACACACACACACACACACACACACACACACACACACACACACACACACATATATATTCATGTATATTTAAATTGGCTTGTCTGAAATGTTTTTAAGGGCCATACTGGGGTTGTACTTAGGGCCTAATGCCACACTCAAGCTCTCCTCACTCCAATTATCTTTGAAATGTGGTTTCAACCAATCAGCTGGCCTGTTATAGTCAGTGGTCCAGCCCATGCAGGCCACCTCCCAAACTCCTGTAAACCTCCTTTAACCCTCCAGGGACACTACCTGAGGGCTTCCTAAACAGGGGAAACTGATCCTTTCTCTCTCAGCTGCACATTTGAGTGATCAAGCTGAGCAAGACTGAATTTCCCACAGCCTCATGGAAGGCAGCCTGGGAGACTATTTCCTACCAGTGGCGTCAGGGGGACCCTGAAGCAGCCATGTCCTTTTGGCCACACCCGCACACAAACCCCTCTGAGAATGTCTCTTTCCCCTCCCTGTCAAAATCCACCTGGGGCTTGACAGGGATGCTGTCAGTGTGAGCTATAACCCCAGGCAGTCCTGGAATCTGAGCTAAATTGCCTGTGCCACTGTGATGATGAACTCATTCTGCAGGGAATTGGAAATCAATTCTTGTCATCACCCAAAAGAGTTCCTTTATCAAGCAGTTCCTGATAATGCAACCGACAAGGAGCTGAAGAGAGACATGGAAATGGGGGGAGGGGCGGGAGGAAACAAGCCTCCATGTGTGTGTGTACATGTGTGTCTGCATGAACTCTATGTGTGTTTGTGTCTGTGCACATGTGTATATGGATGTACATATGCTCATATGTGCATGTGTACATGCTTGTGTGTGCATGCATGTGTTTTCGTGTGCTTCCATGTTGCATGTATGTGTGTGTATCCCAAAACACACCCTGATCCAATGCTATCCCACGTGCTCCTCAGCCTCCTGTCTGTAACATAACACCTGAGGTAATTGGCCTACATGATGAAGGGTTTCTTCTTGTTCTTGCCCACTTGGCCTTGTTGCTTTGGGTTGTGGAGGGGTAGAACACTGTGGTGGAGATCATCAGGTGGGGCAAAATGGCTTCACCTCGCTGGAGACAGACAGAGGATGAGCAGGGCCAGGCTCCTAACAGCCCCTGCGTGGCCACGCTCCAATGACCTCACTTCCTCCCTGTGGACCACTCCCCCATTAGCCTTTCTTCTCTAGGCCACACCCCCATGGCCTTACTTTCTTCTCTAGACCCCAATGCTCTTACTCCATTCCTCTAGGCCATGCCCCAAATTCATTGCATCTCTAGGCCACTTTCCCAATACCATCACTTCCGCTTCTAGGCCATGCCTCTTACAGGTTCCACTGCCTGCCATAGTGTGGGGCTGCTGGCCAGGCTGTCAGCCCTGGGCCTTTTCAGGTCTGGGACTCAGGCCTTGCCCAGCCTCCCCAAGTGACACCTGGTTGGTGTGGCCCATGCCCAGACCACTGCAGAGCTGGTGTCTGGAAGCCAGCTGGGCTTCCCTGGCAAGCATCCACGCCCCATGCCCCACTGCTCCTAGGAAGCGGGGCAGGGCCAGATGCTAACTGTCCGGGCCCATATCATCTCAACTACCGAATGAGAACCCTGAAGCCCAAGGTGAAGGCATCAGCCAGGCTCAGCCAGACTAGGAGCTGCAGGGACAGTGCCCAGGCCCTGAGTTCAAGCCTCAGGACCCGTTCTCTCCCCTCCCCGCCCACAACTAATCTCCCCTAAGGTTCATTAGCTGCTGTACTTGGATAAGTAATTTGTCTCCATTGTGCGTGTCATGCAATCCTGGTGGAGCTGTGCTCATAGTAGGTCTGCAAGGAACATCCATGACTTAATAAAGAAGAGACCAGGCTGTAAAAATAAAAATAGCAACACACACAGGGCCAGGGCCAGGGCCAGGGCCAGCCTTGGCTATTCTCCTCCTACACACACACACACACACACACACACACACACACACACACACACACACACACACACACACACACACACACACACACACACGGCTAAACCTTCCAGCCCCCTGAAGCAAAATCTGTAACCTAATAATGTCAGCCCCAAAAGAGGGTATGAATTTGATCCAGGAAAAATACCATCCCTGGCAACCGTGAAGAATATTAAGGTCTTAACAGCCCTCAGTTTAGAATTTTCTTGAAAGGAGAGCTGAAAATAATTACACACCTGTTACTCAAAACTCAGCAGTAAAAAGGAATTTAATGAGTGTATAAATTACCTTCCCAGCGATATAAATTAGGATTTGAGGCCTGAATGACAACAGTGCAGGCTGAGATTTCCTAGGAAGCCGAGCGGCTGGGGCCCATCCCCCAGGCACCTGAGGATCTCAGCTGAGGAGGGATCTAAAGACCACTGTCACCAGCCCTGCTGGAAGGTTCCATAGCTCCACAGACCACCCTTGCAGAGGAGTGCTGGCCCCTCAAAGTCCAGCCTGAGCTTTGCAGAGAACAAAGCAGTCTTCCTCCTTCTCCTCCAGTCTCTCCTGGACAGAGATTCTCCCACGGTTTTTTACAGCTCTAAGTTCACATTATCTACACTGCCCTTACAGATATCTGGGGACTATCTCCTGTGGTTCGAGCTACCATGATGATAGGGTACTTGAGGTGGGCTGGTTTACAAGACATGGAAGTTTCTTACTCCAGCATTCAAGGTCAAGGGCAAACTTGCTGCACCAGGCCATGGCAGAAGATGCCAGATCACAGAGCAGGATGGAGGTGAACCTCAGCCTCAGGAGCCCTCCTGCCATACCTTACCCACTCTAGTCCATGGTAGCAGCATTTATCCACACCACAGACCCACTCTCCTCACTTGGGATTCAGTTCCCACCTTCAAACCTCAGCCATGACGCCAACTGCCTCTTGTCATACTCATGGCAAGCATGGACCAACCAGTTTGGAATCCCAGACTGTCTTTGCAAGAGCTACAGAGTCTGCAGAGTCATTTCCACTGGCCCTCCTTGGGTCTGTAGGAGACATTCCCATTGGTCCTCCTTCGGTCTGCAGGAGAAATGCCCATTGGCCCTTCATGGGTGAGCAAGAGGTATTCCCATTGGCCCACCTTGGGTCTGCAGAGGGATTTTTATTGGCTCCTCTTGGTCACACCCACCTCCTGCACCAATCACTCTTTTTTTGTTGTTTATTTATGTGGTGCTGAGGAATGAAACCAAGGGCTTCATGCAAGCTAATCAAGTACTCTACCACTGAGCCAAATTCCCAGCCCCAATCACTCTTTTTTTCTTTCATTAAAAAATACTTTTTTTATTGTGAAAATACTGTACAGAGGAGTTAAAATAACATGGGCAAGATAATGAGTACATTGCTTATCAAGCATTGTAGCCTCCTCCTTTGCTTCCTCTTCTCATTCCTTCCCATCATCCCCCCGCCTCCCCACGCAATCCTCCCCGCCCCTCACACCCTCCCCCACGAAAGTTGTAAAATTAGTTTTCGACATAACGTCTTGTACATCTCGTTGTTGCAATAGGTCCACCTGTATCCCTATTTATTTTTTTTTTCCTTTGCTGTAACTTCTTTTTTTTTATTTTTTTTTTAATTTTTTGTGAACACACTGTACAGAGGGGTGACAATTACATGGGCAGGATAATGCGTACATTTCTTATCAAGCATTGCAGCCTCCTCCTTTGTTTACCCTTAACATCCCTTCCCAGCCTCTCCCCCCATCCCCCACCCAATCCTCCCCGCATCTCCCCCCCACACACCAACGTTGTAAAGCTCGTTTTTGACATGACGACTTGTACTTCTCATTGTTGCAACAGGTCTACCTGTATCCTTAAACGACTTGTTTTTCCCCATCTCCTCTATAGGTTATACTGACATAAAATATAGTGAAAGCAGGGGTTATACTGTGGAGGAGGGACGTACAAAGCAACAAAGAGATAATCTTATAAATGCATTAGAAACAAATGCATGAAAGAAAAAAAACATTAAAATACATATCTAAGGGTTCATTTTCCTAACATCACATTATCTGACCTTTTCCGCTTTACTCATACATATACTAGATATTGCAAATAAGGGAAACCATGGGACCTATGTTTTTTGGGCCTGGCTTACTTCACTTAATATAATTTTTTCCAAGGTTTTCCGTTTTCTAACAAATGGGGCAATGTAATTCTTTCTGATGGAGGCATAGAATTCCATTGGGTATATATAGCACATTTTCTTAATCCATTCATCTACTGAGGGGCATCTGGGTTGGTTCCGTATCTTAGCTATGGTAAATAATGCTGCAATAAACATAGTTGTGCTGGTAGCTTTAGTGTGGTCTTGTTTGTAAACATTTGGGTAAATGCCCAAAAGTGGGATTGCTGGGTCATTAGGGGAGCTCTATGTGAAGTCTTTTGAGGAACCTCCATACTGCTTTCCAAAGTGGTTGAACAAGTTTACACTCCCACCAACAATGAAGTAAGGTTCCCTTCTGTCCACATCCCCTCCAGCATCTGTTGTTGTTAGAGTTCTTTATTTTTGCCATTCTAAATGGAGTGAGGTGATATCTCAATGTTGCTTTGATTTGCATTTCTTTTATGGCTAGGGATGTTGAGCATTTCTTCATGTGTCTATTGGCCATCTTTCTTCTTCAGAGAAGTTTCGCTTTAAGTCTTTAGCTCACTTACTTATTGGGCAGTTGTTTATTTGAGGATTTGTTGTTGGGGGATTTAATTTTTTCAGTTCCAAGTATATTTTAGATATGAGACCCTTGTCTGTTGTATGGCTAGTGAAGATCTTCTCCCAGTCCGTGGGCTTTCTATTGATCTTGCCAACTATGTCCTTTGCCATGCAGAAGCTCTGCAACTTCATGCAATCCCATTTGTCCAACCTTTCTTTATTTGTTGTGTTCCGGGTCTCTATTCAGAAAATTTCGGCCTGAGCCAAGGAGACCGGGTTTCTCCTATTCCTTCCTGTAATATTTTCAGAGTGTCTGCTTTGACTTCAAGGTCTTTTATCCATTTGGAGCTGATTCTGGTGCAAGGTGATATATAAGGATCTAGCTTTAGTTTTCTACAAGTAATTAACCAATTTTGCCAGTACCATTTACTGGAGAGGCTGTCTTTCTTCCATTCTATTGTTTTAGCTCCTTTATCGAAGATTAGATGGCTATAAGTCTGTAGGTTCATTTCTGGGTTTTCAATTCTATTCCATTGGTCCTGAGGTCTGTTCTTATGTCAATAACAAGCTGTTTTGATTGCTATGGCTTTATAGTAGAGTTTGAAATTTGGTATTGATATTCCTCCAGCAGTTATCTTTCCGTTGAGGAGCTTTTTTGCTATTCGGGGTCTTTTATTGTTCCATATGAATTTTTGGATTGCCTCTTCTATTTCGTTGAAGAATGAGGTTGGAATATTGATAGATATCACATTAAATTATTTGTAGATAGCCTTGGGAAGTATTGCCATTTTTCCGATATTAATCTTTCCAATCCAGGAGCATGGGAGGTTTTGCCATTTTCTAAGTTCTGTTTTAACTTCCTTTTTCAAGATTTTAAAGTTTTCATCATACAGGTCCTTCACTTCTTTGGTTAAGTTAATTCCTAGGTATGTTATTTTTTGTGGGGCTATTACAAATGGAGTTGCTATCCTAATTTCTGCCACAATTTTCTCATTGTTGGCATAGAGAAAAGCCATTGATTTTTAGGAGTTAATTTTATACCCTACTACTTTGCCAAAGTTTTGAATCAGCTTGAGTAATTTGGGAATGGAGTCTATGGGATTCTTTAAATACAAGATCATGTCCTCTGCAAACAGGGAGAGTTTTATTTCTTCTTTCCATATTTGGATCCCCTTCATGTCTGCATCTTGTCTTATTGCTGTAACTAGGCATTCTAATACTAGATTGAAGAGAAGTTGAGAGAGTGGACATCCTTGTCTTTTTTCTGTGTTAAGAGGAAATGGTGTTAATTTTCACCATTAAATATAATGCTGGCTGTAGGTTTGTCATATACAGCCTTTATTGTATTGAGGAATGTTCCATGGATTCCTAATTTTTCCAAAACCTTCATCATAAAGGGGTGTTGGATCTTGTCGAATGCTTTTTCTGCATCTATTGAGATAACCATGTGGTTCTTATTCTTGCTCCTGTTGATGTGATGAATAATATTAATTGATTTGCGTATATTGAACCAGCTTTGCATCCCTGAAATGAATCCTGTTTGATCGTGGTTTATGATCTTTTGGATGAATTGTTGAAGTCGATTGGCCAAAATTTTGTTGAGAAGTTTTGCATCAATGTCCATCACCCCAATCACTCTTGAGAGAGGCTGGATTGCTGTGATTTGCTGGGTTTAGGTCACAAGCCCCTCACTGGTGATGCTGGTGGGTGATGGGAAGAATGGTTTTGTGCCACCACAAAGGTGAAAAAAGGGGACAGAACAACACTCAGAGGAAATGGGGCTGGTCCTGAGGCAATGGCCAACCCAGGTGCTTGGGGCATCAGTGAAGAAGGAAGCACAGGCCTCTGCCCTGTCGCAGGTTCCTTCCCCCTGCCATGGCCACAACCTGGGGCCTGCCTGGTCTGAGACAGCCAGCCTCTCTCGCAGGGATCCTGGTGAGCCAGAAAGTAGCCCTGAGCTTGGGCAGGGGTCTCTAACCTTCAGCAGATCCCCAGGATGCCCTGGGACAGAGCTATGTGGAAGGCCATCCAGTTAAGCCCGAGGCTCTGCATGTATTGCCAGTGGAAGGGCAGACTGTGGTGTGAACTTCCTTGGAAGCTCTACACAGTGCTGGGGGCCTGTGAACTGGTTTGAAAGGTGCAGACTGGACGTCTTAGTAGGGGTTACTTACAGAGCAGGAGACAGCTATGAGCCCCTGGCCTGTGCCATCCAGAGAGTCATTACCAGGACCCTGGAAGACTGACACCCATATACCACCACCCTGAAATTCTCCTGTGACTGTCTTTAACAGAAATCTAGGTCAGAGCACCACCTAGTGTAAAGCCCGCAGAGAAGCTGCAGGCGAAATATGGGATGTTCTGCTTGCACCCTGCTTGCTGTCACCCAGGATCCAGCCAAGGGAAGGAGGTCTTGTGTGCTGCAGTTCACCTGGTCCAACAGCTAAGTAATGGATTGCTACAAGATGGCATTACTCCAACTTCAGCAAGGACCTATGCACCTAGTGATCAGTGCTGTGACCTGGAGCTCAGCAGTCCACATGGATGAACAAACCCCTAAGGGTTCACCTAGCCTCACAGAACGACCTCACTGGGAAGAGAAGGCTGGATGTTGAACCTAATTTCAGAGTTGCAAGATAAGCAGAGCTTAGTTAAGGTCATGCCAAGGACATGACTGATGTGAGTCTAGATTCCTTCCTGAAACCCATCTGCAAAAGGGGAAAGGGGCTGAGCACATCAGGGCACACCTGTCATCCTGTTTACAGAGAAGACATGGTAGAAGGATCTTAGTCGGAGGCTGACACTGGGCAAAATTGCAAGGACTTTCTGAAAAAGTATCTATAGCAGCTGGGCACTGGTGTTTCAAGCTTTTCATTCTAGCTAATCAGGAAGCTGAGATCTGAGGATCATGTTTCAAAGCTAGCCCAGGCAGGAAAGTCCATGAGCTCTTAACTCCAATGAACCACCAGCAAGACAGAAGTGGTGCTGTGGCTCAATTGGTAGAGTGCTCACCTTGAGCTGAATAGCTGAGGGACAGTCCCCAGGCCCAGAGTTCAAGCCCCACAACTGACAAAAAAAAAACTTAATGAAAACTTTTGCTGGTGTGTCAGTGCTTCCTGCCACCATCCCCCGTCTTCACCCCACCAGTTCCTAGAGAGATACCAATTATCTCCCAGGGAGGATGTGAAATATTCAACATGCTCTCTCCTCAATAACATGAATGTTTAACAGATTATACCTAAAAAACAAAGTCATATAACACTTTTCTGTGAAAAAGAAATGCTCCAAGTTTGGATCGATCGATAGATGGATGGATGGATTGTGGACAGATGGAGAATGAATGGATGGATAAACAGATGGTAAAGAGGGGCATAAGGGATGGAGGGTAGAAAGATGGATGATAGATGAATTGGTGAGTGGGTGAATGGATGGATGGGTGGATTTTGGACGGATGAGCATGGATGATAGATGGATAGATTATGGGTGGGTGGATGGATGATGTGTAGATAGTGGATGGGTGAATGGATTATGGATGAGTAAATGGGATTGGAATAATGATGAATGGATGGGCGGATGGACAGATGGTGGAGAGATGGATGAGGGATGGATGGGTAGATATATGGATAATAGATAAATTGACCGCAGGTAGATGGAAATATATTTAGTCTTTGCTCCTCCTAGCACAGAGCTTCAAAAATCTTCAAGAAGATATTAAAGAGAATCATGTTTTGAGGATGAGATTCTTGCTAAGCCATCTTGACAGAATTCTTGCTCAATCTAGGTGATGTAAGGATGAGCTAGCAACCTGGAGAGTCTTCAGAAAAGCCCCTAAACTTTTGGTGCCATTGGGTTATTATCGGGGGAGCACTGCCTCCTAGTGTCCACAGAGGTGAATAGCAGTAGCCTGAAGAGACCATGAAATGGTCAAAGCAGGGTAGTTGCCAAAAAAATCCAATGAAACACTTCTTGCCATGTTTTTGGTGTGTGTGTGTGTGTGTGTGTGTGTGTGTGTGTGTGTGTGTGTGTGTGTGTGTGTGTGTTCTGAGCCTTGAACTCAGGGCATGGGTGTTCTTCCTGAGATTTTGTGTTCAAGACTAGTGCTCTATTACACAGGCCACAGTTCCACTTTCAGCTTCTGTGAGTGACTAATTGGACAAGAGTCTCACAGACGTTCCTGCCCAGGCTGGCTTTGAACCGTGATCCTCAGATCTCGGCATCCTGAGTAGCAAAGAAGACAGGAATGAACCATCCGTGCCTTGATTATGCCACTTTTTGGAACTGGTTACATTTTTTATTTACTTTGTTAATTTAGAGGTGATATACAGTGGGATTACATTTACATACGCCAGGTAATAAGTGCATTTCCTTTCACAGAGTATCATCTGTTTCCTTCATCCTCTCCCATTCCCTCCCTTCTATCTGCACCCACGAGTTGCATAGTTTGTTTCATCCATGTTTAGTACACTCACTGCTGCACTTTTTCACCCTTTTCCCTCAGATTCTATGGCCTCCCCTCCCCTTCCACAGATGTTCATGTGAATACACTATCTATAAGGTAAAGAACATAGAGTCATCATATAAATAAAAAAACTAAGAAAAAAGTTAGTTATTTCCATATCTTTGGAGTTCATTTCAGTATGTGTATTAAATAAATAAAAAGAGGTGCTTGGGTAATACACCTTGGTGATTCTCTCCTAAGGCGATCCTCTTTTGGTCTCACTGTATGTGAGTATCTAGAATTCTGTATAATTTGTCATATACCAGTGTGTTTCAGATCTAATCCACCTATCAGGGAGAATATGTGCTATTTGTCTTTGTAATCTTGGCTTACCTCACTTAACATAATTTGTTCTAGTTCCATCCATTTCCCTGCAAATGATATTATTTTCTTCTTTCTGATGGTTATGTAAAATTCCATTGTACACAAGTACCACTTTCCTTGTTGTTGTTGTTGTTGGTGGTGGTGGTGGTCATGGGGCTTGAACTCTGGGCCTAGACGCTCTTCAGCTCAAAGCTAGCACTCTTACCACTTGAGCTACTTCCAGCTTTCTGGTGGTTTATTTGAGATAAGAGTCTCATGGACTTTACTGCCTGGGCTGGCTTTGAACTGTGATCCTCAGATTTCAGCCACCTGCATAGCTAGGATTACAAGCATGAGCCACCGGCACCCAGCACCACATTTTTTTTGATCCATTCATCTATTGTGGAGCATCTGGGCTGTTCCCATATCTTAGCTATTGTGAATAATGTGGCAATAAACATGGATGTGCAGGTGTCCTAATCATGATGTTCAGGGTAGATGCTGGGTATGTCTGGGTCATATGGAAGGTCTACATTTAGCTTTTTGAGGAACCTCCAGATTGCTTTCCAGAGTGGTTGTATATTAATTTACATTCCCACCAGAAGTACTGTAAGGTTCCTTTTTTCCCACATTCCCCCCACCCCTGCCCCAGCATTATTTGTTGTCCAAATTCAGAATACTGGCCAGTATAACCAGGGGTGAGATGGTATCTTGTTGGGTTTTTTTTTTGTTTTTGTTTTTTGGCCAGTCATGGGCTCGAACTCTGGGCCTGAGCACTGTACCTCAGCTCTTCAGTTCAAGCCACAGCACCCCTTCTGGCTTTTTCTGCTTATGTGGTGCTGAGGAATCGAACCTAGGGCCTCATGCATGCAAGGCAAGAACTCTGCCACTGATTCACCTTCCATGCCCTTAGGGTTGTTTTGATTTGCATTTCCTTTATGTCGGGAGATGATGAGCATTTTATCTATGGACAGGGATGATGAGCATTTCTTCCTGTATTATTTGCTATTCTTACCTCTTCTGAAATTCCCTCTTTTGCTTCCTTGCCCATTTAGTGATTGGTATATTAGGTTTAACAGAGGTTGGTTTCTTGAGCTCCTTGTATTTTTTTTGGCTATTAAGCCTTTGTCTGATGTATTTCTGGTTAAGATCTTCTCTCAGTCTGCTAGCTGTCTTTCTAGGTGAATAACTATGTGCAAAACTTTTTTATTTTGATGTAGTCCCACTTATTATGTCTCTCTCCTCTCTGCTGTGCCCCTGGGACTTTATCCAGGAAGTTTCTGCTGTACCTGTAAGTCCTAATCTGTTACATTTATTTAAAGACCCAAGCAAAAGTCTTTTAAAAATGCATACCTTGTTCTTATTTTCATTTTGTATTTTGAGCGCATGTTTTGTTATATAGCCCAGGCAGACCTCAAACTCATGATCCTGCTGCCTCAACCTCCCAAGTGTTAGAATTTCAGACGTGCCCACATCCAGCTCCCCAGATATTCCTAGGCAGGACAAGCCCATTGTTTAGAAGGAGGTCTCTTGATTTGGGTTTGTTTGGTGGTTTCACAAAATATGAAGCCAGGCATGGTGGTGCATGCCTATAATCCCAGGAACCCAGAGGTGGCGGGAGGAATTTAAAGCCAGCCTGGGGGCTCGTAATCTAACTCAGTAGGAGAGCACATGCCTAGCATGACTGGAGTTCTGGGTTCAATTTCCAGCACCACAAAAAAAAAAAGATGAAAAAGAGATCTAAGTGTTTGCAAGTAGAATGTGTCTTAAAGTTGTAAAGTGATAGCCTTGAGCACAAAAGCTCCGGGATAGCACCAGGACCCAAGTTCAAGCCCCACAACTGACTAAAAAATAAATAAAAACAAATCAAGCCAGCTTGGACTAACTGAACATTTCAATCCAGTTTCTATACCCCAGTTGGGACCAAAAGGTTTGTTGTTTTTGTTTGTTTTCTTTGTTTGTTTGTCTTTACCAATCCTGGGGCTGGAACTCTGGACCTGGGTTCTGTCCATGAGCCTCTCTGTGCTCAAGGCTAGCACTCTACCACTTGAGCCACAGCACCACTTCTGGCTTTTTCTGAGTGGCTTATTAGAGATAAGACTCTCAAGGACTTTCCTGCTCACACTGGCTTCCAAACATGATCCTCAGATCTCAGCCTCCTAGAGTAGCTTTGATTACAGGCATGAGCAACTGGCACTTGGCTTCAAAGATTTTTTGTTTTGTTCAATGAGATTGCATAATATCAAGAGTGGTAGTACATGCCTGTAGTATCAGCAACTCAGGAGACCAAGGTATAGTAATATTTAAACTCAAGAATTCTACGGCCTAGCCTAGACATTATAGGAAGACCCCTTCTCAAAAGAAAGAGCTTGTGCAGGGTGTACCCATGTCTGACACTGCGTGTGGAATGAGCCAGACTGGTGAGCTGCATGGATGGTGTAAGTCTGCTCTTCTAGACTCAGTGCCCCTTCCCCTTCATTTCATCCTGGAATGCAGTAGCTAAACTCAAATGCTCCTGACGTCACTAGCAACATGTCTAGCAGCAAGGGACCAACTCAGACTCCTAAATACTTTAGGACAGCACCCAAAGAGGAGTTCCAAATGCTCAACATCAGAAAGTCCTTTTTTGTGCCAATCTTGGGGCTTGAACTCAGGGCCTGAGTGCTGTCTCTGAACTTTTTTTTTCTATTTTTTTCTTTTTTTTTGCTGGTGCTCTACCACTTCTGGCTTTTTGGTGGTTGATTGAAGAGAAGAGTCTCACTTTGGTGCTCCAGCTGGCTTCAGGCCAAGATCCTCAGATCTCAGCCTCCAAAGTAGCTGGAATTCCAGGAGTGACCGGCCAGCTCCATACTGAACATCAGCAATTCTTAAGACACTTCCTCTCCTGTGGACTCCCTCGCCAGATGTTAGCTGTAGCCCCAAACCAAGCAAGCAACCCCCATTCCTCCCCCTGTATGCTCCTCATAAATATTTTATGGAGCTGTTCATGAACGATGTAGGCAATTAACCTCCATCCTGGTTTTATTAATGGAAGATGTTGCAATTGCAAGAACAGAGCAGGCATCCTTGGTTCAGGAGACAGGGCCGCCGAGCCCAGGGGACAGGCTGAACAGGTACACACAGGCTGGTGGCTCGTGGCTAATGGGCTGCTGGCATCTGGCCCTCAGACGGCTGGCACGCAGCCCTGGCAAAAGTTCTGGACAAGCTGTACTGAGCAAGCTCCCCACTTAAGATGGGTGAAGGCGAGTTCACCCCCAGTGGGGTTTGAGTCATAAAAGTCTGCCTTGTTTCCTTTCTGGCATAAACTCGTGCTGGCACACATCCCTTCCCCCCATGCATATGGAACTTCATGTCAGATGTATCTACAGGGAAGGGGAGGGAGAGGGAGAGAGAGGAGGGAGGAGAAAGTTGGAGAAGTGGAAGGAAGGAGGAGATAGGAGGAGGAAAGGAAGGGAGAGGAAAGTAAGAGAGGAAAAGAGGGAGAGGAAGAGGGGAAAAGGGGGAGAGGGAGACAGAGGAAAGAGGCAGAGGAGGGAGAGGGAAAAAGAGGGAGTGAGAAAGACAAGAGGGAGGGAGATAAAAGAGAAACAGAGAGAGGGAGTGGGAGATAGAGGAGAGTTAGAGAAGAGAGAGGGAAAGAGGGAGGGAGGGAGAAAGAAGAGAGAAGGGGAAAAAGAGAGGGAGAGAGGAAGAAAGAAGAGGGGGAGAGAGGAAGGAAGGGGAAGGGAGGGAGATAGGAAGGGAGAGAGAGAGGGAGGGAGGAAAAGGGAGGGAGGGAAGGAGAGGGAGAGAGGGAGAGAAAGGGAGATGGCCGGAGAAGAGGAGGGGGAGGGACAAAGGGAGAGAAGAGAGGAAGAGAGAGGGAGCAAGGGAGGTAGGGAAGGAAAGAGGGAGGGAGAAGTGGACGAGAGAGGGAGAGAGGGAGAGAGGGAGAGGGAGAGGAGAGAGGGAGGAAGAGAGAGGAAGAGGACTTGAGTCCCTGGAAAGCTGACCTCTGAGGCAGGCCAGCTGGGAACCCTGCCCCTCTTGCTGTAATTTGCATAGGTCTCCAGTTTCCTAGCAAAGGTCTCTGATTGTCCCCAGCCCTGTCTGTCTGCCCACCGCCAGCCCCTCCCCTAGGGCAGGGCTCATAAGGGTGACTGACAATGAAGCTGGGAGGCCCAGCCCTGCCCCAGAGTCCTGGATGCAATCACCAAGAATCCTGCCAATTCCACAGGATGCAGCACCTCCTTTTGGTGGAGCAAGGGTCTGGATGTGGGGGGAGGGAGGCGCCTCCAGTCTCACTGGGCCCAGGTTGGAGTGAAGCTGTTTGGGAGGCCCAGCTGGGAGGCTCGGCCAGGAAGGCCGGGCAGGGGAGAGGAAGGAGAGGGGGACTTTGCTGGGGTTCCAGAGGCAGAAGTCGGGAGCCTGGACTCCCACCATGCCCTCGACCTGGGAGGAGCAAGTGAGGCAGTGACAAGCAGAACCAGGACCACCGGAACAGGGGCAGTGGAGAAAGAAGGTCCACGTCAAAGCCCCTCTTGACCACGTCTTCTCATCAAGCCAAGGGCATGTTGGAAGGAAGGGTGGGAGCTCAGCATGAGACACTTCTCCTAGTCCCGGACAACTTCTGCTATTAGAAGTGTGTGTGGGGGGGGGTTGGAATTCCTGGTCCAAGCTTGGTAGCACATGCCTTTAATCCAGGTTACCATTGAGAAAAAGGGTACTAATGCTCCCCAGGAAAAAGCATGAGACCCTATCTGAGAAAGAATCTCAAATAAAAAAGGGCTGGAAGCATGGCTCAAGTGGCAGAGCACCTGCCTAACAAGCAAGACATCCTGAGTTCAAACCAGCAAAGCAAAAAAACAGTCTGTCACACATGCTCTCCTGGTTCCACCCTCTTCTTACACTGCCAACCCTTCCCTGATGCACCCATATAGTCCTGCAGTTCAAGAACACTGCTTCAGCACGCAGAGCAGACACAAAGACACTGGCTGTGTTCAAGGCCAGCTGCCATGTGCTCATCCAAATCCACACTTTGGAAAGATGACCACAGCCATCGTTCCTCTCCAAAAGTGGCTGTGGGGTTGCTGTCCGCTCAGAACTGTCTGCAGGTGAACAGACCCATGCCACACTTAAGACACAGACCACTGCTTTCCCTTCAGGACTTGCTGGCACCTGGCACTGCTTTTTATGTACCTTAACCAGGACCCAATTCCCAGGCTTGGAATTCAGTCTCTTCCCATCTCTTCCTCAAAAATTGGTCTGACCTGAAGCTTTGAAAATATTAGAGGAAACACTTCAAGACAACCAGGTAGGTGTGGTGGCTTCTGCCTGGAATCCTGGCTACTTGGAGGCTAAGAAGAGGAGGACTAGACAGAAAAGTTCAAGATACCCTACCTTAACCCAGAGCTGGGTACAGTGGCATATGCCTGTCATCTCAAGCTACATGAAAGGCTGAGATTGGGAGGATCATGGTTCCAGGCCAAGGCATAAATAAATAAATAAATAAATAAATAAATAAATAAATAAATAAATAAATGCCCTCAAAACTCCATCTGTACAGAGGGAATTGGAATGGGGCAGCCTGTTCCTGTGGTTCCAACAACAACAGAGCCCCTAAAGCAGCCAGGACATGGGGAATGGAAGGTGTAGCTCAGGACTATTATGCCAGCTTAGTAAGTATGGAGCTCTGAGCTCAAACACAAGCACAGAGGAGGGGGCAGGTGTAGGCACCGGCAATAATTTCCTAAGGACTCTAATAGCTCAGGAAATAAAAGCAAGAACTAGCCGGGTACCCGGTGGCTCAAATCTGTAATCCTAGCTACTCAGGAGGCTGAGATCTGAGGATAACGGTTCAAAGCCAGCCCAGGCAGGAAAGTCCATGAGACCCTTACCTCCAACTAATCACCAGAAAACCAGAAGTGGTGTTGTGGCTCAAGTGGTAGAACGCTTGCCTTAAGCTGAAGAGCTCAGGGACTGCGCTCAGGCCCAGTGTTCAAGCCCCACTACCTACACACACACCCTCCCCCCAAAAAAGCAAGGACTAACAATTGGGATTGCATCAAATTAAGAAGCCACAGAGCTAGTTTGTTGTTGTACACCTGTAATCCCAGCACTCAGGAGACTAAGGAAGTATTGGGTAACCTAGTAAGATCCTGCCTCTAGAAAGAGGTAAGCATTCAGAGCAAGCAAGGCCTGCTGACACCTGGTTTGAACAAAGAATAAATCTCTGTTATTTAAAGTTACCAAGCCCATGAGAATTGGCTGTGGCAGGTTAGAAAAGTACTACCATCCCTTACCGTCTCCCTCTCCTCAGGTGTCATGCCTTGGTTGATTCTCTGTGTCACCTTGACTGGGCCACAGGGTGCCCAGATATGTGGTTTCTGGCCTCCCTGTGAGTTTCTGGATGGCATTGGCATTTAACTTGGTGGGCAGAGTCCAGCCAGGTTGGGCTGTGCAGGTGGACGTCATCCAACCCAAAAATAGAGCACAAAGGTGGAAGAAGCTTGATTCTCTCAACCTGCCAGCTGGAGCTGACACCTTGCTCTTCTCCCCTTGGACTGGGACTGGCACCTCTGGCTCTTCCAAGTCGCAGAGAATCTGAACTGAAGCTGGAATTCACCCTCTGCCTTTCCCAGGTCTCCAACTGACAGATTGCAGACTAGATTTCCATAACTCAGGAACAAATTGCTGACGATAACTCTTACTATATACAGATGCTCCATGCACAGCCTACACCCCAACTTCCCATATGGTTACATCCCAAGTCTCCTCTCAAACATTTTGACAGAGTGTAAGTCAAAGATGCCTTTCATCCACCTCCTCCCAGGCATTGTTGCTTAGCAACACAGCACACCACAGAGGGTCCACTGATTTCCCCGGGGATGTGTAAGCTCACTGTCACCACGCAATGTCCTGGACATCACTAGCCAGGGGACCAAGCAAGACCTGGTGAAAGTGAACTGCTCTTGTCTTTGTCCCATGGTGGGATACTGCCATTGAGAGTTCAGCCATCATAAATCAAGGACTGTCCACTCACCTACAGATCCATCCCTTGCACCACCAAGGAAGATGACATAGATCTCATCTAAACAACAAACACAACTGCTCCAGCAGGGAGAGGGACTTCTCTGCTCCCCTGGAGGATGGCTGTGGCTGAGCCAGGTCATGGGGGCAAAGGCAAATGAGAGCTTGTAGGCCCCTGGAACAGAGGCCCATGCCATTCCTTAAGGTCCTCCCAGTGGCTCACTCCCTGATATCACCATTTTGGATTCAATGTCAACTGATAAATTGGGGGAAAGAGCATGTGGAGCCCTTGCCTGTGCCTGTCACACTAGCCGGTGGCTCTGAACACTGAGGTCAATGTGGATCTGCAGACACCAGGAAGGCAGGGCTGGATGGAGGTGTCCTAGAGCTACTTGCTGTTTGTATTTGAGGGACAGCTTATAGCCGAAGACCTGTGCTTTTATTATTGGTGTGTGTATGTGTATGTGTGTTTGTGTGTGTGTGTGTGTGTGTGTGTGTGTGTGTGTGTGTGTGTGTGTGTGTGTGTGTGTGTGTGATTGGTACATGCACACACACTGGTTCCAGAAGCTTGAACTCAGGGACCCACTCAGCTGCTTGGCTTTCTTGCTCAAGGCTGGCATTGTAGCAATTGGACCACCCCAGTCCCACAGGCAACCTACCAGGCCACACATAAATGGATCCTTTTCCACTGCAGAGATGAGCCTGTGCAAGAGGCAGAGGCCCCGTGTACTCCTTCACCCCAAGACAAGGAATGTCTACTCTGTTTACTGCACCAGGCACCTAAGACTTGAGGAACACAAAATGGCCTGGGAGGGCTATAAATCCTTTGGTGTTCCTCTCCCATCAACATGTAGTGAGACAAGGCTCCTCCTCTTCTCTCTCTCTGTCTCTGTCTCTGTCTCTGTCTCTCTCTCTCTCTCTCACTCTCTCTCTCTCTCTCTCGTTGGTCATGTGGCTTGAACTCAGGGCCTGGGCACTGACCCTGACCTCTTGCTCAAGGCTAGCACTCGGACATTTTGAGCCACCAGCTCCACTTACACTTTTCTGGTGGTTTATTGGAGATAAGATACAAAGGGACTTTCTTGTCCAGTCAGGCTTTGAACTGTGATCTTCAGATCTCAGACTTCTGAGGATTACATGTGTGAGCCACCCATACCCAGCTATGTCCCATCCTTTTGATCCTAAGCTAGCTGCAGCACCAGGTCTGTGCAGGGCACAGCCATGCTGCAATGCACTGCTAACTCCAATTCTCCTCAGAACATATGTACTGTAGTCCCATGCTGCCTTGAAGACCATGTGCTGGAAAGAAGCACACACACACACGCACACACACACACACACACACACACACACACACACACACACACACACACACACACACACACACAAACACACCCTGCATATGACCTGAGCCAGCACAGCATGGCAGATGGCTCCAGCGGTTCCACATGCCTCCACCTCCACCCCCAGCCAGTTCCAGCCCCTTGGGGCCTGAAGCATGTGGCAGAACTACGTGAATAAGCACCTCTGGGATCCTGGCCCACACAAGTATATTGGGGTTCCACCGCTCAATTTTGGGGCTAATCTATGGGAGCAATGATGCTCTCTTTGAGTTCCCTCAGTAATTAAAATTTCAACTTGACCTTCTCAGGTCACAAGCAAGGCAGAAGTTTGCCTCTGGAAAATTCTAGAACCTTTTATATCATTATGGATCATGGGATCATGTGACTCAGAGAGAGAGAGAAAGAGACAGAGAGAGAGAGAGAGAGAGAGAGAGAGAGAGAGAGAGAGAGAGAGAGAGAGAGAGAGAGAGAGAGAGAGAGAGAGAGAGAGAGAGAGAGAAAGAGAACCAGTTAAACACAAAGAGAATAAAAAGAAGAGCCAGGCACTAGTGGCTCATGCCTGTCATACTAGCTGCAACTCAGGAGGCTAAGATCTGAGGATCAAAGTCTGAAGCCAGCCAAGGCAGGAAAGTCCATGAGACTCTTATCTCCAATGAATCAACAAAAAAATGGAAGTAAGGGATGTGACTCAAGTGGTAGAATACCAATAGAATACCAGTGAAAAAGCTAAGAGACAGTGCCCAGGCCCTTAGTTCAAGCTCTAGGACTGACAAGAAGGTGTAAAAGGAAGAAGGAGAAGGAAGGGAAGGGGAGGGGAGTGGAGGGGAAGGGGGAGGGGAAGAGGGGGGAAGGAAGAGAAGGGAAGGGAAGGGAAGCTGCAGCTCTGCGGGAAAGGGGCAAATGCATCATGCTGACCACAAAGGGCAGGCCTTGGAGGCCAGAGGCAGCCAGAGAACTCTGTGAAGCCTGTCCCAGGAGGGAAGGAGAGGTGAGGGGAGGGAGGGGAAGGGAGGGAGAAAGGAGAGGAGAGGAAAGAAGGGAGAGGAGGAGAGGGGAGAAGAAAGGAAAAGAGAGAGGGGGAGGAAAGAAGGGGAAGAAGGAAGAAAAGGGAAGGGGAGAAAGAAGGGTTATAGGAGAGGAGAAGGGAGGAAAAGAAGGGAAGAGTGTAAAGGGGGAGCAAAAGGGAGAGAAGAAAAGAAGGTAGAACAGAAGGACTGAGTTGCATGAAGGGAGCTGATAGGAGGAAGGAGAGGGTGGGGCTGCAATGGTGGGGTCAGTGACCTTAGAAGAAGAGACACAGTTCAGGCATGGTGGCTAGTATCTGTAATCACAGCTGTGTGAGAAGTGTAGGTTTGGAAGATCTCAATCAAGCAGAAGGGTGAAACCCTATCAGAAAGAAAGTAAGAAAGGAAAGAAGGAAGGAAGGAAGGAAGGAAGGAAGGAAGGAAGGAAGGAAGGAAGGAAGGAAGGAAGAAAGAAAGACAGACAGACAGACAGAGAAAAGGAAGAAAGAAAGAAAGAAAGAAAGAAAGAAAGAAAGAAAGAAAGAAAGAAAGAAAGAAAGAAAGAAAGAAAGAAAGAAAGAAAGAAAGAGAAACAAAACCTTGTTAAAGCCATGGCTGAGGGGAAGAGGTCTTGGTTCAAGGATGTTCCACTGGCAGCTGTGTTGACCCTGGACACCACAGAGTGAGGAGCCATGAGAAGCTAATGTGTTCTGTGCTGAGCCAACCTCTGACCTTCTGACAGGAGCCCCAGCTAAGAGACCCCATCACATGGGGTAGTGCTTCTCCCAGAATCCATTGGGGGGGAGGGCAGGCAGAGGGTTACATGACCCAGAAGGATCTCACAGTGAGGGGGGAAACAGAGCTATGGGCTCTTCTTATCTTCAATCAACCAGCAAAAAGCCAGAAGTAGAGCTGTGGCTCAAGTGGTAGAGCACCAGCTTTGAGCAAACAAGCTCAAGGACAGCACTCAGGCCCTGAGTTCAAGCTCCAAGACTTGCCCCACCAAGAAAAGAGAATAAAAGAATCTGTCACAAGAGCTCCAAAAGTGACCTGGGCCCTCAAGAGCAGCAGACCCTGGAGTGGGAAGCAGACAAGGCCAGGCTGCCCTCCAGGGCTGCCACTTTTGGACAGGCTCTCCCTGTGCCTGGGGTGGAGGGTCAAAGGCTCCTATGTGCCAAACACACCCATGGTTAGGGATTGCAAATCTGCTTGACATTGTCACTCATCAGTATTTTTTTGGGGGGAGGGGTTTTTTGTTTTTGTCCATCCTGGGTCTTGAACCCAAGGCCAGGCCACTGTCCCTGAGGTCTTTTTGCGCAAGGCTAGCACTCTACCACTTTAAGACAATTCAATTTTCCAGGCGATGTGCTGTTCCACTTTGACTCTCTGGGGGTTACTTGGAGATAAGAGTCTCTTGGAAACCCTCAGATCTCAGCCACCTGAGTAGCTAGGATTATGGGCAGGCATGAGCCACCAGCACCTGCCTGGCTCCCTCCTCAGCATTTAGCACCAGGAAGCCACATGAGCAGGAACCCAGAGCTAGGGGAGTGCAAAGCAAAGGCAGATCACAGTCCAACACCAGCTCGCATCTTCTTTACATATGGAGGGCTCTGGCAATCCCTCTTCAGCGTTTTGGGGGCCACCAGCTGTGCCAGCAGGCTGGGCCATAGTCTGGGCTTAGCCACAAGTGCTGGGCTGGGCTGAGCTGCCATTCCAGAGAGGCACTAGTCTATCAAGTGGCAGATGTTTTCCTAGGGTCTTGATCCAGTCTTCTAGCCCCCTGGAGCACAAAGGTGCAGGGCCCTGGGAATCAAGCCCTACCCCCAGGTTTAAGCCCCGCCCCTGCTCCTCTTAACCAATGACTTTTCAAATTAGCACGTACATCACTGCAAGTTTCGTTGTGACATTTCCACAGGTCTACAGCGCATCTTGATCAATATCTCCATCTGTCTACCCCATCACTGAGCCCTTCTTAATGAAATCTCAGGCTCCAGGGTTGTGGGTTTCATCTGTAATTCCAGCTACTCCGGAGACTGAAATCTAAGGATAGAGGTTGGAAGCCAGCTGAGGCAGGAAACGTAAGAGTTTCTTATGTCCCATTATCTTAACAGTAGAGCTCCATCCTTAAGCAGAAAAAACAGAGTTACAGGCCCTGAGTTCAAGCAACAGTATATATTAAAAAAATGTGGTCTAGGCTAGCGAAAATCATGATCCTATCTCAAAAATAACTATATCAAAAGTCAGTATACACTGTGGAAAATGAACTGTGTAACTTGCAGGCCGGCTGGTAGGGAGAAACTGAGGAAAAGCAAAGAAAGGAGTGAAATGTATTCATTGCCTGACTTATGAAATAGTAACCCCTTTGTATAACACCTTAATAACTGAAAAAAATAACCACAAGCTGGGCACTGGTGCCTCATGCCTGTAATCCTAGCTACTCAGGAGGCTGAGATCTGATGATCATGGTTCAAAGTCAGCCTGGGCAGGAAAGTCTGTGAGGCTCCTATCTCCAATTATTCACCAGAAACCGAAAGTGGCACTGTGGCTCAAGTGGTAGAGCACTTTCCTTGAGCTGAAGATCTGAGGGACAGCACCCAGGCCCAGAGTTCAAGCCCATGAAGACCACCTCCGCAAAACAAAAAGTTTTTCCTAGGGGCAGGGAATGTGGCTCAGTGGTAAAGTGCTTGCCTAGCATGCATGAGGCCCTAGGTTCGATTCCTTGGTACCACATAAGATTAATAAAAGAATCATAAAAAAAAAGTTTTTCCTAGAGTTACAAGGATTTTCCCTTATGTTTGTCTCTGGATATATGTATTTCATCCTAGGGTTGGAACTGGACCTGAATGCTGTCCATGAGTTCCTTTTGTGCAAGGCTAACACTCTACACTTGAGCCACAGTGCCACCTCCAGCATTTACTATGATAAATTGGAGATAAGAGTCTTATATCCAAAATCCAGGCTGTCTTTGAACTGCAATCCTCAGCTCTCAGCCTCCTCAGTGGCTAGGATTACAGGAGTGAGCTACCAGCACTCGATTATATTTTATTTTTAGTTTGCCTTTAATTCTGTGATCCATTTTAAGATCACTGATCCAATTGTGTAGGCTTGGTTACTGTTGTTGTTGATGATGATTAAGCAGATGTTTCGATGACGTGTTTATCTTCTCTTCTGAACTTCCTCTGTCCCTACTGCCACACAGCTGTGCATTTATTTCTAATTTACTAACTTCTAATGCATGAAGAGCAGGATAAAGATTTGCCTGCTAAGAAGAAAGGAAGGAGAATTTAGATTCAGAAAATTGTTGAATTTTTTAAACAAATATTCCTTGGGTGCCAGTGTCCAAAAAGAAATATAGTCATTACCTGACTTACATAACTGTGACCCCACTGTACATCACCTTTATAATAATAAAACAATTTATAGGCACCATGGCTCATACCTGCAATCTTAGCTATTCAGGAGGCTAAGATCTCAGGATTGCAGTTTGAAGCAGCCTGGGCAGGAAAATCTGTGAGAACCTTATCTCTGATAAACTACTCAAAAAAAGCTAGAAGTGGAAGAGCGCTAGCCTTGAGCTTGAGCTGAGCAATAGTGCCCAGGCCCAGAGTTCAAGCCCCACAACCATCACCACCAACAACAAAAAATCCACTTCTAGACTCCTTATGGGGCTGAGACGGTGGCTCAGTGATAGAGTGCTTTGCCTTGCGTGCTTGAGGCCCTGGGTTCAATTCTTCAGCACCACATAAGCAGAAAATGCTATGGTTCAAGTGGTAGAGTGCCAGTCTTGAGCTGAAGAGCTCAAAGGACAGTGCCTAGACCCAGAGTTCGGGCCCTAAAACTGAACAACAACAACAAAAAAGCCAGAAGTGGCACTGTGGCTCAAGTGGTAGAATGCTCACCTTGAACAAAAGACACCTGGAGGAGACAGCACTCAGTACTTGTCTCGAAGCCTGAGGGCATATAAAAAAAAGCAAAAGAATAAAAAAGAATAATAATTTTTAAAATCCACGTATTTCAACCATTATGCTATTGTGGTCATGGTACGGAGATAGGACATTTATCAAGAAATGCCCTCCAAACCAAGTCCTTGGAGAATTATTGAAAAATATTGGCTAGATGCTGGTGGCTCACACCTGTAATCCTAACTAATCAGGAGGTTGAGATCTGAGGATCGCAGTTCAAAGCCAGCTTAGGCAGAAAAAAACTGAAAGACACTTTTTCACAATTAATCAGCAAACTACTGGAAGCAGAGCTGTGGATCAAGTGATAGAGCACCAGCCTTGAGAAAAAAGGCTCAGTAAGAGCACAAGGCCCCAAGTTAAAGGAGATGGAGGGAAGGAAGAAAGTTAGGAAGGAAGAAAGGTAGGAAAGAAGGAAGGAAGGACGGCAGGAAGGAAGGAAGGAAGGAAGGAAGGAAGGAAGGAAGGAAGGATGGAAGGAAGGAAGGAAGGAAGGAAGGAAGGAAGGAAGGAAGGAAGGAAGGAAGGAAGGAAGGAAGGAAGGCTTATCAAATGTCTTCCTGAACAAAGAGCCAGGCAAGGTGGTGTGTGTCTGTAATCCCAGCAATCAGAAGGCAGAGGCAAGAGAATTACAAGTTCCAGGCCACCTGGAACTCCATAGCAAAACCCTGTTTCAAAGAACAGGAGAGGAAGCCAAGTCCTGGTGGCTCCCATCTATAATCCTTGCTACTCAGGAGACTGAGATCTGAGGATCAAAGTTCAAAGCCAGCCAAGGAAGAAAAGTCTGTGACACTCATTTCCAATTAACTAAAAAGCCAAAATGGAGCTCAAGTGGTAGAGTAACAGCCTTGAGTGAAAAAACTCAGGGACAGCACCCAGACTCTGTTCAAGCCCCAGGACAGGCATGAGTGTGTGCATGTACACATGCACGCACACATACACACACACACACACACACACAACCACCACCACCACCACCACCTCCACCACCACCATGACCACCACCATCCAAGCCCCTTGCCAGGCAGACACTTCAGACAGCAAATTGAAGCTGCCATCACTAGTGCTTTCTCTGAAACCCACATTGCTAAGTGGCTGGGTTTATTTTCCAAAGATGGCTACAAAAATAGTTTCACCTATATACTTTTCCTTAGTTTGTTTTGATTTTGAAACAGTGTCCCACTATATAACCCAGACTGGCCTGGAACTTCTGATTCTCCTGATTGCCAGCACATACCACCATACTTGGCTTTGAATATTTTTTTTTACCAAGACCCATATTAAGAAATGGTTAGGAAGGGCACACACCTGTAATCTTAGTTGCTCAGGAGGCTGAGATCTGAGGATCATGATTCAAAGCCACCCCAGGCAAGGAAAGTCCAAGAGACACTTATCTCCAATTAATCAGCAAAAAGCTAGAAGTGGCACTCTTGCCCAAGTGGTAGAGAATTTGCCTTGAGCTGAAGAGTTCAGGGACAGAGTCCAGGCCCAGAGTTCAAGCCCTATGACCACCAACAACAACAAAAACAAGTTTAGGCTAGGCAATGGTGGCTCCCACCTATAATCCTATTTACTCAGAAGACTAAGAATCTGAGGATTGTGGTTAGAAACCAGCCCAGGCAGGAAAATCTATGAGACTCTTATCTCCAATTAACCACTAGAAAACTGGAAGTGGAACTATGGCTGACAAAAAAGAAAGATGGATGTTTAGGCCAGGTGCTGCTGGCTCACACCTGTAATCCCAGTTACTTAGGAAGCTGAGGTTTGAGGATCAAGGTTCAAAACCAGCCCTGGCAGACAAATCTGAGATTCTTCTTCTTCTTCTTCTTCTTCTTCTTCTTTTTGCTGGTCATGAGTCTTTCTTTCATGTATGTGTGTGCATGTGTGTGTGTGCTGGTAATAGGACTTGAACTAAGAGAATGAGTTTTTGCTCTGACTTTTCTGCTCAAGGCTGGCATAGCACAACTCAAGCCCGTGCTCTACTTCTGGCTTTTTGGTGATTAATTGGAGATAAAAGTCTCAAGGACTTTTCTGCCATGGCTAGCTTGGAGCTACGAGTCTTACTTCTTACCCTCCTGAGTAGCTCAGAAAACAGGCATGAGCCACAGGCACCCAGCTAGCTCCATGATATATTTATCTAGTTGGACAGTTTATGATGTTTCCAGGTTAGTTTTTGTTGTTTTATTTTTTTGCCTTTTAAAAAGGATCTGAAATAGCACAGTTGTAACTCAGTAATGAAAGTACATGCGATTCTTTCTATAGGGTGATTTCTTAGTGGTAGAATTTCTAGGTTAAAGGAGCAAATGCTTTTCTTAAACAAACAAACTTATTTTCTGCCAGGCACCACTATAATCCTAGCTACTCAGGAGGCTGAGATCTGAGGATCACAGTTTGAAGCCAGCCAAAGCAAGAATGTCTGTGACTCTTGTCCCCAATTAACCACCAGAAAACCCGGAGTGGCGCTGTGGCTCAAGTGGTAGAGTGCTAGCCTTGAACTGAAGAGCTGAGGGACAGCACCCAGGCCTAGAGTTCAAGCCCCATGACCGACAAAAAAATTAATAATTCTATACTCTTCAGAAACACACATATATACATATCACTTACAATTTCAAAAGTGTGTTCTCATACTCTCAGTCACTAGTTCATTCAATGCTCATGACTCCCCCAGAGGGAGGAGACCATTATGAATCCCAACTTTTCAGAGAGAGCAAAGAGGTTTCATTGAGTGAAGCCATTAACTTAGTGTGACACACACATCCAGCCAGTTTCTGAGCCTGCTTGCCCTTCATGTCACCTGTTCCACACTCCTCCATTCCACCACCTCATGTCCACTCCTCACTTCATAACATTCCTGTGATAGAGACCTTCTAGACCCTTCTAGATCCACAATGGATGGCTGATTTGCAACCCCCATGAATGGAGCCAGAACGGTTTCTGTAAGAGCAAGTGGATCTTGGCCAATTTACTTTTGTAGGATGATGTTCAGGGGCTCCATTCAGCATGAAGTAGATAATTTCTGGGGCTCAGATGGTCCTAGCATTGCTTTCATGGAGCCCAGAGAATGCCCTTTGGTCAATAGATCCTTGTCAGTTCACTAGTATAAGTTAAAAATTCCACCATAAGATTTATTTACTGATTTATTTATTTTTCCCCAAAGAAGATCATTGTGATTCTGCTTAAAATGCAAACCTGCACAAAAGGGCACAGAGTCTGACCATTCACTTACACACCTCGATCTCCTTCTAGCTGTCTTGGTTTCCTGATTGTCAATGCACTGAAGCCATAGTACCTGTCATACCTTACTGAAGGCAGTGCAGATGTAGCCCTCAGCAAGGTGCTCACAAGAGTCACTAAGTGATAAGTAAAACCAGGTCTTCTGGGTGCTTCTTGGTTGTGGCAGCTGCTGGGGAAAGGAGCTGTAGGAGGGTCAGGACCGAAGAAATAGCAGTGCACCTGGGAGGAGCAGCTCATGGGCCATGTGACAAGGGATGTGGCCCTGGTGGGAGGTGGGGGTTGGTAGAGAGGATAAATGGATGGTAGGGAATTCCAAGTGCTGTTGTCCTGCTGTCTGGAAAACCCATATAGGTGACAGACCAAGGCTGCTTTCCTCTTTCCTTCTCATCTCAGCAGGTGGGGCCCACTCTGGGTGGCCAGGGGAGAGAGGGGAGGAGGAGGAGGAGGAGGAAGGCAATCAGGTTCTGGCTAAGGATGGGTTCACACTCTCCAGGAATTATAACATGGGCTCTAGAACAGCCTGATGCAGAATTTGGAGCAATGCGGCCAGGCAGGGCACATGGCTGTGGATGATAGCAGGCGTGGGTGTTTTATGGCTGTGGTGGTACAGGTTTGCCAGTTTATATGACTTGCCTTTTAATGTTCTGCATCTCAGGCATTGTTTCTGCAGTGCTCGCTCTTTCTCTTTCTCTCTCTCCTTCTCCATCTCCCACTCCCCCCTCTCTGTCTCTCTTTCTCTCTCTCTCTCTGCTCCTAGTCATCTTCCCTTTGTTTCTGATCTTTGGAAATACAGAGGCATCACATAGAAGGGCAGAAACAATGCAGTTCCTATGGCATGCACCACATGTCTGTACACACAGGTCACCACTGTGGCCCACGTCATCCTGCAGCTCAAGGATATCCACACACATAGGACCAAGGATCAGGCTTTGTTAAAGCATGAAGCAGGCAACTTGCAAGTCAGACTTTGCCCTTCACCCTTCTCTCCTCCAAAGATCTATTAAATGTGCAGACACAGACATATGCTTATGCTGGCAATGAGGCTTGAACTCTGGACCTCATGCACTTGCTTAGCTTGTTTTGCTCCAGACTAGTGCTTTACCCGCCATTTGACTGACCCCTCCAATTTTGACCTTTTTCTGGTTAATTGGCGAGAAATTTTCCATGGATTTGTGTGCCCTGGCTGGTTTTCAACCTTGATCCTCAAGTCTCAGCCTCTTGAGTGGCTAGGATTAGAGACATGAGCTATTAGCACTAATGTGAGAAAAAGTCTTTTCTATCAAAGGAGTTTTCTTCATTCCTGTTAATATTGAGAGATTTTCTTTTCTTTTTCCATTTTGTCCACTATGGGTCTTTTACTCTGAGCCTGGGCACTGTCTCTGAGCTTTTCAGCTCAAGGTGAGAGCTCTACCACTTGAGCCACAGCGCCACTTCTGGTTTTCTGGTGGTTTATTGGAGATAAAGAGTCTCATGTACTTTCCAGCCCAGGCTGGCTTTGAACTGTGATCCTCACATCTCAGCCTCCTGAGTAGCTAGGATTACAGGTGTGAGCCACCAGTGCCTGGTGAGAATTGTTTTTCTGAAGGGTTCCTGCTTTGGCCAGGTGGCTTGGCCCTTGTTAAGTACACTTTACTTACAAACTTCCTTTTCCTGAGCACCTGAGAAGCTCCTTGAATTTTAATTACATCTGCATCCCTTTCCACATTGTGAGCCTGAGCTCAGCCAATGGGAGCAGAGGCGTGGTGCCTGCTGGATCAGGGACAGAAAGGGAACAGCCAGCCTGCCTGCTCTGTGTGGTTGCTTGCCAACTTTTTGACTGATGGTGCATTCTTCTGTAGGAATAAACTTAGCCTTGGTGAGTTCCTTTTGAGATACCCAGGAACTAAAAATCCACTTTACTGTCCAGATTCTTAACCTACACAACCTGGAAGTCTGCATGTACACAGAAGAGGTAGGGCTTGCTGCCTGTCCTGAGCACAGCAGGGTTGCTCTATAACTGACCATAATGCACTTGTACTGAGACAGGAGACAGCATGGGCTAGACTAGAATCTCCATCAGCTCTGTGACCTTGTCTCTATCTCCTGGCTGTTCATTTGCCCATTCAAATAATGGAGTTCATGCTTAGCAATCTCTATATTCTTCTCCAGTCCCGTTGGCCTTGTCCTCTTGCTTTTCCCAGGCTCCTTCTTCTCTCCTATATATTTAAGACATTTTTAAAATTTGTTTATACCTGGTGCCAGTTATGGGACTTGAACTCAGGACCTGGGCACCATCGTTTATCTTTTACTCATAAAGCTGGTGCTCTACCACTTGAGCCACAGCCTCACTTCTGGTCTTTTTTTTACTCATTAATTGGAGATAAGAATTGCACAGTCTTTTCTGTCCAGACTGGCTTTGGATAGCAAGCCTCAGGTCTCAGCTTCTTGAGTAGCTAGGATAACATATATGAGATATTAGTGCCCAGCAATCAATTATATCTCTAAATGAAGTGAAACATACATAAAATATTAATTTCAATGTTGGACAATAAAGTGCTATAACGAATCCTCCATCTTAGACTGTCTCTTTGTCAAGCATATAACTTTCTACTCTGTCAAGTCCCTTAAAAATGGCAGCCCTTATGGCCAAATGGTTCCTAACAGGTGAGAGCCCCCTCCCCCCACACCAGGGAGGGATTCGAGGGAGACACATATTTTGTAAGACAGACATTCAGACAATGGCACTCATTCATGCCCCTAAACTCATGTCTTTTCTACTTGCAAAACATATTAACTCACCTGGCACCAGTGGCTCACACTTGTAATCCTAGCTGCTCAGAATGAGATCTGAGGTTCATGGTTCAAAGCCAGCCCAGGCAGGAAAGTCCATGAGACTCTTATCTCCAATTAACCACCAGAAAACCAGAAGTGGTGCTGTGGCTTAAGTGATAAAGTGCTTACCTTGAGCTGAAGAGCTGAGGGACAGTGTCTGGACCTAGAGTTCATGTCCCATGACCAAAAAAACCCCAAGAAACAAAATAGACACATTAACTTCATCCTAGTATTCCCCATCCCTCCATCCACAAAAAAGTAAACTTCGTCACTTATTCCAGCATTAACTTTAAAGTCTAAAATCCCCAGTATGACCTAAGTCACATACAGACCAGCTTTAAATCATGCTTCGTTCTGAGGCTGTAGGCCAGCAGAACCTAATGTATAGTTTTAAATACAATGGCAGACTGACATAGAATGAACATCCTCGGGCTGGGAAGGTGGCTTAGTGGTAGAGCGCTTGCCTTGCATGCCTGAGGTCCTGGATTTGATTCCTCAGCACCACCTAAGCAAAAAGAAAAAAACCCAGAAGTTGCACTGTGGCTCAAGTGGTAGAGCACTAGCCTTGAGCTGAAGAGCTGAGGGACAGAACACAAGCCCAGAGTTCAGGCCCCATGACTGGACCCCCCCCCCAAAAATGCACATCCTCATTTCTAGAGGACTACATAGAACAGAAGAAAGGAATAGCCATTAAGTCTCCAAAATCCAACAGAGTAAGCAACATTAAATCTCAAGGCTGGAGATGGGTCATCTTAATGAGATTCCATTTCGTGGACACTCAAGGCCTCAGGAAGACTTTCCTAGGTGATGCTCAAGGTTCCGCTCATGCTGAAATTTCATGCCTATGACTTCTTTAGGCTGAGGCTGTACATTGTAGCTCTGTGCTTGTGTGTGTGTGTATGTGTGTGTGTGTGTGTGTGTGTGTGTGTGTGTGTGTGTGTGTGTGTGTGTGTGTGGAGCCTGGTCTTCCATCAGTCCTCTCAATATTGTCCTAGCAGAGATCTTGATAATACTCCAGTGTCAACAGCTTGCTCTCTATAGCAGCTCTGTCCCTGAAGTAGGACCCTGACTGGTCTTCAAGGCTTTTGCAAGCATCCTTTGAAATCTGGCCGGAGGAAGCCATGCCCCCATAGCTCCCACCTTCAGATTGCCTGTGGAATTCACTGTATGTGGACAGTACACAAACAAGGCTTGCATTGTGGTGGCCTGAGGCACATCTTGGCCCTCAGAGCCACAGCTGGGGGGTGTGGCAGAGGAGTGCTGCGGCAGAATGTAGGGATCAGAAATTAGAACAATTCTGGGCAAGGATCCCCGTAGGTCCCACAGGTACTCTGGACCTGTGAGGGGATGGGTAACCCTAGAAATCTCTGAAATGCCTTCTAGAAGCTTCTTTCTATCCTTTGCTAATCTCCATATGATTACTTGGTCACAACTTTGCTTTTCTGTCCTCAGCACACTTTGTTTATGTGTGTGTATGTGTGTGTGTGTGTATGTGCACACTTGTATGCATGCATGTGTGCATGCTGGTCTTGGGGTTTGAACTCAAGACTTTGTGCTCTCACTTAGCTATTTTGCTCAAGGCTGGTGCTCTGCCACTGGAGCCACACCTCCATTTTTGGCTCTTTGCATGGGTACTAGGACTTGAACTGAGGACTTTGAGCTCTTGCTTAGCTTTTTGCTCAGGGCTGGTGCTCTAACACTTGGGCCACATCTCCATTTCTGGCTTTGCTTTTTGGCTGGTTAGATGAAGATAAAAGTCTCATTTGTTGTATACCCAGTTGTATACCCAGTCTTGCTTTGAACCATGATCATCATATCTCAGGCTCCCTGAGTAGCTAGGATTACAGGTATGAGCCACTAGTGAACCGTGATCCTCAGACCTCAGCCTCCCTGAGTAACTAGGATTACAGGTATGAGCCACTAGTGCTCAGCTTGAACATGCTATTTTGACTCTTTACATGGACAGTCTCAGAACTTTCCAGATCTTTCCATGCTCAGTCCCTCCTGAGTGTAAATTCTGGGCTTCAGATCATTTGATAATTTGTCTCTTCTTGCATTTTACAAGAAGCTGTTCAGAGAAGCCTCATAGGTTCCCGAACCTTTGCAGCCTGGAGAGATTTCTCCTGCCTAATTCCAGAGCATCACCCCACACATTCTGCCTTCTATAGCATCTGAGGAGAGGGACAGAATTCACCCAGCATCTTTGCAAGGTCACAGCAAGGCTGGCCTTTCCTCTTGTTTCTTCCTCACACTTTGCTCAGCATGTCTAACTGAGGCTCCATTTCAGCTGATTCTAAGTCCTGACTGCAACTGCTGAGAACACAGTTGTTTTCCCTCCCTACCATTTTATCCTCACAAAACCTATTGCCTAATGCTTCCTTTACAAAAAAGCAAGACTCCTCATGGCATTCATCTCTAAACCCTTCTTGCTTGGGCCCTGTATCCAGCTCCAAACCCACTTCCACATTGTTAGATATTTAGGAGAGCCACCACAGTGTACCACATGGCTCTGGGATCCATCTTTGTCATCTTAGTCCATTGGTATGACTATAACAAAATACCAGAGGCTAGACACTTTATTAACAAGAGAAACTTGTGTTCTATTGCCTTGAAAATGGAGACAAGTTCATGGCCCAGCTGTCAAAGGCTCAATTGTCAGATGATGCTACAGTTGGCTTCCAACATGGTGCTTGGAACACAGCATCTTTGGATGGGGACAGACACTTGCTGAACATGGACACCAGCAGTCAGACTCCCCTTAGATTCCTTTCTGATACCATTAATCTCTCCACAAGATCAGAGCCCTCCTGGCCTAAACACCTCCCCAAGTCACCACATTCTAACACTGAGAGGATGGGGATTAAGTGTTCAACTGTGAACTCGTGTGTGTGTGTGTGTGTGTGTGTGTGTGTGTGTGTGTGTGTGTGCACGCGCGCGCGCGTGCACACTCAGATCACAGTGATCTCACTTTCCGCATCTCTGATATAAAACATTCTGCGTGCTAAACAGGTATATTAAGGAGTTCCATGTGAAATCATATGAGCAACAGGAAACATGCCAGGAACTTTAGATAGAGGGAGAAGGGATGATGGCTAGGATTTTTTTTGGCAGTCATGGGGCCTGAACTCTGGGCTTGGGCGCTGTCCTTGTACTTTTCAGCTCAAGGCTAGCGCTCTACCACTTGAGCCACAGCACCACTTCCTGTTTCTCTAGTAGTTTATTGGAGACAAGAGTCTCACAGACTTTCCAGCCTGGGCTGGTTTTGAATCGTGATCCTCAGATCTCAGCCTCCTGAGTAGCTAGGGTTACAGAAGTGAGCCACAAGCGACCGCTTTTTCTAGGATTTTTATCCCTTTCTCCTGAATAGAATTAAAGACACTGTGAACAAAAGTGTCAGTTTGTCCTCTGTATCTTGGTATTATTTCCAGGCCACCATTGTGATTTCTGAGTACTAGGATAAAAAGATTAATGAAGACAGCTTTCCAAATATATAGCATGGAGCTATATTTGGTGATGCCCATTCAAACAGCATAAGCTTGTTTATGAATTCTAATTTGTATTTCACTCAGGAATCACATGGAATTAGACACCAGACTAAGGTGAGCTATATGGAAATGAAATGGACAGAACTCGAGACTTCAAAATTCTGTTGGTCAGCCAGGCCCTGGGGGCTTATGCTTGTAATTCTAGCTACTGAGAAGTCTGAGATCTGAGGATTGCAGTTCATAGCCAGCCCTGGTAAGAAAGTCAATGAGACTCATGAACCACCACAAAACTGGAAGTGGTGCTGTGGCACAAAGTGGTGGAGTGCTAGCCTTGAGCAAAAAGAGCTCAGAGACAGCATCCAGTCCCTCAGTTCAAGGTCCACAATAGACCAAAAAGAAAACAAGACCAAGGATACTAGCCAGGCCCCAGGATACTAGTTCAAGCCCCAGGACAAGCACAAAATAATAATAAAAATAGATGCAATCACGGTTCTAACCTCTGAATTAGCTCTTACTTGTTGGAATTCTCTTTATGAAGGGATCGAGCTATTAGGGGATACTGAGAGGAGGTGAGGAGTACAGAAGTCAGGCTATTCTCAACGTTTTTGTGTGACCCAACACTCAGTTCCATAACCTTGATGGCTGAGCTGTGGGGTGAGTTTTATAGTCCTTGCCTTCCCTCTCAGGGGTGCAAAGCATTCATTGAGTTCTTCAGGTAATAATGGTAGGGTAGTGTGCATGCTCTTAGGAGGTCTCCTCATCTCTATAATCATGTGAAGTAGAAATGGTGTTTCCACAGCCCTGCAAAACCACTTCCACCAGCACATTGACCCTATGATAAGGTAAACGTATGGGAAGTAAAAACACACAGGCTGAGTCTGAAGCAGTGAGACAGAGGGCCTGCACCTTTCACAGCTCCTCAATGGTGGAAATCTGCAGCTGGTGCCTTACCATTTGAGCCAATGCTCCACTTTCAGATATATATATATATATATATATATATATATATATATATATATATGCTATGTATATATACAGATATATCTTCAAATATATATTATGAAACCTTTTTATATTTAATATGTTTTGTAAAGATACTGTACAGAGGGTTACAGTTACATGAGTAAGGTAATGAGTACATTTCCCATGGAAGCATTGTTATCTCCTCCTCTGTTTTTCCCATACCATCCCTTCCCTCCCTACCTCCCCACTCCTCCCTCCCCACTCTCCACCAGAAGTTGTAAACTTCATTTTCAACAAATTTCTTGTACATCTCATTGTTACAATGTGTCAACCTGTATCTTTCTTTCAGCATTTTGTTATTTCTCTTCCCTTCCCCAAATTAGAAAATTGTATATACAAGACGCAGGGCACTACAATCAGTGAACCAGGGGTTATACCATGGGGAAAGAACAGACAAAAGAAACAAAAAAATCACATAGTACATTATACATACATTAAAATAACAGCAAGAAAAATAAAACCTCTTGTTTCCCTATCTTGGGGTGGGGGGAGTTCATTTCACTTAGCATCATCTTATATGGTCATATGACAGGCTTTTTTTTGAGGGGGGGTCCGGTCGTAGGGCTTGAACTCTGGGCCTGGGCGCTGTCCCTCAGCTCTTCAGCTCAAGGCGAATGCTCTACCACTTGAGCTGCAGCGCCACTTCCGGCTTTTTTCCTTTTGCTTATGTGGTGCTGAGGAATCGAACCCAGGGCCTCAGGCATGCAAGGCAAGCGCTCTACCACTAAGCCACCTTCCCAGCCCCAACAGGCTTTTTTTTTAACCTGGGCTTTGAACTATGATCATCAGATCTCAGCTCAGATTAAAGGAGTGATCCACCCATGCTTGGCTTTGCTCAGAATTTTTATCCCAAGGGTCTTCTGCCAGCTCTCATTTGGCTAGGGGAGGAAGAGACACCAGTGGGAAAAGGAAATGTGAGCTTTTGGTGGAGGGGGCTAGTGGAAGCTCAGTAGAACTTTCTGGAAGATGGAGTTCTGTATCTCCATCAGGGCTTCAATGCTTTGGACTTCCAGTATCCACAATCACTTTTTTTTTTGTGCTATAAGTGGGGCTTGAACTCAGGGCCTGGATGTTGATCTTTAGGCTAGCACTCTACTACATGAGCCATAGCTCCACTCTCATCATTTTGGTGTAAATTGCAGATCAGAGTCTCATAGATATTCTTGCCTAGGCTAGCTTTGAACCTTGAGCCTCAGATCTCAGTTTACTGAGTAGCTTGGATTACAGGCCTGAGCCACCAGTGCCCAACTTACAATGACTTTTTAGCAAGAGGTAGGTAGGTAGGCAGCCTGTAGGTAGATGACTTGTTAGATGGGTTTGATTTAGTACCAGCAAATTGTTCCTGGAACTTAAGCTTGGAGCTTGGGTGCTGTCCCTGAGTTTTTGTGCTCAGGGATGCTGCTCTATCACTTGAGCCTCAAGTCCACTTCTAGCCTTTTGGTTATTTGGAGATAAGAGTCTCATGAGTTTTCAGGATGGTTTTGAATCATGATCCTCAGATCTCAGCCTCCTGAGTAGCTAGGATTACAGGCATGAGCAACTGGTGCCTGACTATAAAATGAGCTATTTTCACATACAATTCATATGTGTTTCTGGCTCCTCTGGGACACCAGTTTTTTTGATAACATTGGTCTTTTTTTGCCAGTCTTGGGGCTTGAACTTAGGACACTGTCCCTGAGCTTCTTTTGATCAAGCATGCTATCACTTGAGCCATGGCACCACTTCCAGCTTTTTCTATTTATGTGGTACTGAGGAATTGAACCCAGGACTTCATGCATGATAGGGAAGCACTCTACCATTAAGTCACATTTCCAGACAATATTGTTCCTTATACGTCTTCAGTAGTATACTATGAGAAATTGGTTTGTGTGTGTGTTTGTGTGTGTGTGTGTGTGTGTGTGTGCATGCATGCATGTGTGTGCATATGTGTGTATACATATGAATGAGTATACACCTTGCTTTGCACTTGCCCAGAGCTCTCTAGTTCCAGACCTCTTGACCTGTCTAGCCATTTTAATACTTGATGGCCCAATCATTTATGACACCTGATCCAGGCAATCATTTTACCTTACAAGTAAGTACATGAGGCCCAGATAAGGTGTGTGAATTTATCAGAGTCACACAGCCTCCACCACAGACAGAGTAGGCATTGTTTACATAATATGAAGTTGCCCTGTGGCTCAAGTGGTAGAGTGCCAACTTTGAGTGAAGGAAACAAAAAAGCCAAGATCAAGTGCAAGGTCCTGAGTTCAAATCCTAGTACTGGCACAAAAAACAAGGCTTTCTCTGAATCTCTATGTCATGGTGTCTCATTTACCTCAGAGATGATCGTTGTTAAGATTCCTGAGTGCTTACTTCAACATTTTATTTGCAGGAATCTAATAAATTCTTTCTCCCCCAGTATTTTAACACAACAGTAATTAGGCCACTCATGGTGTGTGTAGACTTCCTCCATTTTTGCTGAACATTTTTGCTTTCATTTCAGCACACAGGACTCTTTTATTTATCTCTTTTTTTGGCCGGTTGTGGGGCTTGAACTCTGGGCCTGAACACTGTCCCTCAGCATTTCAGCTCACGACAAGTGCTCTACCACTTGAACCACAGCGCCACTTCTGGTTTTCTGGTGGTTTATGGAATATAAGAATCTCATGGACTTGCCTGCCTAGGCTGGCTCTGCGACCCTCAGATCTCAGCTTCCTGAGTAGCTAGGATTACAGATGTGAGGCACTGGCTCCTGGCTTTATTTATCTTTGATGACTGCTTATGACAGATGAACTTTAGGCTATTACTCAGGACAAACAATGTTAATCCACCAAAAAGCACAGACAAGAAACATCTTAGACTGTGTGGATCCTAGGATCTCTGTACCCACTCTTCTTCCTTCCTCTTCTTTTGAACGCTGCTTTAACAATGCAAGGGTTATCACTAGCTCACACCAACAGTCTGATGCGGCTACTACCTCTGGTCTCGAATCACAGCTCATTTACTCAGGCCTAAGGTAGAAAAAACAAAATGTATCTACCAGACATTTTGGGGACACATTTCAAGCAAAATCGTGACCAGTCTTGCCTCAACCTTTGCATCTCTGAGTAAGAGAAGAAATCATGTGGAGACAGTGATTCACAGACTCCGGGGCTACTCAGTGGGTACAGCAGAGCTGCTGGAAGCTCTTCAGTCATTCCTTCAGAGAGCTCTGTCCATTGTGCTGAAGATTTGTCCCCTGCTAGAGGCTTACGTGGAACTTGTCTTGGAATACAGAATTGGAAAGACTCACCTTTTTCTCAATTTGAGAGGGAGGCTCAGAGCATAGCCACACCCCTCCCCCAATGCTGTTTTATCTCTTTCCTCCTTTTTTTTGGGTCCCACTTCTGTTGTTCACAGTCTTTGGTGATAGCCAAGCTGCCCAAACTTTTAGGGCCAGTGAGTGAATCCATGTGGTCAGGAGGGGAAAGGAGTTGTTTCATCACTTTGGAGGCTTCTGGCTACCATGAACAGAACCCCCTGGCACAAATGAATTTAAATAAACAACATATACCACATCAGATATATACCATGTGCAGGTACAGAAGGAGGGATGTGTCAAGGTAAGATGCAGAGAGTAGCTGGGTGGGGATGCATCATAGTTTATTTTGGCATATGTATTCAACATATTAAGTCCATCTTTGGGAATAAGATGGGTGGCCTTGCTCTAGGAGACATTGCCTGGCGCTGCTTCACAGAGACGGAAAACTTCTCCCCTCCACCTTTACACCCTTGACATGCCATGCATTCCCTCATTGGCCAGAAATGGGTCACCTGGCCAATTGCTGAGCCAATCATTGATAAGAGGGATTTAGAAAACCAGCCCTGGCTGAGAAAAATTCTCTGGGGTTGAACAGATAGCTGTTTGGGCTGCCACTGCCCTTTTTAAAAATTCAGTGTATTTTTGTTTGTCAAGCAGATCACATATGGAACACTGGCAGAGAGTTAAGTGGGAAGAACTTTTCTTCTTCAGGGGAGAGATAGGGAGAGTTCTTTCTCTGCAAATCCCTTATCTGAGCAAACCTAGGTCCTGGGGATTAATGGACTTGGAGGAAGGCATTAGAGTGACAGGGAGGAAGAGGAAGAGGTGAAGCTACAGAGTGAAGCCCGCCTCCTACTTCCTTTTCCATCTTTCTTTGCTTTTTCTTTTTCTAAAATTTCTGTTCTCTGCAGAGACCCAAGCATCCAGAATAGAAGCTCCCAATAGGTTTATCTACTCATTTATCCTTCTCTGGGAACATTTGCTTTGTTAGCATTGAAAAGATTTATTCACCCCACCTTTGTTTTCACCCTTGTGGGCTTTCTGCTTATTATTGGTTGTTTTTTTTGTTTGTTTTCTTGCTTTTTCTTTTTGTACCAGTCCTGGACATTGTCCCTGAATTATTTTTTGCTCAAGCCTGTACTCTACCACTTGAGTCACATCTCCACATCTGGTGGTTTCTTTTGTTTAATTTTTTTTTGGAGGGTCTGGTCGTGGGGCCTGAACTCTGGGCCTGGGTGATGTCCCTCAGCTCAAAGCTAGCGCTCTACCACTTGAGACACAGCCCCACTTTCTGGCTTTTTTCTTTTTGCTTATGTTGTGCTTAGGAATTGAACCCAAGGCCTCAGGCATTCAAGGCAAGCACTCTACCACTGAGCCTCCTTCCTAGCCCTGGTGGATTCTTTTGGTAGTTAATTAAAAAGAAGGGTCTCATAGGCTGCCCTACCCAAGCTGTTTTTGAACTGCGATCCTCAGATCTCAGCCTACTGAGTAATTAGAATAACAGAGGTGAGCCACAGGCACCTGGCTCTGCTGATTTTATTTTAAGCTTAAAATGGAAAAGCTTCTCTTTGAAATCTTTGCTTATGTATATCAAATGTCACTGGAGAGTTGGAACCAATTTACCAAGTGTTTATATCATTTCATTCATCCTCTAATGCATTCATTCTTTCATAATCCTGTAATATCATAAGCACAAGTCCAATGCTGGCCCTTCTTTCTTGCCATAGGGGGGATTTGGGTATGCCCTTTGAGGCCAGACTCCCAGGAGAGTCACATGAAGAAATACCAAGGACTGAGGCAAGTACTGAGAAATATAGTCCCCAAATACTTTCCATGGAATTTTGCTCCAGGATCCATGCTGCCTGAATCCTGGAATAGGTCACCTGCCTAATCTTGTTTCACAGACAAAGATGGCACAGGTCAGCTGATGCTTTCTGTTGATCTCTCCTCCACATCTTCAGGAAGGAGACCACATGATTACATGACCAGAAGATCATGTGATCGTGTGACCACACGTCTCTTTCGCTGCTCCAAAGATGGAAGACACGTGGGAAGGGGAACCACATTGGTTTCTGCATCAGGCTGACTTATTCCTTCTGTCTCGACTCCTGTTCTTCAGTTTTCTGGTCTACTTAAGGGGAACAAAGATAATGTTTAACTCACTTGGTGATTGCAAAGATATCTCATGGGAAGTCTCTCGTCTAGGCCCTGCCTCTAACAGTGCTCAATACAGTGTATTCATTTAACTACCTGAAAGTGTATTTTAGTCCCAAACAGTACTATTTTCATAAGCAGAGAAGCATGATCATATGCTTTTGCTGTTTAGAAAGAGGTCATCAGCAAAAAGTTGTTGCTCAGACTGGGTTTCTGTCCTCCCTGGGGGCTGGAGTTGTTTGGTCACCCCATGCCTGTCGCTCCCTCAACGTGTTAGAATTGAGCTGCATGTATCACTTTGAACTATGATTACTGCCAGTAAACACTGGGCAGAAGACTGCATTGGAAATGATTCTTGATGAGTTCAGCGGGACAGAAAATACACAAATGCAGAACATAGGCAACTAGAGTAGGAGCCTTGACCATTGCCAAATGTAGAGTAGCAAAGAGATCAAGGAGAAAATTCCATGATTATTTCATCCACAGAAATACCAACTGGTTGTGGAAGTTTGGGTACATGGGTATCTCTGCCGTTGCTTGTGTTTATGTGTGTGTGTGTGTGTGTGTGTGTGTGTGTGTGTGTGTGTGTGTGTGTGTGTGTGTGTGTGTGTGTGTGTGTTTAAAAGAGACAATATTATGATGAAATTATATTGTGCTATAGATCCCCCAGATTGTTACCCACCGATGGTTTTGCTTGACTCACAGAAGATTTTAGACTTTCAAATTAGTTTGTCAGGTCTGGTGCCTCTGGTTCACACATGTCATCCCAGCTACTCAAGAGGCTGAGATCTGAGGATCAAGGTTCAAAGCCAGCCTGAGCAGACCAATTGGAGAGGCTCTTATCTCCAATTTATCAGCAAAAAAGCCAGAGGAAGAGGTGTGGCTCAAGTTGGTAGAGCACCAATCTTGATTTTTTAAGAAAAATCTAAAGCAGAGCATAAAACCCTGAGTTCAAGTTTCAGTGCCCACTACCACACACAAATTAGTTGTCATCATGTAAAGAGTAGATGGTTTCATTCTGCATCTGGAGGAACAGATAGCTGGAGTTGAAAATTGCTACCATTAAAAAATGTCATTGTAGCCGGGGGCTGGTGGCTCACTCCGGTAATACTAGTTACTCAGGGGGCTGAGATATGAGGATCTCGGTTCAAAGAAAGCCCAGGCAGAAAAGTCTGTGAGACTCCTATCTCCAATAAACCACCAGAAATCCAGAAGTGGCGCTGTAGCTCAAGTGATAGAGCGCTAGATTTGAGCTGAAGAGTTGAGGGACAGCGCCCAGGCCAGGAGTTCAAGTCCCATGACTGCCAGAAAAAGAAAAAAAATTCCTTGTTATTATAAAGATGATGCACAGAGGGGTTACAGTTCCATAAATAAAGTCATGAGGACAGTTCTTCTTGGCCAGTGGTCACCCCTTCCCATGGTCTTTTGCAGTGTTCCCTACCTTCCCATCTCCACCAGTAAGTTGGCTAGTTCATTTAAAAGTGTCCATTGAGTACTGTTACAGCATTGGTTCACCCTTTGTCCCTCCATTTCTATGCCTCCAACTTCGCAACATTTGAAAGGCCAAAAAGGTGATTGGGGGGGGGGAGGGGAAAGGGGGTGCTACATTTCCTGGAACTTCATCTCCACTCACCCAAATGGCTCAGTGGAGTTTGCTGCCTGCATCCCTGAGCAGATCATCTGCTTAGCATGATCCAGATTCTCCTGAGGGTTCTAACTACAGCAAGCTTTGCTCCATTCTTCCAGCCAAAAGGGGAAATAAAAGCAGATTGATATTTTCCTGTCTGTCGGACATTTCACCCCCTCTCCCAGAAAGAATGTGTATCATTTTAACTTTATTGATCATAACAGCCATTATTTAGTAGAATTTAGGATGATTTCAACAACTTCTCTCAATGGATTCTTTTGAGTTGTTGGCATTAACGTCTCCCACTTGGTAGAATAGGAAACAGAGGTTCAAAGAAGCTAAGGAATTTACCGGGCCAACCTCTGATGCAGATTGACTGACAAAACACAACCCCCTGTCCTGGAACCACTAGAATCATCCAACAGCAGAGATAGGGCCAACTGCTCATCCAATTAAATAACACCAATAAGGCGAGTTTTCAAAGCAGGAAGTTTCCATCTGGGATAGATTTCTCATTTCACATGTCATAGGAAGGAATCCTCAGACCTCTGAATATACCATCTTTGGGCTTGGGAGGAGACAGTGTCCTCCAGAGAGGTCAAAGTTTGGCATTGTGATGAGATACTAGCTGTCAGGCTGAATGTAGCCAGGAAGTAAATCATTGCTTCCAAAGTCAGGGAGAGGTGTGAAAAGAGCTCAGCTCCATGACACTGGCAGAGACCTGAGGCTGGTGCTCTGGGCAACATTTCGCTCAGCAATCTCTGGTGAGATTAGACCAGCTGGACCTGTGCAAACATTGCACAGTTACAAAACTAGGAAATGTTATAAAGGTCATTTGGACCCATAGCTATAGGGAAGATTTTCTTATAAAAGTTCAGCAGTGGGCTGAGAAACTCAGCATAGCCTGGTGCTGGTGGCTCACACCTGTAATCCTGGCTAATCAGAAGACTGTGATCTGAGGATCAAAGTTCAAAGCCAACCTGCAAAAGAAGGTCAATGATACCGTTAACTTTAATTACCCCTGCAAAAACCTCCACCTGTAGCTGGGCACTGGTGGCTTACACCTGTCATCCTAGTATTTAAGAAACTGAGATCTGAGGATCATGGTTCGAAGCTAGCCTAGGAGGAAAGTCCATCATGAGATTTTTTTGGGGGGAGGGAGCGGTTGTGGGGCCTGAACTCTGGGCCTGGACGCTGTCAATCAGCTCTTCAGCTCAAGGCTAGCACTCTACCACTTGAGCCACAGTGCCAGTTCTGGCTCTTTTCTTTTAGCTTATGTGGTGCTGAGGAATTGAACCCAGGGCCTCAGGCATGCAAGACAAGCCCTCTACTACTGAGCCACCTCCCCAGGCCCATCATGAGATTTTTATCTCTAATTAATCTCCCCAGAAAGCTAGAAATGGAGCTGTAGCCCAAGTGGGAAAGTGGTAGCCCTGAGCAAAACAAAACAACAACAACAAAAAAAAGCAAAAAAGATTCAGGGACAACTCCCAGACCCTGAGTTGATGTCCCAGTGCCAGCCTCCAGAGAAGACAAAAACAAAATAAAGCAGTATGCTACAGCACACTCTTCTACAGATTTGGTAGAGATGTGCTTGACCTTCATTCAAATGACGAGAACTCTGCTTGATGCTGCTCAGTGGAGCAGAGGGGAACCTCTCCTTTCTCTGCGGGTGTCAACCATTCACGTTGTACGTTGAAGGTTCTATTCTATTCCGACTGGTTACCATTCCTCAGCCAAAGCTGTTCTATGTGATTGAGTTTTCAGCTCTCTCCAACTATTTTGAAGCTCTTCTGACCCATTTTCTCTCCTGGGAGATTGGTCCTTCTAGGACACTTCACCTGGATTTTTGCTGGTTGGTCTCACATGGAAAGGGGCCAGTTAAATATCACACTTAGATGTGTTTTGATGGGCTGGGTCAGTGGGAGGCAGGAAGGAGGCCTAGGCCATTCTCTATTGCTTTCTTGATTCAGTGTGACATTGGTGATCATCATGGCTTCCATCTGTGTGGTCCTTGATGGACGGTCCCTTGTGCACAAATCTCTGTGGACTCTGATAACACTTCTGAGCTTTCATCTCCTTTGGCCTTGGGGAATCCACAGCTCTCTTTTGCTGCCAATCTCCATGTGGCTCAGTGGCCCTTGTTTATTCTTTAACCTCCTACCCATCACTTCTTTCTTCCAGTTGGAATTTGTGTGTGTGTGTGTGTGTGTGTGTGTGTGTGTGTGTGTGTGTGTGTGTGTGTGTGTGTGTGTGTGTATGCAAGTACTTAGATTTGGGTCTCTTTGCCTGTTTTGAGTCCACTCAAGAATAGTGTTCTACCCCTTGAGCCACAGCTCTACTTCCTGCTTTTTGGTCAATTGGAGATCAGAGTCTCACAGACATTTCTGCCCAGGCTGGCTTCAAATCTTGATCTTCAAACCTCAGCTGCCTGAATAGCTAAGATGACAGGCATGAGCTACTAATACTGGGCTTTTCATGGGGCATTTTGTTTCCTGCTGAGACATGAAGCAGATGCTCCTGGTGAATTCACTCCTATGTGTTCCAAGTTGTTTTTTGGTTATTTCACAACCAATTACGTCCAGCCCATCACCAAGATAATCACATTGGCTGCCTCCCCCTGGTACATATCGTTGCCCCTCCCTGAATTCTTGGTCAACTAGAAATGTGAGGTCATTATGATGAGGTCATTACTTTTGGAACATGATTTCAGAACTAGGTTACCCAGGTTACAGGCTTGCCACCATCTTAAGGACTGTTTATGAGTGAGCTACTGTATTCCTTCATTCTCAACTTTCTGCTCTTAAATAAGAGTATCATGGCATTCCTTTCAAGCTAATTACTGCTAGGATGAAGTGAATTGACATACATGGCAAACTTTTCATACAGGACAGTGCTTAGTGCTTCATACGGGTGGCCTTCATTGTCAAGCTAACCATGCTTTACATACTAGAGCAAACATTTGATCAAAACACATCACTTGTCTTTTATAGGATGCCGATTGTCTCATGGGCACTGCAAACAGTGATGCTGTGGTGCTTTCTGGAGCCAGGTATCTTGGGAAGGAAATGGTGAGCCATTGTGTGTGTGTGTGTGTGTGTGTGTGTGTGTGTGTGTGTGTGTGTGTGTGTGTACACGTGTGTGTGCACACACGGGTGCATGTTCTGGTCCTGAGGCTTGAACTCAGGACCTGGGCACTGTTTCTGAATTTTTCTACTCAAGCTAATATTCTACCACTTGTGCCACACTTCCACTTCTGGCTTTTTGGTGGTTCATTGGAGATAAAAGTCATAGGAACACTCCAGACTAGGCTGGCTTTGAACCATGATCCTCAATCTTAGTCTCCTGAGTAGCTAGGACTACTGTTGTGAGCCATCAGTGCCCGAATTGTAATTGTTTTTTTATTTATTCTTTTCCCCAGCCCTGTTTGAGTTTTCTCAGGTGCTCCCTAATGTGAAATGGAGTTGTATGTGAAAAGATGATTATAAGCAAAAAATATTGTGTGTTGGAAAATGTGTTTAATTCACCCTGGCTACTGGATATCTTTGGCTAGCAACAATGTGCTAGAGTGGTTAGTTATTAACTCTCAGAATTGCTGGGCTGATCTGAACTGTAGGTACCATCTCTGTTCAGCTTTGCAGGAGAAAATCCCATTCATCAGCCTGAGAAAAGATTCACATTGAAAATTCAAGATATGAGCCAAGTACTGGTGGCTCACGCCTGTCAACCTAGCTACTCAGGAGGTTGAGATATGAGGATTGTGGTTCAAAGCCAACCCAGGCAGGAAAGCCCATGAAACTTTTATCTCCAATGAACCACCAAAAAGCCAGAAGGGAAGCTATGACTCAAGTGGTAGAGTGTTATCCTTCATCAAGGGACAGTGCTTAGTCCTGAGTTCAAGCCCCAGGACTGGCAAACTTGTGCATGAACATACCCTCCAAACCCCTTACCCACAAATTCAAGATATGATTTCTACTAAATGGTTGTCATTTTATTCCATCTATTACAATAAAAAAGAATCCATAGTTGGGATAATATAGGCAGGGTAAGGTGATACGGAAGCTAGAAAATAGATTCAAAAAATTAAGCTGGAATTAGGAGTGAGGGTATAATCAGGCTAAAAAAAAATAAACAGTCTTTAATCCTAGCTACTTGCTCACGCCTGTCAACCTAGCTACTCAGGAGGCTTGAGATCTGAGGATCCTGGTTCAAAGCCAGCCTGGGCAGGAAAGTGCATGAGACTCTTATCTCCAATAAACCAAAACTGGAAGTGGCACAATGGCTCAACTGGTAGAGTGCTCGCCTTGAGCTGAAGAGCTGAGGGACAGCGCCCAGGACCAGAGTTCAAGCCCCACATCAACAACAACAACAAATAATAATAATGGGTGGAAAAATCATTATAACCACAAGAAGTTGAATCAAAAACTGTTTCAAGAACCCACAGACCTTTCTTTCTAACACTTTCGTTTTTTCTTTTTTCCACATGTAGAGTAAAGATTTCTGCTCCAGAGAAGTAAATAGGTGTGGGAATAAAAAGTGCCTTTTTTTGGTAAATCTATGACCAGAATGATTATCTTAAATACGATCATGAGGAGCAGACTTCCATGTCACAAAACCCCTTTGCCAATCCAGATCCACTGTGCCAGTCTTGCATAATAGTAGCAAAATGAAGAAAAACAACCAAAGGATAATTGAGAAGTTGTTAGGTAACCCTTCATCCAGGTGACCGGTTTGTGAATAAGGGGCTCCAACCCACATAGAGGCATGAAGGTCACCTACGAAAGCCCTAATTCTCTGTTTGTAAGAAGCCGTCAAATTTTCCCACTCCTGGCAACTGGCAAGATACTGTCAGCTAACTTGTGTGAGGTTTTGTGGATGACTTCAAGCTTGTATTGTTAATCTGAGTTCCTCAGGGGTCACAGTGGGGCATGGAAAATCTGGTAGGGTTCCCTTTTCTTTCTTTTTCTTTCTTTTTATTTTTCAGTCATGGGACTTGAGCTCTGGGCCTGGGTACTGATCTTGAGCTCTTCAGTGCCCTACCACTTGAGTTACAACACACTTCTGGTTTTCTGGTGGTTAATTGGAGATGAGTCTTACAGATATTCCTGCATTGGCTGGCTTTGAACTGTGATCCTCAGATCTCAGCCTTCTGAGTAGCTAGGATTACAGGCATGAGCCACCAGTGTCCAGAGGGTTCTCTTTTCTATTTGGGAAATCTCTTTTCCACATACCTTCCCAAAGATACCTAAGAAACCAGAAACAGAACTTGATTATTTTGTGGCCCTTGGGATTGAATTTAAAGTCTCACATTTACCACGCAATTATTCTACTATGTTAGCTATACCCTCAGTCCTGTTTACTTTTAGGGTTTCTTTCTTTCTTTCTTTGTTTCCCTCAGATAGGGGTCTCATGTTTTTACTCCTACTGACCTTGGACCACAGTCATTCTACTTTTGCCTCCAGAGTAGCTGGGATTATAGTCATGCATTATCATGTCTTGATTTTTTTAAAGAATTTGTATTAAAGTTTGAATTCAGGGCTTTGAGGCTCAAGGCTGGCGTTCTACCCCTTGAGCCACACCTCTACTTCTTGCCTTTTGCTGGGCGGTTGGATATAAGACCCAGAGGATTTTCTGTTTGGGCTGGCTGGGAATTTGATCTTCATATCTCAGCCTCCTGAATAGCTAGGAGTGCAGATGTGAGCCACCAGTGTCTTTTCCTTCCTTCCTTCCTCCTCCTCCTCCTCCTCCTCCTCCTCCTCCTCCTCCTCCTCCTCCTCCTCCTCCTCCTCCTCCTCCTCCTCCTTCTCCTCCTCCTCCTCCTCCTCCTCCTTCTCCTCCTCCTCCTCCTTTTCCTCCTCCTCCTCCTTTTCCTCCTCCTCCTCCTTTTCTTCCTCTTCCACCTCTTCTCGTTCTCACTAATTTTTGTCTTGGCTAGCGTTCAACTATGGTTCTCCTATCTCTACCTCTAGAGAAGTGAGTCAGCATAGCTGGAAAGGAAATAGAATTTTTGCCTGACTCACTGGGGTGACAAGAGCAGCAGGAATTCATATCATCTCAACCGTCTCTCAACCTTTTCTAATTCATTTCTTCCTCCCTCTAAACTTTGTGTTTGTGTGTGTGTGTGTGTGTGTGTGTGTGTGTATGCGCGTGCGCGTGTGCATGCATGCACGCACGCACATTTATAATTGTGCTAGTACTAGGGCTTAGACTCAGGGCCTGGAGCTCTCATTTGGCTTTTATTGCTTAAGACTGTACTTTACCATATCGAACACAGCTCCATTTCCAACCCTTTTTTGCCACTCGTGGGGCTTGATCTCAGGGCCTGGGCACTGTTCCTAAGCTTCTTTTGCTCAAGGCTAGGGTTCTCCCACTTGAGCTACAGTGCTATTTCCGGTTTTTCTGTGTATGTGGCACTGAGGAATTGAACCCAGGGCTTTAGCCATGCTAGGCAAACACTCCACCACTAAGCCACCTTCCCAGCCCCTGTTCCCAATTCTTTGCTGGTTGATTGGTGATCAGGCTCTCACAGACTTTCCTGCCTAGACTGGCTTCAAACCGAGGTACTTAGATCTCAGCCTTCTGAAGAGCTAGGATTATAGGCACGAGCCACCAGCATTCAGATTCATGCCATGTTTTTTTGTTTTGTTTTTTGTTTTTGTTTTTGCTTCTGATTCAGATTGTAAGCATGTCTTGGATGGATTTATATCCTGCTTAGGTCCATAACCCACACAGTACAAAGTAGAGTTTACCTTCACATGAGGTGAATTCTCATGGGCATTTAGTGGTGAAGGTTACATAGTATGGGCTATTATAGGACCCAGGCAGTATGAGATAAAATGGAAAAGCACACAGCAGAGATCCTGGCATCTCTTTGATGGCCACAAAGGGGAAGTCTGGGTTTCCTCCTTCTTGACATAAGTTCCTTTTTGGATTCTCCACATGTGAAGTTGCTCTGAAGCGATCCTTCTTTGATCTCCAACAGAATGCGCTTTGTAGAGCATCTCCATCCCTGATCCCCTGTGCCTCTCCTTCCCACAATAGCCGGATATTCTTCAGAGATAATGCCATCTGCACAGTAGCTTTGTGTCTCCTTCATGTCCCTCAGAAGTAGGGGTGGGGAGGCTTCAAACTTAGAGACCTACAGCATCACTGAAAGGTCTTTGTTGCTTTTCCTTGAGATAAATGGGTGTCAGTGTCTCTGGGCAAAAGGAATAAAACTTTGCACAGCGATTCTCAGATCTCAGCCTCCTGAGGAGCTAGGATTACAAGGTGTGTATCACTGACACCTAGCTGGATTCTTTTTATTTTTTTTTTGTCAGACCTAGGTGTTGAACTCAAGACATGGGCAATGTCCCTGAGATCCTTTTGCTAAAGGCTAGCACTCTACCACTTGAGCCACAGCCCCATATCTAGCTTTTTCTGTGTATATGGTCCTGAGGAATCAAACTCAGGGCTTCATGAATGCTAGGCAAGCACTCTACCACTAAGCCCTGCATTTCAAGCCCTGCATTCATGTTTGAGAATGGTTTTCTTTCTCTTGTCAGCCCTCTTTCCTTCTTGTAGTTTCATGAGAACCTCAATTCCTTTCTCCTGAACACCACCAGTTTCTCCTCCAAATGGAAAAGAGATGGAAAGGATTCAGAGTTTCGTAATGCTTTGTTTGGGCTTTATTTTTCTTCTATTGATTTCTTTGTAATTAAAAAGGTCATAGAAATGTGAGGGGCTGGGAAGGTGACTCAGTGGTAGAGTGCTTGCCTTGCATACCTGAGGCCCTGGGTTTGATTCCTCAGCACCACATAAGCCAAATGAAAAAGCCGGAAGTGGCGCTGTGGCTCAAGTGGTAGAGTGCTAGCCTTGAGCTGAAGAGCTGAGGGACAGCGCCCAGGCCCAGAATTCAGGCCCCACGACCGGGCCAAAAAAGAAAAAAAAGAAATGTGAGAGAAATGGTAGAAAGATGGACGGGATCCTAATAGATGAGGTGGTTGGAATATGGTCAATAATGGTGAAAGCATCTGGTTGTAGAGAATGTGGACTGACAATCATTCCTTCATGATGAGTTTTTGGGGTAGGGAAGCCAAAGGCCCAGGGAAGGGACATGAGTGGCCTGTGGAAATTCTGTGGGCAGGGCTCTCAGCGAACAGCGCCCCTGGTGGCCAAATCCAGTGTAGCAGCGCATGTTAATTTGGGAAGCAAAGAACTGTCTGGCTCCCCACTCACCATGCAGAGACAGGAGAAATGAATACACCTGGGGACATTTTTTTAGATACAGCCATAGAATGCATACATCTCTCTAGAGAATCAGCCTCTGTGGGCAGCTGGTGGTTTAGCTAAGAAGTGCAGGGTTGGAGAAGAAAGGAGGGAGAAAGAGCCAGGGATGTTGATTTCTTGTTTTTAGCTCTGTTAGCGTCTTCTGTCCCCTGTGCTAAGCAAGGTATTGTCAAGTGACTTTTTCAGAAGTGCAGTGTTGGATTGCTCTGCTGGTACTCAGAGACTCTAAGACAAGGATCTTCTTCAGTCCTCTATTCAATAGTTTTCCTGCTGACCCATAAACCACACATCATCTCTGGGCATGGTTCTGTTTCTCTCTCTCTCTTTTTTCTTCTTGGTGCTGGTTTTGGGGCTTGAACTCAGGGCCTGAGTGTTGTCTCAGAGTGCTGTCTATAACTTGAGCCACAGTTCTACCTCTGGTGTGTGTGTGTGTGTGTGTGTGTGTGTGTGTGTGTGTGTGTGTGTGTGTGAGTGTGTGTGAGTGTGTGTGTGTATGTGTTTGGTGCTTAAATGACAAAAAGAGTTTCATACATTTTCCTGCCCAGGCTGAGCTTGAATGATGAGATCTCAGATCTCAGATCTCTCCTCAGATCTCAGCCTCCCATGTAGCTAGGATTACAGACATGTGCCACTGGTGCCAGACTATGGTTTCCACTTCTTCCTTTTCTCCTGTTTCTGTGGTTCCTTTTGTTCATTCCTGGCCACCTCCGTTTGGTGAAGAATGTTTTAGCCATCTTCTTCCCAATCCCTTACCCTTTCAAGAAGCCATGTGTGATATGATCACCAGATGCAATCTCTTTGATCATAAATAGAATCCCATTTTACTTCCTGAACTGCCTGTTACACAGTGGCCTCAACAAATGGCCTATCTCCTTCCTTTCTCACAACAAGCCTATGATCAAAGCAGTTGTCTTTTATAAAAATTGCCAAACTGTGGGCCAGTGGCTTATACTTACAATTCTAGCTGAGATCTGAGGATCATGGTTTGAAGCCAGCTTGGGCAGACAAATCTGAGAGCCTCTTATCTCCAATTAACCACCAAAAATAAAGAGCTTTATGTACAGCACCAACCTTGATCTGCAAGAAATCTCAGGAGCAGTGCCTAGGTCCAGAGTTCAAGCTCTAAGACTGTCAGATGCACACACACATACACACACATGCACTTACACACACACACACACATACACATACACACACTTGTCAATTTATTGTTAAGAAATGGAGACACAGATTAAGCAGCTTGTCCAAGATTAACTCACTGACAAACAGCAAAGCTAGGGAATAGACTCATGCCTCATGGGCTCCATCAGTCATACTTGTTCTTCCTGGACTGCCATATCAGCTGCAGAGCTCTGCCTGGTTGTTGGAAACATGAATTTTGGCATCTTGAGATGGGTGGCAAATCCCTGTGTATCTCTTGGCAGGGCTGAGCCTGGTGAAGCTATCTGGGTCGTCCAGGTGGACATTGTCTCAACAACAGTGATATATTCAGGTCCCATGAGAGAAAGAGACTCTAGGGCCTCTTCCTTCTTCTGCTTTGGTGCAGGAGGAGCTACAGCTTCAAGGAGAGTGAGAATTTGGCTCTGGTCTCTGGGCTATTGCCAAACCAGCCTTGTAGAGGCTGCTTCTGCTTAGGGAGTATCACAAATTCCTGGGCCCTGCACCTGACAGCCAGCCAGCTGCACGATGTGTTCAGAAAGACAATAGAAGCCACCACTGCAGAAGCCTTCTGTTTATGTTCCGACCCTCCTCATCCATCATGCCAGATAATGGAGTCAGTGCGACAGTCACCTTCGTCCCAGATGAGGATTCAGGGGTGAGGTGTCACTTCTCTGGGGGACAGAGGGCCTTAGCTCCCTCGGGGAAGGGCGGTCACCTCCTTCTGGCACGTTTGGCAGGCATTTCCTCATTCAACTCCCATTTGTTAATGCATGTATTGAGCAAGTTGCTGATGCCTAGCTACTGGTAGCAGCCAATAGTCCTTGACCTCTTCTAAAAGATGAGAAGAAACAAGTGCTACCATTCCTCCAGGGTAGTCAGCAAGAGTCTGAAAGTTTAGTTTCGAGATTGCTGCTAACCATGTGTGTGTGTGTGTCTGTGTGTCTGTGTGTCTGTGTGTCTGTGTGTGTGTGCGCATGCATGCGCACGTGCGCGCCCGCACGCACTCGCATGCCAGTACTGAAACTTGAACTTAGAACCTTCTGCTTGCTCTTGTTCAACTTTGTTGCTCCAGGCTGGTGTTCTACCACTTTATCCATACCTGTACTTTCTTGTGCTGCTTAATTGGAAATAACAGCCTCCCAGATTTGTGTGCCCAGGATTCTCAGATCTCAGCCTCCTGAGTAGCTAGGATTATAGGCATGACTCGGCACACAGCTTCTTGCTAATTTTTGAATAAAAGTTCAGAAAGCCATTTTCATCCTTGGAGCCAGAACTAATCCACTGCTTTTCATGCATGATCTCTCTCTTTACAATTGGTGATTTAAAAATAAATAAATGAGGGCTGGGAAGTTGGCTCAGTGGTAGAACGCTTGCCTTGCATGCCTGAATCCCTGGGTTCTATTCCTCAGCACCACATAAGCAAAAAGAAAAAAGTCGGAAGTGGCGCTATGGCTCAAGTGGTAGAGTGCTAGCCTTGAGCTGAAGAGCTGAGGGACAGCGCCCAGGCCCCAGAGTTCAGGCCCCATGACCGGACCCCACCCCCCAAAAAATAAAAAAATAAAGAAATGATCCTTAGTTATGGTGGGCCACTAAACCTTTCAAAAGGCTTAGAAGGGGACTGGGAATGTGGCTCAGTGGTAGAGCGCTTGCCTTGCATGCATGAGGCCCTGGGTTTGATTCCTCAGCACCACATAAGCAAAAAGAAAAAAGCCGGAAGTGGTGCTGTGGCTCAAGTGGTAGAGTGCTAGCCTTGAGCTGAAGAGCTGAGGGACAGCGCCCAGGCCCAGAGTTCAGGCTCCAGACCGGACCCCCTCCCCCGCAAAAAAAATACATTTCAAAAGGCTTAGAAACCAAGCAAAGGCTGGAAGTATAGCTTTATGGTAAAGCATTTGTCTAATATATATGAGGCCCGGAGTTCATCCAACAGCACAAAACCAAATAGCAGCCAACCAAAGTTCTTCCTCCTGAGCTCTAGCCTCTCTCCAAAGTGACAGCTTTTCCTTTCTGGAAAGCAGTTTGGGGACACGTAAAAAAATATGAGGGTGTTCTTTGTAGAAACTTGATTTTCTTAGCTAAACCATTTATCTTAGAAGCCTTTCTGTGCCAGTGCGATATGTTGAATTTATTCTTTTTAAAGATTGTTCAGGATAATATTGTAGGGATGTGCAATACTTAATGATGCAACCCAATGGCTCTGTGTGTGTGTGTCAGTACTGGGGTCTAGCACTACCACTTGAGCCATAGCTCCACTTCTACTTTTTGTTGGTTAATTGGAGATAAGATCTCACAGACATTCCTGACTGGGTTGGCTTCAAATTTTGATCTTCTGATCTCAGCTTCCAGAGTAGCTGGAATTACAGGTGTGAGCCACAGGTGTCTAGCCCCGTTTGATATTGACAGATGCTTGTGGGTTTTTTTTTTCTTTTCTGGTTGCTTTATATTCAGCTCTACAATTTCCTTGGCATACTTTAGGCTAAATGCTTAGTGAAGAAACTGCTGATTCAGAAATGTGATTTAATTTGTTATAGCTGTTTCCATATTGTCTTCTGAAGCATCCTACTGTATGAGACTATTTTTTTCCTTAAGATTTTCCTTCTTTTGGCCAATCTTGCAAAACCCATTTTCTAGTATGTGGAAGGAATATCCTGTTATCTCTAAAAATGACTTACAACTTCATTTAAAAAATTCTTTTGTGCTACTATATATGTTTGTATTCTGTCCTTTTTTTGAAGGGAGCTTAGTGAAAGTGTTATTGTTCATCTGTGTACTCATAAAGGTATTTTTGCTTTCTGTTTTTTTGTGAGTCGTGGGGCTTGAACTCAGAGCCTGGGCACTGTCCCTGAGCTATTCAGCTCAAGATTAGCTATCTATCACTTTGAGCCACAATACCACTTCCAGTTTTCTGATGGTTTATTGGAGATAAGAGTCTCGGAAACATTCCTTCGTGGGCTGGCTTTGGACCTCAATCCTCATATCTCAGCCTCCTGAATAGCTAGGATTACAGGTGTGAGCTACCAGCAGCTGGATTATTTTTATTTTTTAAGTTGTCTAATAAGAAAAAGGTTTTAGAGAAGAAAGTCCACCTATATGAATGTAACCAAAAGCTGCTTGGCTCTAATTGAGGAGGCCAGAAGGAAAGGTAAGAGTGTGAGAGTCATTTGTTTGTAAAAACAATCCCATCTCATTATTCTATAGGGACTTGGCCTGTGATGGCCTTGATCCTTTGTGAGTTCCTGTAAGTAATGTGCTAATCTGCTTTTCCCAGTACTTGTCCCTAATTTGCAATTGTCATAGAGCAATGGTGTTTGGGGTTGGAGGCATGGCTCAGGTGATAGAGCACCAGCCAATGAGCAAAAACATCAGATACCAAATTTGAGTCCTAGTCTCAAAAGAAAATGTGTGAGGAAAATAAAGTATTACCTGATTGAAATACATATAAACATCATAATCACACAGTTTCAAATCTTTATTTAAATCATGGATCCATTTGAGTTGATTTCTTCTTTTAAAACTGCTAGAGGTAGGGATCTGATTTTATTCATCTGCACGCAAGATATCTAATTTCTCCAGTCTCATGTATTGAAAAGATTGTAACTTTTCCAGTACCTGCCTGTCTTTTCTGGGCATGGTCAAAAATCACTTGGCTCTAGATGGTGGGGTTTATATATAAGCTCCATATTCAGTTCCATGCATCTAAATGTATTTTTAAATATATTTTGTGCCTTTCCTTGGGCTTAAATTTAGGGCATTCAGTTCCATGCATCTAAATATGGTTTTAAATATTTTTGTGCCTGTCCTGGAGGTTGAATTTAGGGCCTGGGTGCTGTCCCTGAGCTTCTTTTGCTCAAGGCTAGTTTGACCACTTGAGACGCAGCTCCGCTTCCAGCTTCTTCTTGCTTCAGATTAAGATCCTCAGATCTCAGCCTTCTGAGTCTCTAGGATTAAATATATGAGCCACCGGTGCCTGGATAGTTTTTCATTTTGAATAAAAGTTTACAGAATCAAATACTTCTTTCAAGGATAATTGAGTATATATAGTAATCAATAATTTCAATTTTGTACCTTTAAAAGGTGTGTCAGCTGGGCACTGGTGACTCACACCTGTAAGTCCTTGATACTCAGGAGGCTGGAGATCTGAGGATCATGGTTCAATGCCAACTCAGGCAGAAAAGAAGTCCGTGAAACTCTTATCTCCTGTTAAACACCAAAAAGCTAGAAGTGGAGCTGTGGCTCACATCGTAGAGTGCTAGCCTTGAGCACAAAAGCTCAGGGTCAGGGTCCAGGCCCCGAGTTCAAGTCCCAGTTCTGGCACACATGCTCCACTAAAGAGAAATAGTGGTTATTGATCATCCCCAATTCCCCTTTAATGCACAAATCCCATCTTCATCATTTGAATCCTTCCAGTGAGTATTACATAGGTGATTGCATGAATATTGGAAGCTTACTTTAGGTGAATGTCATTCTTTGCTAAGCCACAAAGACATGATTCTAACTTGATTTTCTGTGGACTTGCCTCTACATATATGTATATAATTTGTGTATAAATACATATATATTTATATAATTTAATGTAATTATAATGCAATATATGTATAATATAATGTATGATATAATATATGCTCATGTATATGCATACATAAATTATATACAATTATATAAATATATAAGTAAATGTATACATAAAATTTATGTATAAATTATATACATATGTAATTTAAAATTAAATATAATTAAGAAATTTAAATTAAATATGAAAATATGCCTCAATCAGCCATACTGTCCTTATGTGTTCTAATTTCTCTTCACTATTTTCACACATATTGAGTGTACAACTGATTGTAGAAAACATTGTACAATAGATTCTAGAATATGTTCCAGACCCAATCCTGGAGACTATTCCAGTGCCTATTCTTGAACCCATTCAAGAGCATACTTTCTGGAAATGTTCTAGAACATTTTTTTGGAGCTATGACCTGTTGAGTTTCTGACTTGTTTGAACCTGTATATGTCCCTGTTTCTCTCTGTGCTTTCTGTCTGCTCTCCTATTGGGGTCTCTCCTGTTGTCATCTTTGTGAATTCCTTCTCTTCTTTTCCAACTGAACCTCATGTCCATCAACTTGCTTTTTGCTCTTTTCATCTTGGTGAAGAGCTTGTTTTTTTTAAAATATATATTTTTATTGTAAAGATACTGTACAGAGGGGTTATTGTACAGAGGTTACAGTTGCTTGAGTAAGGTAATGAGTACATTTCTTATCGAGCGTTGTTATCCCCCCTTTGTTTTTCCCCTATGGTTTTTTTGCTCCCCACCTCCCCAACTCCTCTCCCCACTCCCCTCCTCCGTGCCTGAAGTTGTAAAGTTTGTTTTCAACATAGTGTCTTGTACATGTCATTGTTACAATGAGCCAAACTCTATCCCTATTTAAGCATCTTGTTTTTTTCCTTCCCCTCCCCAAATTAGAAAAATGTATATACAAGAATCAGGACACTAGAATCAAATACACTGAAAACAGGTGTTATACCATGGGAAAGGAACATACCAAAGAATCAAAAATACCCACAATACTACATTATAAATATGTTAAAAACAATTGCTAGAAAGAAAAAAAAACACTGTCTATCTTGGTGTTCATTTTGCTTAACATCATCTTATGGTCATATGTACAGAGCTTTTAACCTTTGCTGCGTGTCCTAGACACATACCAGTTATTGCAAATAAGAGAAAGCATGGGACCTATGTTTCTTTAGGCCTGGCTTACTTCACTTAATAATTTTTTACAAGTCTTTCCATTTCCTAACAAATGGGGCAATATCATTCTTTCTGATGGAGGCATAGAATTTCATTATATATATATATACCACGTTTTCTTGATCCATCCATCTACCGAGGGCATCTGAGTTGGTTCCATACCTTAGCTGAGATAAACATAATTGTGCCGGTAGCTTTAGTGTAGTCTTGTTTGTGATCATTTGGGCCCCAAAAGTGGGATTAATGGGTCATAGGGGAGCTCTATGTGGAGTCTTTTGAGGAACCTCAATACTACTTTCCAAAAGTCGTTGAACAAGTTTCCACTCTCACCAATAATGCAGTAGGCTTTCCTTCTGTCCACATCCCCTCCAGCATCTGTTGTTATTAGCTTTCTTGATTCTAGCCATTCTAAGTGACGTGAGGTGGAATCTCAATGTTGTTTTTATTAGCTCTTCTTTGAATGCTAGAGAAATTGAGCATTTCTTCATGTGTCTATTGACCATAGTGAAGAGCTTCTTTGGGGAGTTTTCTCAGAATAGACACACAGGAACAAACATTGAAAGGAAAACTGTTTTCTGAAATATTACTGGTTTAATCTCTGCACTTCATTGACCTTTGACTTGGGAAGAGGACTCTGGGTTAGAAATTATTTTCTCTTCTCATTTAAAAGGCCTGGTTTCATTTTCTTCAAAGTTTCATGAAGTTCTATTGAGTGAGCATTGGTATGTATTCACGTGTTTTTTTTTTTCTATAGGGGAATTTTTAGCTTTTTAAATATTATTTTAATTTTAATATAATTTAAATTTTAATACAAAAAATTAAATATAATTTTAATGTAATTTATTGTTGATATATTTTAATATAATTTTAATGTGTTGTACAGAGGGCCTACCATTTCATAAGTCAAGTAATGAGTACATTTCTTCTTTTGGAAACTGTCACCCCTTCCTGTACTTTCTCTGTTTCCCCCTGCCTTCCCTGCCCACAAGTTATATAAGTCATTTTCCACATAGTTTCTACTGAATAACATGAGTTCATTTGTTTATTCTCCCTTCCTCCCTTTTTGGGCCCTTTCTTTACTCACCTCACAGAAGAAGAAAAAATCAAAAATACCATCACCACCAAAAACAACATTTGTATATTTTGCTCTTCATCTGGAGAAATCGGAAATTTCTTTGATCATTCATTGTTGAGCACTAGTCTTGACTTAATTCTGTTTTATCCTGTACTGATCTTTTTGTTGTTGTTGTCTGTTGTGGGGCTTGAGCTCAGCGCCTGGACACTGTCCCAGAACGTTTTTGTGCTCACAGCTACTGCTCTACCACTTGGGCCACAGCACCACTTCTGAGTTTTTGAGTTTTAGAGATAAAAGGCTCACAGGGACTTTGCTGACCAGGTTGGCTTTGAACAATGATCCTCACACCTCAGTCTCCTGGGTACCTAGTATTACAGGCGTGAGCTTGTAATTACAACTTAGCTTGGGCTGAGCCTCTCACTATGGAAACTCAGGTTATTTCCTTATAGGAAAGATTAGAAAGTATTCTGTGATTACTGCCTTTCTATTCTTCCCCCATTTCTTTATTAGACTTCCTATTACACAGGTGCTGGAATTTATGGATGAATTATCTGTCTTTCTAGTATTTTCTTCCTTGTTATCCATTGTTTAGTCTTTTATGTATTTATATTTGCTAGATTATCTTCTACTCTGTCTTATGATCCTTAGGTTTTTATTTCTCCAATCACATCCTTATTTTCCAAGAGTTCTTTCAGCTTTGTTATGACTCCTTTAATAGAATCATATTTAAATTTTATGGATTCAGGGTCTCTGGCTGCTCTCTCTCACAGGCTAGTAAGGACAAATTTTGTTTTTCTCTTTCAGTTTTTCATCTTCCTGAATAGTGTATGTTCCTCTCTCCTCTCACCTCTCTCCCCTCCAAAGTATATTTTTCCTGTCTTGTCTTTTTCTGTTGTTGTGCAAGTCTTTTCTCTTACATCAATCTTCTTTGGTTATCTGCTTATATTTAAGCATGGATACCACTGAGAGGGTTCATCCAGAGCTTTTTGTGTGCATGTATGTTTGCATTTTAAGAAGAATGGTTGTGCTGACTTAGGAGAAATGTGAGGGGTATTTACTTCTTGAGGTCTTTTCTCCGTGAGATGTTTGGGTTCTGCAGAAAACAATTTCTCATATCTTGCTGAGAAAATGTGGCTATCTCTGACAAAACTAATGTGTTTTGGGAGGAAAATAGGAGGCTCCAACTGATTTCTATTTGCCTGAGGCACTGGATATTATATTTGCAGTCCAATGATAATAGGGTTAACACAGATGATATTCATAATGGCGGGCATTCATCTGTTTTCTGACCTCTGGACACCATCAGAATCAGAACAGGTTTGCTCAAATGAGTTCTAGATTTAGTCCTCAACCAGATGTTATACAGAGTCCCTCAGAGTGCCCGATATTTAGTAGGGTCTTCAGTTATTTGTTGAAGGATTGCAATAAATCACTCAAGTCCTATTAATCAAATGGGCAATCTTTTAATGATTAAGTTGCCAAGTTGAAAGGGCCTTTTAGTCTGTGTCATACCTGAGGTCTAAACATTTTTAAAAACGAAGTCAGGCATTGACTCTACCCTCTTGTACTCTGTTATTATCAATTATCATTCTTCTTTATCCTTGCATTGATCTCAAATGTCTGGCTCCAAATTCTATTTGTGTGACTGCCCTTTCCCCAAGAAATCCCGGCTGCAATAGTTCTTGTTTTATTCTATTTTTTCTTTCCTTTGGGTTCTTGAGCATAAGGTCTCCCTGTATAAGCCAAGGTTGACTTCTAAGCAGTCCAGAGTGGCCTTGAACTCATGACTTTCTGCTGATTGGGATTATAGACATTTACTATTTCATACCCTCCCTGCAACAAGTTTTTCCTGCATATCAATTAACTAATGTTTATATCATCAAACATACCTGCAGAATGGCTTTTGATGATAATAGGAGTTTCAGGACCAAACAAGTAGCCATGAGCCTTAGAGATTTTGTGCTTTCTCCTGTGGTTATATAGCCTGATAAGCATTGTAGAAAGCTTAGCAATATTTCTGCCCTCTAGAAACTCATAGTCTGGATGGAAACAGTAAATCCAGACCAATTAGGGGAGCTTTTGTTGTGGTTTCTCTGAAAAGGGACCTAGTAGCGTGGGCTCAGATTGAGTGCACATGACAGGAACTGTACACCCCAAACAGCAAATTTCTTCTTTATATTTGCCTAACTTTCCATCAAAATGTCAAGACTTTGCCTACTTTCATCACTTGTATGGCCAGTATCTAGAATAGTACTCAGATATTTCAGAGAGGAGGAGGAAGAGGTGAAGGTAGATGCATGGGGTAGATTCAGAGACTAACAGCTATAACTTTTCTTCTGAGGTTATGTGTTTATTGTTGCCCCTAGTAAGTTATCTCATGAACACATATCCAAAACAAAATCAAACAAAAAAATCCCTTCCATCTCTGAAAGCATCTCATTCTATGACTTTATAAACTGTACAAGTGCTATTGGTTAGTAATAGCAGAAGTTTGGTTATTTCAATAGCTGATGGAGGACAACATAGTATGTATTTTTGAACTAGATATTGAGCTCTTTTATTCCCTGATGTTATACTTCTGTTAGTTTTTTTTTTACTGTAGCCAAAGGTAGGGAGCGTCTCCTAGTCTATCGCCAGGTTCTGTTGGCGGGTCTCAAGGCAGCTGCACACCGACCTACTAATATGGCTAAAGTCTATGATGTTAAGACAAGGACTAGAAGAAAGTCCGGCGGCATACCCAGAGAGATTACAGGGAGCTTTTTCACAATATAACCTTTATGATTTGAACACTCCCGATTCTGCTCAAATGCTTATGTTTTCATACATAAATCAGGCTGCCCTGGACATAAAGAGAAAATTACAGTCATTACAGAGATTAGGAGAAAGAAATGTGAGGGAATTAGTTGCCATGGCAGATAAGGTGTACAATAAGAGAGAAACTCCAGAGCAGAAAGAGGAAAGGAAGGAAAGGGAAAGAGAAGTGGAAAGAAAAGAGAGAGAAAAAGAACAAGAAAAGAATCTCACCTGGGTCCTGCAACAACAACAGGCAGTACATAGGAAGGAATTGAAGGAGATTCTGGCTGTGACTCATGTCGTGGCAAGGGGATCCTGTAGACCCAGAAGGAATGGAAATGATTTCCAAAACCCAGGCTGAGACTGGGGCAAAACCAGTGTGCATATTGTAAAGAATAAGGGCATTGGGCCCATGAGTGTCCCTTTAAGAAACAGGAAGACAAGAAAACCAGGAACGGAAAGTACTTTCCACCCAAAAGTCCCCAAGTCCTAGCAGCCAGAGAATTAGACGAAGACAGCGACTGAGGGGGACGGGGCTTGGAACCCTTGCCTGAGCCTAGGATAACCTTAAGAGTGGAAGGGAAACTTGTGACGTTCCTGGTTGATACAGGGGCTTAAAACTCAGTATTATGGGCTGACAAGGGAAAAATAAAAAATAAGAAAGCTATAATATAAGGTGCCACTGGTATCAAAACTTATGATTGGACTACAAACAGGACAGTGGACTTAGGAAATGGCAGAGTGACACATTCCTTCCTAGTTATTCCAGACTGCCCATATCCTCTTCTAGGTAAAGACCTCTTGTCAAAAGTGACAGCCCAAATCCAATTTACTCGAGGAGGAATGAAGGTTCTAAATGAAGCAGGAGAACCAATGAAAGTGTTAGTGACTTGTGCCCAAACAGAGGAATATAGAATTCATCAGACTGAATCCCCCAAGAAAATTGAGTCTGAGGTTGAATTATGGTTGAGAGAATACCTGAAAGCCAGGACAGAAACAGGAGGAATGGGGTGGGCACAGCATATGCCTCCTATTTTTGTGGAGCTGAAATCAGTAGCAGACGCAGTTTAAATAAAGCAATATCCTATGTCCATTGATGCCTGAAAAGGCATAATTCCACATATACGGAGGTTGATAAAAGGACTCCTCATACAGACTCAATCAGCCTGGAACACACCTTTACTGCGCATTCGGAAGCCCAACAGCTTCGATTATAGGCCAGTTCAGGATCTGAGAGAAGTAAATAAAAGAGTAATGGACATTCATTTAACCATGACAAACCTTTATGCTTTGCTGAGTTCCTTACCTCTGGACAGGAAATGGTATTCAGTCTTGGACTTAAAAGAAGCTTTTTTCAGCCTTCCCCTGGCCCTTAAAAGTCAGGTATTGTTTGCATTTGAGTGGTATGATCCTGAGGGAGGCGTCAGCGGACAGCTAACGTAGACTAGACTTCTCCAGAGATTCAAAACTTTCCCTACTCTGTTTTATGAAGCACTTCACGAAGACCTTCGTGAATATCAGGAAAGGAACCCAGGGGTGAGTCTGTTGCAGTATGTTGATGATCTACTGATAGCCACTAAGACCGAATTAGAATGCAGAGAATGAACTGCCAATCTGTTACAAACTCTGGGAGAGCTTGGGTATCGGGCATCGGCCAAAAAAGCCCAGCTTTGTTAACCAGAAGTACAGTATTTGGGATATATCCTCAGACATGGGCAGAGGTGGCTGACTGAGGCAAGAAAAGAGACTGTGTTAAAGATACCAACTCCAAAGCAAGTGAAGTTGTTTATGGCGACTGCAGGATTCTGCAGAGTGTGGATACCAGGCTTTGCAGAAATAGCCCTCCCCTGTATGAGGCCACAAAACTAACACAATAGCAGGCCTTTGAACTTCTGTAGTGACTCCTCTTGCAGGCTCCAGCATTGGCCTTGCCAGATGTATTTAAACCTTTTACCCTTTTTTGTGGATGAAAAGGAGGGAGTGGCTAAGGCAGTGCTAACCCAGAAGCTAGGACCATGGAAAAGGCCTGTAGCCTATTTATCAAAAAGGCTGGACTCTGTGGCAACCGGATGGCCACTGTGCTTATGAATAATAAAAGCAGTGGCTCTCCTGGTTAAAGATGCCACTAAGATAATGCTGAGATAGCCCCTGACTGTGGCCACTCCCCATGCTCTGGAAGGAGTTCTTAAGCAACCACCTGATGGATGAGCAATGCCAGGATGACCCATTATCAGGCTCTCCAGCTCAACCCAGGACACGTAACCTTTTGCATGCCAACTTTCCTCAACCCAGCTACTCTACTGCCAGATCCTGACTATGAGAAGCTGCTACATCAGTGTGAGGAAATACTAGCTCATGTCCTTGAGACCAGAGCAGACCTGCAAGACCAACCACTGCAGAATCCTGACCTGACACTGTACACCGATGGAAGCAGTTTCATCAGGGATAGACACAAGTGTGTGGGAGCTGCAGTGACCAGGAAGATCAGGCAGTTTGGGAAGAAGCATTGCCCAGAGGGACCTCAGCCCAGCGAGCAGAGCTAGTGGCATTAACAAAAGCCTTAAACATGGCTGGAGGGAAAAGACTGAATGTCTATACAGACAGTAGTTACGCTTTTGCAACAGCCCATATACATGAAGCTATATATGAAGAAAGAGTCCTGCTAACAGCAGAGGGAAAAACTATTAAAAATAAGGAACAGATTTTTGGGACTGCTTAGAGTTGTGTGGGACCTGGCACGGTTGGCCATCATGCACTGTCCAGGACATCAAAAAGGGGACACCAAGACAGTGAAAGGCAACAGACTGGCCGATCAGACTTCTAGACAAGCAGCAGCTGGAAAATTAATCACCTTGGCGGACAGACACATACATCCTGGACCTAGAATGCTACCAGTACAGGCAGACTACACTAAAGAAGAAGAGGAATGGGCATCAAAACTTCCTATGGCCCAAAACCTAGATGGATGGTGGTGCATAGCTAACTAAAAAATGTTAATTCCTCGAGTTCTAGGACTACAGATGTTAAAAAGAATTCACCGTGCCTCACACATGGGAACCAGGAGGATGCAGGACTTGCTAAGAGGCTGGAAGATCAAGATAAGAGAAGGAAATGGACTAATAGAAGACATTGTTAAAAAATGTAGAGCATGTCAGCTTACTAATGCCAGAAGGGGAAAAAAAGTTAATGGAAGTCTATTAAGGGTGACTAGGCCGGGAACGTACTGGGAGGTGGCTTTCACTGAACTTAAGAAAGGAAAGTTTGGTTACAAGTATTTACTAGTGTTTGTAGACATCTTTTCAGGATGGACTGAGGCTTTCCCAACCAAGCAAGAGACTGCAGGAATAGTGGCCAAGAAGATTGTACAGGAAATTCTCCCAAGGTATGGGTTTCCAGCAGTAATAGGGTTTGACAATGGACCAGCCTTTGTATCCAAGGTAAGTCAGGGAATAGCCAGTGCACTGGGGACAGATTGGAATTGCACTGTGCTTATAGACCCCAGAGTTCAGGACAGGTTGAAAGAATGAATCAGACACTAAAAGACACCTTGACTAAATTAGCCTTGGAGACTGGCGCAGATTGGGTGACCCTTCTTCCCTTGGCCCTGTTCAGAGTTAGGAACTCTCCTTACCAGTTAGGATTGACTCCCTTTGAGATCATGTATGGCAATGCACCCCCAATGATCCTTAGCCTCCAATCGGAATTATTGTAGGAGCTGGGTGATGGAGACTTAACAACTGTTCCATTCTTGCAGAAGGTGCATGGAGAAATCTGGCCTAAGATAAAAGCCATTTACGAATCTGCTTCTATACCCAATCCTCACTCTTTCAGGCCTGGGGATTGGGTCCTGGTCAGGAGGCATCACCCAAGGCACTGGAGCCTAGGTGAAAAGGGCCATATATGGTGATTCTGACCACTCCCACAGCTTTAAAGGTACACGGAGTAACTGCGTGGATCCACCACACCCATGCCAATCTAGCTGATCTCTTCAATCCTGAGGAGGAGGAGCCAGCAGCATCTTCAGTGTCAGCATGGGAAGGTGTGTCTCACCCAAACAACCAACAACAACAAGATCAGATCACCCAACAACAAGATCAGAAGATTGTCCAAGGACTGTTTCTACTATTGATAAGTACTGTGGTAAAGGGAATTAACCTTCATGCCCCTTACCAACTAACTTGGCTGGTGAATCCTAAACGGGGCAAACCTATCCCTGTGGCAACAACAGAAGCCCCACTTAATACCTGGTGGCCAGACTTAACAACAGACTTATGTGATTTAGCAATTGGGAGTTGGGATATTCCCACCATTATGACCCTAGCATACTGCCTGAATACAATGGCCAAACAACTTTTACAGCAACAAAAAGACATTGTAACTCACATGGGCTAGACAATAGGCCAGAAGGATGTGCCACCTCAGCGAGAAGATATTACTTAGGGAGACGGCCTATCTATGTGTGTCATAGGTATGGGAGGAGCCCAGATCTTGCAAAAGGTGCGGTTATGAACAAGACTATTTTTGCAAAGAATGGGGTTGTGAAGCCCCAGGAGATGGACATTGGAAGCCATCCTCTAACTGAGACCTTATTACTATGGCTAGAAAAGGGACTTATCAGGGTGAAAAAATTTGTGGAGCAATTCTAGATGGACCGTGCAAACAATTCTGGTGTAATCCTCTAACTATTATGTTTACTGAGAAAGGGAAACAATTTTCTGTTTGGGCCCAAGGGAGGACATGGGGACTGAGGCTACAAAAGGATGATTATGACCATGGATTAATTTTTAGAATAAACCTTAGACAAGAAGTCATTAGAATAGCCCCGGTGGGCCCTAACCAGGTTATTCAACTTATTTGGCCCAAGAAAGCCCCACGTGTACCACCCCAACCTGAAAACTAACTAGCCCTATAGTTACAGAGTAACACCCTACATTAGTAGGGCAGCAACCCCCAGAAAAGTAGAACCAGTGAACATAGTACTAGCATTGAGTAAAAATCCACTAATAGAATTGGTTATAGGTTCCTTTGCATTATTAAATGCCTCTAACTCAGAATTAACTATCTCTTGTTGGCTATGCTATGACACTGTACCATCTTATTATGAGGGGATAGCAGTGGTAGGTAATGTAACCAGGACTGTGAACCAAAAGGAGTGCAGATGGACTAGTCAAGTTGGATTAACAATGGGCCGAGTTACAGGTCAAGGGATCTGCATAGGTGAAGTACCTCAGGATATGAGTTGGATTTGCAACAAAACCATAAAACTGCCTGAGAAGGGGAACGAACAGATGAAATATTTGATCCCTCCTAGCAACACATGGTGGGTGTGTAATCAATCTGGACTAACTAGTTGTGTGCATATAAATATTATAATGTAATGAGGAATTTTAAGATTTATATGAAGCTCCAAATTTAAGGAAGATAGATATAAAAAAGAGCCTTTCACAGCTATTACAATTAGACTGCTGTTAGGTGCAAGCATTGGAAGGTTAGGAACAGGAATAGCGGCTTTTACAAGACAGGAACAGCATTATTTAGCCTTGAGGGAATCAATAGATGAAGATATTAAAAGAATAGAAAGCTCGATTTCCCGCTTGCAAGATTCCTTAACTTCTTTAACAGAGGTGGCCTTACAGAATAGAAGAGGACTAGACTTACTAGTTTTACAACAAGGTGGACTATGAGCTGCATTAGGAGAAGAATGCTGTTTTATGTAAATCACTCAGGGGTAGTGAAAAATAACATAACAAAAGTTAAGGAAGGATTAGAAGAAGGAAAGAAAAAATGAGAGTCTGGACAGAGATAGTTTGAATCATGGTTTAATTTTTCTCCTTGGGTAACTAACTTAATTTCTACGTTAATTGGACCCTTGCTTATATTACTGCTATTGCATACTGTTGGGCCTTGCTTGCTAAATAGATTGTTACAATATATAAGGGAAAGGTTGGAGACTATTGTATTAATGGTACAACACACCTATACTCCTGTAAACACATCTGATGTTGAAACTGAGATGTAATGTCATCAAGATTGATAACTGTGCCAAAACTCAAGGGGGGAATGTCAGAACCAAACTAAGGCCATATTGTGATAGCTTCAAAAGTTGACTAGTTTCAGTCTTTAATTCCTGTTCCAAGTTAATGTTGCAAAGGTTGCAAAAATGAGATGAACAATAATATGTTTGTGCAAAATTTTTGAGAACTGTTATTTAAAGATTACAGAACACCCGAGAACAGGATGGTTTCGAGACCCAGTCAGCAGAAGATTAACCACAAGAGTTGTCTGCCTTGATGGCTCAAGCAGACACCTGGTCCTGACCAATCAGAATAGAACTTGTCCCTAAACCATAGCATTGCTGTAATTTTGTGGTTTTTGCCTTTATAGGCCCAGCTGTACTGTTGCTCGGGGGCCCCCTTCCTTCCTCTGCTGCGTCTGGGGGTACAGGACGTGGCCTGAGCCTTGGCTTGTTGAATAAACCTTGCATTTTGCAGTTCGGGTTGCCTGGTCTCTTGGTAGTCGTCGGAGGGTCTCTGGGACTTGGGTATAACACCTTCAAGTGGGAAAGGGAAAGAGGAAGTAATAGTGGTGGGAGGGATAGTGGCAAGTGCTTTTCTGAGGCATGCCTGTGTGCAACTGAGTGGCCACCCATGATTCATGGACACACCTCAGCCTCCAAGATACCACCTGGCTTCCTGGAAATAGCTCCATTCCATCCCCACTCTTCCTGTGTTGTCTTCCTTGGGCCACCCTTCTGAGGGGACAGTGCTGTCAGCTGTCAGTTTGGTACCACAGACCATGCACATCAGCCATGCTAAGGACATTCAGGTTGTGTCTGCTGGACCTAGTGATCCTGTGTCCATCCTAGGAACACATGCCTGGTCACAGCACGGTCAACTACTTTCCACATTCTGGGTCTACTTCCCCTTCACTCCTCAGGAACTGCACAAACCAGGAATACATAGGGCCTCTCACACAGACACTTTTGACTTCAGTGGTAACCTCCGAAGCCTCTCGCTGCCTATTGGGTCTGGGATTGGAGGCAATGAGTAGGGCTAGACCCCTATGCCCACTGCATGAGGGATGATTCCCAATGAACACCTGAAGTTTCAGACTTAAAGGCCCCCATCTGCGGTTGTTGTTTTTTTTTTTTAATTTTATTTTATTTTATTTGAGAACATACTGTACAGAGGGGCTACAATTACATGGGCAGGATAATGCATACATTTCTTACCAAGCATTGCAGCCTCCTCCTTTGTTTAAACAACATCTCTATATGGGCACTGTCATGAATAGGACTTTGTAGCTGGGTGGCATTGGCTTGTGCCTGCAATCCTAGATACTCAGGAGGCTAAGATATGACATGTTTGACACCAGACTTAGCAGGAAAATCAATGACTCATATCTAATTAACCACAGAAAACATGAAGTGGAGCTCTGGACCAAGTGGTAGAGTGCTATCCTTGAATGAAGAAGCTGAGGGACAGCACTCAGTTCATAAGTTCAAGCCCTAGTTAGGCAGGTGGTAGGGATCAAAAGGTGGTGTAAATAGTTAGCAAGGCCCAAGATAAGCTCATTATCAAAAACGAGAAAGAGATTAAGAAAAACTAGTACGAAGAACGGGAATGAAGAACGACATACCAGCATTGAGTATGCTACAAACAACACCAATAGCTCCAAATATTAAACACCATGGAAAAATATCTAGAGGTTACAAAAACTGACTTCAGAAATTTCAGAACATCTGGGTGGCTTTAATTACTAATGCATGACATCCTTTTAAAAACAGAAGAACTGTGGCACACATTTGACTTCTTGATGAATTCTACCAAATATTTATGAAATGAAATTTGTAAAGATGAATTTGAAAGTTACCTGGGTTAATGGTTATGTGAAGAGACAGACATATTGATGAACATAGAAAAGATAGCCAGGCCTCAGGGGCTTTTTTTTCTTTTTGTCGGGCATGAGGCTTGAACCCTGGGCCTGGGTGGTGTCCCTCAGCTCTTCAGCTCCAGGCTAGTGCTCAACCACTTGATCCACTTCCGGTTTTCTGGTGGTGACCTGGAGATGAGAATCCTGCAGACTTTCTTGTCCGGGCTGGCTTTGAACCGCGATCTTCAGAACTCAGCCTCCTGAGTATCTAGGATTACAGGTGTGAACCACCAGTGCCTGGCTCCAGGGGCTTTTACCTGTCATTTTAGCTCTTCAGAGGTGGGGTAGGAGAGCATAGGATAGTTCGTGAGACACTTACCTCCATGAACTACCAAAAGGCCTGAAGTGAAGCTGTGGTTCAATAGTAAAGTACTGGCTTTTAGGAGAAAGGGAAAGGACTGTGCTCTGAGTTCAAGCTCCTGCAGTGGCACAAAGCAAAACAAAACAGAGATCAAAGTAAAAATAAAGTAAATAGTGGAAAATGTGTGCTTATGTAGACCTCTGACATAAGGACTGGACAGGCCTATGACAAATCTTGGCGATGTCACCTATGCCAATACACTGGCACGGCTGAGGATGGCCAGTGCATGGTACCTTGAACTAAAGGAAGATGTCCAGAAGCAGAGGTCCAGAAGCAGAGGTCCAGCTCCTGAGTAGCTAGGATTAAGCACACCAAGCTAGGAAATAGGCTAGGATTTGAGCCAGAATTAAGTGCATCAAAGGGGTTAAGTGCAGCAAATCCGTCTGCCCGACTGAGTGAACATGGCATTTGACTATTTTCTCTGCCACTGCTTAGCTGTATTCCAGGAAGGATTGCAGAGGGAAAAGCAGATTGCAGAGGGAGAATCAGATAAAAAGCTGATAACCTGAATGAAAGCTCCCATGAAATAAAAACTACCTCTGAATACTGGTGGCTCAAATGGGTAATCCTAGTTACTCAGGAGGCTGAGATTTTGAGGACCAGGTTCAAAGCCAGCCAAGGCAGGAAACTCCATGAGACTGACCCTTCCTTATCTCCAATTAAAAAAACCACAAGAAAACCAAAAGTAGTTCTGTGACACAAGTGGTAGAGTTCTAGCCTTGAGATGAAGAACTGAAGGACATCGCCCAGGCCCAGAGTTCAAGCCCCACCAATGACCAAAATAAACCAAAAACATACAAACAAAAAAAAATCCTGACCTTGCTCACTAACCAGCAGGCTCATCACCAATGGGTGCCTACATTTTCAGAATAAGTAATGGGAGATGCTTATGATTCAAAGCTTATACAGAAAATTAAAAAACAAAAACAAAAACAAAAACACTTGAGAATTAAAAGCAGGCTCATCATGGAAAAGAATGAAAACAGAAAAGTTAGAAGATAGGCACTGAGTTAACATGGTGCTTCTTGCTTTTTAAGACTTTTGAACCATGTTAGCACAGTCTATATTCTATTTTGTGAAGGTATTTTGATTACGATCATTTATGCAAAAGAAAAAGGCAAACAAGAACACTCTCAGACTGGAGCAAGAAGCAGCTAGATGGAGAACAGGAAAAGTGAAAGTGATGGAGATGAAGATGCATTATATAAAGTGTGAGAGTGGGGATTTCCAGGAAGATGGCGGAGGAGAAGCTGAAATCTGAACAAGCTCTCACATAGAAAGCAGTTTTAGAGTTCCAGTGAACAGCCCTAAGCCAGAGAACCACACCAAGTTTGCCATCACAGGACAGAGGGTTAGGCAAGAGAGGGGAAATCAAGGCAAAGAAACACATCTGAGCACTTGCCAGCAGTCGCTGCGGTGGCAGCAGCAGTCGCGGCGGTGACTGCAGGGCACCATAACTGAGCCACAGAGTCCGGGACGAAGGAGCCAGATGCAGCGGGTGAGTGGATTCTACTCAACACCAGCAAGAATCAACAAGGAGCGGACATCTTCATCCTGCAGTTTGCAGACCAGAGACGACTCAGGATACAAGACTTGGCGTGAGTACAAGCCCGACGTCCTCACTCCTTCTCAGGGAGCAGAGGAGGGAAGGCTCTCAGGGAGCAGAGGAGGGAAGGCCACCCCTCCCCCCCCCCCAGCACCGGTGATCTCCATCTTGGATACCAACAAAGCTTGGCGGAGCTGTGAGCTCCAGCTCAGGCTTGGAATAAAACGAGTCATTTAGCATGTCACAAGAACTTAACAGCTGCGTGACCTGCCAGAATCAACTCCATCCAGGGAAAAGTCACCCAGCTCGGGTGCCAACCATAGGAGTGGCTTTCCGCACTGGGTAACCAGAGCCAGAGGCTGCCCCTCCCTCTATCAGCCTCCACAATTTATTGAAAAACAGAAACGCTCAGAATGGCTCCAGGCTGGGCTCTGTGAGGTTTTCACAAAATAGCCCCAGGGAAAAGCTACTGTTTGTTGAAAGGCCTCAACTCTACCCAGAACCTAGTCTCATCACTGCATTCCCCTAATTTGTGATTCTCAAACCAGATCACCCTCCCATTAAACTAATCTGGGAAGGGGATCTCAAAATTTTGGATAAAGCAGAGCATTTTTCTGCCTGTTAGAACAATCTGACTTAAGAAACCAATCAAGCCACAGGACCTCAAGCTGACCAGAGACGCCAACAAGAGGCTGGCTACAGACACAAGGGAGATACAAGATTTTTCCCACCCCTCCCCAAAAAATCAAAGAACGTTTTTTTTCTTTCCTCTTCTTTTTCTTTTTTCTTTTTTTTTTTTTTTGGTTCCTTATATATAAAAAAAAATTTTTTTTGCTTTTCTAAAACTTTTATTAATCTTTAATTTTTGCCTTTTTTGAAAAAATAATGTTTTCCAGTAACTTTTTTTTTCCTCTTATAATTTTTATTTTTGGGGTACGTGAAGGTGCGTTTTTCTTTCTTTTCTTGTCTTCTTTCTCTTTTTTTCTTCTTTTTTAATATCTTTTTGTTTTTGGTTTAGCTCTACTGAACTTCTGAACTTTTTATTCTCCCTTCCTTAGACATTTCACCTTTTCTTCTCTTTGTTCTTCTTTATATGACTTAACTATTGTCCTGCACATCCTCAGACAAACCGTAGTTAACTAGTAGACCCTATCCCCCATTGTGTACACACTTAATCCACAAATTTATTACTCAATTCAAAACCTCTGAGACTTAAATTCCTTAATGGAAGTACTACCTCTTTATACCTATATTACAATTTAAGCATTTTTTAAGTCTTTCACATCTCCTCTATGTCCCCCCAATCTCTCAATATACTCACGTTCCTCTCTAAATAGATGTTCTTTAATCTCCATAATATCAGTAATTTTTACTTGTCTATTTTTTCTGGTCTCTTTTCATTTTCCTTTCCCTTTCTTCTTTTTCCACTCTCTCTCTACTTGCATCCTACCCAACCTATTTCCTGCTTTGAGATTAGGACATAGTTAACTCTCCCTGTGCTTCCCCACACCAATCTATTCCTATTTTTTACTCACATCTCTCCCTAACCCTAATAATTTCTGGTTTTCCAAATTCTTCTCTGCGGTTCGAAACCCATTAACATATAGTTGTTTGATGTTGAATAGATGTATCTGTTGAACTAGATTGTATCTATAAACTATTGACTGTACAAATTCATACGTTGGTTGATGGTAGCCTTAAGATAGTGTTCTAGCACAAAACTGGTGCTATTTTCATCTCAAATGGGCAGAGTAAGCCTGCAAAACACAAGAAAAATGGCAAATCCAGGGGACAGAACAGATAATGAATAATCCAGAGGAGAGTTCCCAAATAGCTCTACAAACACTGCTGGCAAACATGATAAATGAAAAGTTTGAAAACATACAAAGGACTCTGTATGAGAGTGATAGGGAGAGAGAGGAGGCACCCCGAAAACATATACAGGAATATCATCAGCGTGAGGGAGCTACTCAAAAACTGATACAGGATTTGGGTGAGCAGGGTGAGAACACTCAAAGAGAACTGCAGGAATCCCACAAACGGGAGGAAGCTAATCAAAGAGTAATACAGGAATTGAGAGTGCAGGATGACAATACACAAAGATCACTTAAGGCATTCATGGAATCCATTAACAAAGAGCTAAAGGAAGTCAGGGAGACCACAAAGGGAATGCTGAATGGAACCCAACAGAAGGAATGGGAGTCCAAAGAAACCATAACCAATCAACTAAGTGATTTAAGAATAAACACTGAACATCAAATTAAGGAAATAAAGAAATTCATACAAGACCTAAAACAGAAATTCAACAAAGAATTTGAAGCCATCAAAGCTGACCAACTAGAAGGAAATGGGATAAAAAACAAAGTAGAGAGTCTTGACAGCAGGTTAGACCATGCAGAAGATCGAAACTCAGGGATTGAAGAAAGCCTAGATATTATAGAGAAAGAACATACAACCATCCAAGACAAGTCCAAGAAATATGATAGATATATCCAACACTTGGAAGACACCATCAGACAGCCTAATCTAAGGATAATGGCTGTAGAGGAGCACCTAGAAACAGAAGTTAATGGTCTAGGAAATTTGTTTAACAGGATCCTAGCAGAGAACTTCCCAAACATACAAAAAGATAGGCCTATTCAGATACAAGAAGCTTTTAGAACCACAAATAGACCAGACCATAATAGGACATCCCACCATCACATTATAATCCACACAGGATCAACTCAGACCAAGGAAAAGATCCTTAAAGCTGTCAGGGAGAAAAGGTTAATCACCTACAAAGGGAAACCAATTAGAATCACCTCAGATTTCTCAGCAGAGACAATTAAAGCAAGAAGAGGGTGGAATGATGTATGCCACGACCTACAAACAAACAACTATCAACCAAGAATACTGTAACCAGCTAAACTCTCCTTCATAACTGAAGGCCAAATAAAAACCTTCCATAGCAAAGAAAAATTGAAACAATACATCTCCACCAAACCAGCCCTACAAAAGATTCTTAAAGATGTCCCACACATAGAAAACCAACAAGATCACAATAAAGGCCAAGAAACCGCACCCAAACTGAGAACCCAAGAACCAAAAGAAGAACCCAGTTTTCGCAGCCCCCAAGAAGGTGGATAACATGGCAGGAACTCCCTAATACCTCTCAGTCTTATCTCTTAAAGTTAACGGAGTGAACTCTCCAATTAAGTGACATAGACTGTGTAGTTGGATTAAAGAACAAGACCTTTCTATCTGCTGCCTTCAGGAATCACATCTTGCCCGTAAAAACAAAGAGATTTTCAATATTAAAGGCTGGAACAAAATCTACCAAGCAAACTGCTCTCATAAACAGGCAGGTGTTGCAATCCTAATATCAGATAAAATAGACTTCAAATTCAAATTCGTGAGAAGAGATAAAGAAGGTCGCTACATACTAATTAAAGGATCTCTCCTTCAGGAGGATATTACAATTCTAAATATCTATTCGCCAAACAATGGAGAAACCAAATTCATCAAAGAAACACTACTTTCCCTCAAATCCCATATAGATCCAAAGACATTATTGTTGGGAATTTTAACACACCACTCACCCAAGTAGATAGATGAACTCGGCAAAAACTCAACAGAGAGACCGCAGATCTAAACAGCTGCATTGATGAACAAGACTTAACAGACATCTACCGAATATTTCACCCAACAACATCAGAATACACATTTTTCTCAGCAGCACATGGAACATTTTCTAAAATAGACCACATTTTAGGCCACAAAGCAAACTTGTCTAAGTTCAGAAACATTGAATTTATACCTTGCATTCTCTCTGACCACAAGGGAATAAAATTAGAACTCAACACCAAAAGCCACCAAAGAAAGTCCGGTATCACATGGAGGCTGAACAACACAATGCTGAATCATGAGTGGGTCATGGAAGAGATTAGAAAGGAAATTCAAATGTTCATGCTATTCAACAAAAATGAACACACAAATTACCACCTCCTCTGTGACACAGCAAAGGCAGTACTCACAGGCAAGTTTATATCTCTGAGCTCCTGCATCAACAAATTGGAGAGATCTGAAACTGAAAATTTAAGGACACAGTGAATCCTCCTTGCAAAAGAGCAGCAAGATAAACCCCAATCCAGTAGACAGAAAGAAATAATTAAAATTAAATCAGAATTAAATGAATTAGAATCCAAAAAAACTATAGAAAGTATCAACAAAACAAAGAGTTGGTTCTTCGAAAAACTCAACAAAATTGACAGACCCTTAGCAAATCTTACCAGAAAAAGAAGAGAACACACCCAAATTAATAAACTCAGAGATGAGAATGGAAACATCACCACGGAAACAACCAAGATTCAGAACATTATAAGGGAATACTTCTCAAAACTTTATGCTAATAACTTTGAGAACTTGACAGGAATGGACCTTTTCCTAGCAAATATTGACATGCCAAAACTAAACCAAGATGAGTTAAACCAGCTTAACAGGCACATATCAAGCATTGAAATAAAAACAGCAATAAGAAAGAGACCTCCCAGCTAAGAAAAGTCCAGGACCAGATGGTTTTACAGCGGAATTTTACAAGGCCTTCAAAGCAGAGCTTACACCAATACTCCTCCAACTCTTCAATGAAATTGAAAGAGAAAGTTCACTACCTAACACATTCTATGAAGCCATCATAACGCTCATCCCAAAACCAGGCAGGGACTCATCAAAGAAAGAGAACTATATACCCATTCTTTGATGAACATTGATGCAAAACTTCTCAACAAAATTTTGGCGAATAGACTTCAACAATTCATCCAAAAAATCATACACCACGATCAAACAGGATTCATTTCAGGGATGAAAAGCTGGTTCAATATATGCAAATCAATTAATATTATTCATCACATCAACAGGAGCAAGAATAAGAACCACATGGTTATCTCAATAGATGCAGAAGAAGCATTGGACAAGATCCAACACCCCTTTATGATGAAGGTTTTGGAAAAATTAGGAATCCATGGAACATTCCTCAATACAATAAAGGCTGTATATGACAAACCTACAGCCAGTATTATACTTAATGGTGAAAAACTAAAGCCATTTCCTGTGAACTCAGGAACAAGACAAGGATGTCCACTCTCTCCACTTCTCTTCAATCTAGTATTAGAATATCTAGTTACAGCAATAAGAAAAGATGCAGACATAAAGGGGATCCAAATAGGGAAAGAAGAAATAAAACTCTCCCTCTTTGCAGATGACATGATCTTATATTTAAAGAATCCCATAGACTCCACTCCCAAATTACTCAAGCTGATTCAAAACTTTGGCAAAGTAGCAGGTTATAAAATTAACCCCCCAAAATCAATGGATTTTCTGTATGCCAACAATGAGGAAAGAGTGGCTGAAATTAGGAAAGCAACTCCATTTGTAATAGCCCCACAAAAAATAAAATAGGAATTAACTTAACTAAAGAAGTGAAGGACCTCTATGATGAAAACTTTAAAATCTTGTAAAAGAAAATCAACTCAGAACTTAAAAAATGGCAAAACCGACCATGCTCCTGGATTGGAAAGATTAACATCGTGAAAATGGCAATACTTCCCAAGGCTATCTACAAATAATTTAATGTGATATTTATCAATATTCCAACCTCATTCTTCAAGGAAATTGAAGAGGCAATCCAAAAATTCATATGGAACAACAAAGGACCCCGAATAGCAAAAACGCTCCTCAACAGAAAGCACACTGCTGGAGGAATACCAATACCAAATTTCAAACTCTACTATAAAAACATAGTAATCAAAACAGCTTGGTATTGGCATAAGAACAGACCTCAGGAACAATGGAATAGAATTGAAAACCCAGAAATGAACCTACAGACCTAGCGCCATCTAATCTTCGATAAGGGAGCTAAAACAATAGAATGGAAGGAAGACAGCCTCTTCAGTAAACGGTGCTGGCAAAATTGGTTAACTACATGTAGAAAACTTAAGCTAGACCCTTATATATCACCCTGCACCAGAATCAACTCCAAATGGATCAAAGGCCTCGAAGTCAAAACAGACACTCTGAAAACATTACAGGATGGAATAGGAGAAACCCTAGGTCTCCTTGGCTCAGGCCGAAATTTTCTGAATAGAGACCGGAAACACAACAAATCAAAGAAAGGCTGGACAAATGGGATTGCATAACGTTGCAGAGCTTCTTCATGGCAAACGACATAGCTAGCAAGATCAATAGAAAGCCCACAGATTGGGAGAAGATCTTTACTAGCCATACAACCGACAAGGGTCTCATATCTAAAATATACTTGGAACTCAAAAATTTAATCCCCCAACAACAAATCCTCAAAGAAACAACTGCCCAATAAATAAGTGGGCTAAATACTTAAAGAGAAACTTCTCTGAAGAAGAAAGAAAAATGGCCAATAGACACATGAAGAAATGCTGAACCTCTCTAGCCATAAAAGAAATGCAAATCAAAGCAACATTGAGATACCACCTCACTCCAGTTAGAATGGCAAAAATCAAGAACTCTAACAACAACAGATGCTGGAGGGGATGTGGACAGAAGGGAACCTTACTTCATTGTTGGTGGGAATGTAAACTTGTTCAACCACTTTGGAAAGCAGTATGGAGGTTCCTCAAAAGACTTCACATAGAGCTCCCCTATGACCCAGCAATCCCACTTTTGGGCATTTACCCAAATGTTTACAAACAAGACCACACTAAAGCTACCAGCACAACTATGTTTATTGCAGCATTATTTACCATAGCTAAGATATGGAACCAACCCAGATGCCCTTCAGTAGATGAATGGATCAAGAAAATGTGGTATATATACACAATGGAATTCTATGCCTCCATCCAAAAGAATGACATTGCCCTATTTGTTTGGAAATGGAAAAACTTGGAAAAAATTATATTAAGTGAAGTAAGCCAGACACAAAGAAACACAGGTCCCATAGTTTCCCTTATTTGCAATATCTAGTATATGTATGAGTCAAGCGGAAAAAGTCAGATATTGTGATGTTAGGAAAATGAATCCTTAGGTATGTATTTTAATGTTTTTTTTTCTTTCATGCATGTGTTTCTAACACATTTATAAGTTTATTCCTTTGTTGCTTTTTATGTCCCTCCCCCACAGTATAACCCCCGCTTTCAATATATTTGATGTCAGTATAACTTATGGAGGAGATGGGGAAAAACAAGTCATTTAAGGATACAGGTGGACCTGTTGCAACAATGAGAAATACAAATTGTAATTGTAAAAAGGAGCTTTACAATGTCGATGGGCGGGGAGGGAGGGGGAAGGATTGGGGAGAGGTGGGAGGCTGGGAAGGGAGGTGAATGGTAAACAAAGGAGGAGGCTGCAATGCTTGGTAAGAAATGTATGCATTATCTTGCCCATGTAATTGTAACTCCACTGTATAGTATGTTCACAAATAAAATAAAATTTAAAAAAAGTGTGAGAGTGGCCATAAAGAATGGGAAGAGTGAACAAATTCTATTTTAAAAGTACACTTTGTATAGTATTAGCTTGTGCTTTTCCAAAGCTATCCCAAATAAGGAGTTAAGTGCACCAGAGCAGTTGTTGGAAATATCTTGGTGTTTTCTCCTATATGACATCTCATATCCCAACTCGAAAGATACCCAGCAAGGCATAATTTACTTCTGGAGAAGAAAGTGCTACTGGCTGGAACCCAAACAAGCATGTTGAGTAGGCAGTCAACCATTGGTTCTCACTGATCACAACCTCGGGATCATAATCTTTCTTGCTCAAACTTTCAAACTAGACAAAACCAGTACATCTGGCCAACGTTTGTCAGAAAAGCAATCTTAACTTCTGGTAAGAGAGCAGCTATCCTTTAAAAGGCAGTGAATATGTCAAGCACTTTGGCAGATTCTAACTCCTACAGTTCTCCCTTCTTTTAACTTTTCTTCAAACCTAGTCAGCTTTAATAGACATTCCGATTCAGCAGTATCCAAAGGGAGAATATTTAAGAAATGGGTGTTGTTTGCTGTATGAATGAGGGCAGTTTACAAAACAAACACAGGCATTACTATGAAAACAAGTACTAGAGGCAAATATGGACTGCATCATTCCTTTGTCTTTCAAAGTATTAATCAACAAGCTAGTAAATGTTTTACCTATTGCCAGTCTTCAATCTTTGTAAGACCTTTGTGCAATATTGGTTTCTTATCACCACAGACACAATTCCCTTTCCAGCTAGTATACCTAGATCTATCCTTTCCATGCCATCCTACTAGTGGCATTTAGTTGTTCTGTTATTGCCTTGATTGTGTATAATTATAAGGCTCTGGTGATAAGAAATCGAGTCCAATCTATTTATGTGTAACAAAACCTACATTTTATAGGTATTACCAATTTAAAGCTAGAAATCAAATAGCAGGTTTTGATTAGGAACTCTTTGGGAGACCCCAATAGCATCTATGTAAAATGAGGGTTGGAAACCCTCTGGGGATAAGATCTTTCTCCTTACCTAGTGTTAGGATTTTATTAACCTGGCCAGTCCAAACAGCTTGAATGCAATGGGTGTACATTGAACCAAAGTGCAGTTTCCAACCCAGTTGGCCAGTAATGTCTTCAACACTAGTCCTCTGCAATACCAGGCATCTTTCTAGGACTTAAATAATAAAGTTGCTTTTGGATTCTATTTGTCCTTTAATGACCAAACATTGCTCATAATAGTTGGTGGTTTTGAGCTCACTGATTAAGTAGTGGGACTGGCTCAACTGAGGTCATGTGGTTCTCACCTCTTCAATTACCCTGGAAGATCCAGGGTATAAACAGAGAGTTTATCTTTATAAAAAGGAAGGTTCTCACATGTCCAGGCTGAACTTTTCTCGCTCTCTAAGTTTGACAGTCATGCTTGATAAAATATGACATCAGCCCTCCCATTAAAATTTTTGTTGGCTTTACACAATTGCTTAGATGGTAAACCATCCCTCCCACCACCCACATTCCTCACCCAAGGCTGTTTGAAACATTTTTTTTCAGTTGTGGGGCCTGAATTCTGGGCCTGGTCACTACCCCTCAGCCCTTCAGCTCAAGATTAGTGCTCTACCACTTGAGCCACAACACCATTTCTGCTTTTTCTGCTCATGTGGTGTTCAGGAATCGGACCCAGGACCTTATGTATGCATGACAAACACTACCACTGAGCTAATTTCCCAGCCCTTGAAACAATCTTATATTGTTTATATAAAATTGTTTATATATACCACGTTTTCTTGATCCATTCATCTACTGAGGGGCATCTGGGTTGGTTCCATATCTTAGCTATGGTAAATAATGCTGCAATAAACATAGTTGTGCTGGTAGCTTTAGTGTGGTCTTGTTTGTATACATTTGGGTAAATGCCCAAAAGCGGGATTGCTGGATCATAGGGGAGATCTATGTGAAGTCTTTTGAGGAACCTCCATACTGCTTTTGCGTGGGGGGGAGGGGAGAGGCTGGGAAGGGAGGTGAAGGGTAAACAAAGGAGGAGGCTGCAATGCTTGGTAAGAAATGTATGCATTATCCTGCCATTGTAATTGTAACCCCTCTGTACAGTATCTTCTCAAATAAAATAAAATTAAATTTAAAAAAAAGATTATTACATAACTATTATTACATAACTATTCCAAAAGCATGTACTCATCATTCCTATGTTTCCCCTATTTGCTGGTCTTTAAAACCTTCAAACGTAAATAACATCCTTTTAAATAAAATATTCAGGAAAAAGTAATCCTATATGAAGTTTTTTTATCAATAGTCATAAAAAGAACTTTTTAGAGCTGGAACATTGTAAATAACCAAATTTCAAGAGCCTTTTGCTACTAAGTCGGTTAATTACTGAATGTCTGTAACAGATCCTTCTGAAGATATTTACACAGAAACAGGCATATAGAGGATTTAGTTTACCAAATGCACATTAAAATTAGAGCACAAAAATAAAAATCAGGCTTAATGCATATTTTCATATCTTTCTCCACATTCTCCCTAAAAGACGAGAATATTAAGAATGTCTGATGGAGCATACTTAGCTTCAATTTTCTTGGGCTTCCTAGGTTTAGAATTCTTAGGTTTAGAATTCTTAATTCACAGAGACATGCTGTAATGGGAATAAGAATTTTTGGTGCACTTTGCCCTTCAGACTGAGTTTCTTATTCACTGCTTTTCTCAACTCCCTTACTAGAGAATTTTCTCAGAGCTGACTCCATCTCCAACTTTTCATTCTTCTCAGCTGGACAAATGAAGTTGTAGATCAAGACTCTTAGAAACAAAGGATTGAAGATCTTGAATCTTAGACACTTCTCTCATACACAGTCCCTGCAAACACACAACTACCAAAGCAATATTAATAGTTTCATTTTTTTCTACTATGGCCAATGCATTAGATTGCTTGCTCTGAGGGTACATGTTTGGGCCTCTTCCTGATGTTGTGGATTAACTCTACATCTTAGGTCCATTGTCAGCAACAAAGGTTGGCAGGTTTAGCCCATCCTGGAGGTTGGCTTAACAGGGCAACTGGATGTCTCTCCTCTGGAGGGCTCCTAGGATCCTTCATGAATGGCATGGAAGATCTGTGTTGGAAATACCGGGGGAAATTAATGTATCCTACGAACACCAACTTAGCAAGGCAAAATTTACTCCTGCAGAAGGCATCCTGTCTTTCGCATGCCCAAGTTGAAAAAGCACACTGGATACGAAGCCCACCACTGGTTCCCACGAATTTGAAATTTGAGATCATCTTTCATGATGGCTCAAACTTTTGACCCCTTTCAAACTAGTCAAAAGCTTTAATAATCAACCAAATCCAGAAAACCTGTCCATAGTAAAAAAAATAAATAAATAACCAACTTTTACCAAGCTGGTGTTCTACGAATAGTTCCATGTCTCTTGCCTCTAGCACTTCTCTACTATAGCATTGATAAGGTTGTGACTATCTTTACTAGGGCAGTGCTTATATTTGTAAAGCACTTCATGATTTAACTTCTACAATTATCCTATGTGATTTTACTTTCTTTTCTTCTGACCTAGAAAGCACTAACTTTCCTGATCAGCAGTATCAAATATGATATTTTCAGTTAAAAAAGTGTTTGGTTAGTGTTTGGTTAAGGCAGTTTTTCAATCACAACAAAACTTAAACAAGAGATAAAGTACACATCCACACATTATTCTGAAAACAATTACTAAAGAGGTAAATATTGACACCATGACTCATTTTTAAAATGTTTGTTCCATCATGAAACTAGTAACAGGTCTGCCACAACACAGAGACACACAAACTTTTTTTTTTAACTGACTGTGGGCTGGTCTTGTGTTTGGTCTCATGCTCTGAGCATTGTCCCAAAGCATTTTTTCTCAAGGCTACCATTTTAGCCACAACTCCAGTAGTATCTTTTTGCAAGGTAATTGGAAATAAAGTCTCATATTTCCTGCTTTGTTTGGCTTCAAACACAGCTCCTCAGAACTCAGCTACCTGAGCATCTAGGATTACACTCAGCTTCATCTCAGTTTTTTTGGTAACTTGTTTGCCAGAATTCAATACTTGTAAGATGTTCTGTAGCACTGGCCTCCAACCACCACACAGATTCCCTTTCAAGTATATTTATTATTTTTAACAGGTTTTTTTTTTGTAAAAATACTGTACAGAGGGGTTATTTACATGAGCAAGGTAAAGTGTACTTTTCCAATGAAGCATTGTTTCAACGTCCTTTGTTTTGCCTGTACCATCATTAACCTTCCAGCTGCACAACTACACTACTCCCTTCCACCCCTGCCTAAATTGTAAAGTTTGTTTTTCAATATTGTCTTGTGCATCTCATTGTTAGAATGGGTCAAACTCTATCCCTATTTAAGCATTTTGTTTTTTCCCCTTTCCCTCCCCAAATTAGAGAACTGTATATACAAGATGTAGGGCACCAACCTCAAACACAGTGGAAACAGGGCTTATACCATGGGGTGGGGGATACAAAGAAACAAAAATCATATGGAACATTATAATATGTTAGAAACAAGAGGAAGTAAGAAAAAATCACTTGTATCCCTATCTTGAGGTTCATTTCACTTATCTTCATCTTATCTGGTCAAGTATTTTATTTAGACCAATTTTTTCCAATATAATCCTACCAGTGGCTCCTACTTATTTTTCCTTGGTGGCATTTCCAATTAACAAACCCTGAAGATGAATAAAAGCACATATTGGAATAATTCCATTGTGGAGAACATACATTGTGGAGATTAACAGAATACAACTTATTTGAATTGCTGTTTCTGGTTTCTAGCTTTAAGCTCTTTGGGAGATTTTCAGGGGCCCCTAAATAGCATAGTTGTAAATATAAAGTTTGAATGACCCCCTAATTATGAAGTCTCTCCTTACTTAATGTAATGTGTTTGAGAATGCTCAAGTGTGGGTTGGCCAACTGAACCAAAGCACAGATTCCACTACAGTTGGCCAGTAACATCTCCAATAGTGGTCTTCTTCAATGCCACCATACATTACCTTGTCTATGCTTAGTACTTACTGCTCATCTCAAAGGGTTGGCCTTCACTACATCCAGGTAAGTTTTCCAGAAATGTCAAATTTTCCCGAGGTATAGACTGATCTTGAAAGAATGGAGGCAGTCAGTTTCAGGGGTTTTTGAAAAAGACTTTTGCTTTTGAGAAGAGCAACAGCGTATTCCAAGTTGTCTCAAATAACATTTTGCTGACCTATCATGAATTTCATGCCCATGGGGTCTGAGCTCCATGACAGCACAAAGAGGACCTCTTGTGTGGCCTCCCTGCCACATAGTCATAGCAGTACTCAGTATGTGGACAGAATGATCACGGTATTTACCTCGCTTATCCAGTAACAATTTCAATCTGGGTAGACTCAAAATTGGAAGGCATACATAGAGTGTCTACTCCATGACTGAAGTTGCAATCATACCGTAGGATTAACTTGAGGGTCCATTGAGGCCCTGGAACTAAGCAAGTTCACTTTTAGGGCATTAACACTGGAGTTGCCCAAGCCGGATGTTTTCACAAGTCAATACCTGACAAATATTAAACACTTATCTGGACATTATGAGACTGGATAATGTTTTTGACCAATTTGATCATTAACACCCTCCTTACTAGAAGGCAATCCCCCTCCCCACTAGAAGGGAAACTTGCATTTCTGCTAGACATAAACCCCAAAACCTCCCTCCCACTTAGTAGGAAACCCTTTAGGAATAGCTTGCATTTTTTTTGGTTGGTCTTGGGGCTGAACTCTAAGCGTGAGTGCTGTCCCACAGCTTTCAGCTCAAAGAGAGTGCTCTATCACTTGAGCCAGAGCAACATTTCTGGTTTTCTGATTGGTTTATTGGCAGTAAGAGTCTCATGGACTTTACCTGCCTGGCCTAGCTTTGAACTTCCATCCTCAGATCTTAGCCTCCTGAGTAGCTAGGATTAGAGGCATGAGTCACACTTGCCCTTGTTTTTTTCTTTTTCTTTTTTCTTTGTTTTGGGGGTTGTGAGGCCTGAAATCTGGGCCTGGACAGTGTTCCTCATCTCTTCAACTCAAGGATAGCACTCTACCACATGAGCCACAGCACCAATTCTGGCTTTTTCTGCATACGTGCTGCAGAGGAATCGAACCCAGGGACTCATGCATGCAAGGCAAGCACCCTAACGCTGAGCCACCTTCTCAGTCCTTCATCTGATTTTTTTTCAGATAATGTTTCTAAAATTAATTTTCCAACCCTACTAAAGCATTTAGTTTATGGATTTAAAAAAATCCTTTAAGTGAAGTGAGTCAGTCCCAAAGAACCATAGCCCCCATGGTTTCCCTTATTTGCAATAACTAAAATATGTCTGAGACAAACAAAAGGGTCAGATAAGTTGATGTTAGGCGAAATGAACCCCAAAATAAGGATTCAAATGTTTTTTTTCATTCATGTGATTGTTTCTAACATATTTATAATATGATTTCTTTGTTGCTTTGTATGTCCCTCCCCCATGATATAACCCGTGCTTTCACTGTATTTGATGTTGTTATAATTTGTGGAGGGTAAGGCAACAAAATCGTTTAAATAGGGATACAGGTGGACCCATTGCACCAATGAGATGTACAAGTCGTTATGTCGAAAACAAACTTTACAACTTTGGTGGGGGGAGGGGTGAAAGGGGGCACTATGGGGGCTGACGTGGGGGAAGATGAGAAGGGATAGGAAGGGGAAACGAAGGAGGAAGCAACAATGGTTGATAAGAAATGTACTCATTATCTTGCCCATGTAATTGTAACTCCTCTGTACAGTATTTTCACAATAAAAATCATAAAAAAATCTTTAGGTATAATTAACAAACCTCTGTTGATCTTATTCTACTTTACATTTTATTTTTGTCAATCCTGGAGCTCCCAGAGCTTCTTTTACTCAAGGCTAGCACTCTACAGTTGAGCCACAGTGCCACTTCCACCCTATTCTGTTTATGTGGTGCTGAGGAATAAAACCCAGGGCTTTATACATGTGAGGCAAACAATTTAAAAACTAAGCCATATTCTCAGCCCCCAAACTATATTTTATTTATACTAATTATCAGAATAAAACTGATTCATAAGCTGCTATCTCAGTTCTGGCTTTTAACTTTTTGGAAATTTTGGGAGGATCCTGAATAGTACCTTTTAAATATGAAATATGAATGACCTTCTAGGGAAGGGGTCTCTCCTAACTAATATAAAATGTTTGAGAATGGACAGGTGGATGAAGTGTTATGGTGAAAGGGAAGGCCAATTGAACCAAAGCACAGGTATTACTCTAGTTGGCCAGGAACATCATCAACACTGGTCTTCCACAATACCATTGGACATTTCCTCTGGCTATGCTTAGTGCTTACTACTCATCTCTTCACAGATTCGGCCTCCACTGCATCTTGATAAGTTTCCCACAAATGCCAGTTGTCCCCCTACATAGAAAGGCAAGAGGTATTGTTGGCCTTGGGAAGATAGGGTTTTTGTCTCAGATCCTTACTTTTGTGAACAGCAACAGCACAGTCTTACAACTTTCCCCAGGCTGTGTTTGACCGACAGATAATGCATTCCATGCCTTGGGGGTCTGAGGTTCATCACAGTGGAAAGTGGACCACTTGTTTTTCTGGTTTCTGTCCCACACAATCTTAACTGTAATGGTGGGCAGAATATTTAATCCATTTCACCCAAGCATTGTTTTTTGTTGGTCATAGGACTTGAAATCTGGGACTGGGTGCTGTCCCTGAGCTCTTCAGCTCAAGGTGAAAGAAAGCCTTACTACTTGAGCCTAGCGCCAATTTCAGCTTTCTGGTGGTTAATTGGAGATAAGACTATCAAGGACTTTCCTGCTCTGGCTGGATTTGAACCACAATCCTCAGATCCTGAGTAGCTAGGAATGTAGGTGCATGCCACTGGCACCCAGATTTGAATTTGAATTTTAAGTTTACCCAGAGAGTCTGCTTCAGAAACAGGTTCCAATACCATACACCCTTGGATCAGCTAGAGGAACAATCCAGGCTTCAGAGTCAAAGTGGGCAGCTGAAGTTCTTTAGTGAGTAGGACTTTTTTGAGTTCCCCTTTCAGGATATAAGATTTAAAACACACACTTGCAAGTACATATGCATAACAAATTTTTTGGACAAGTGCACATTATGGAGCTCAATAACAAAAATCATCCATTATTTAATAGTGTTCTCAGATCTTTTTCACCATTCTCCCAGTGGATTATCAGAAGTAGGTCCCTGGATCATTTTTCTTTGGCTCCTTAGGGCTATAATTCTTTTTCTCCATTTTAGCAGGTCTCTTGTGATTTCAGTTTTTGGTGCAGTTAATCCTCCCTATTGTAAGTTTCTTGTGCACCCCTCCCATATTCAATTCTCCCTTTACTGGAGATTTCTCAAAGATGACTTCCTCCAATTCTCAGATTTTTATTCTTGGGCCAGAGAATGAAAATAAACATCAAGACTGAAGTTCTCCTTGTGCCTAAGGCTCACTCAGCCCATGAAATTTCCAAACCAACAAGGTAATATGCTCTAGTCCAATTTTTCCACTCATGGCCAATTCATGAGGTTACTTTTTATTGGAGTGTTCCTTGGGCCCTTTCCTAATATTGCTGATACACTTTCCATCATTAACCACAACGAGTGCTGTTTAACCCAACCTTGAGCTATGTCAACAAGGCAGTTGTGTCTCCTCCTGAAGGGCTCCCCCCAACCCCCTTGTATAACAAGGATCCTGGACAATATTCCAGATATTGGGAATACTCCCATAGCATAAGCCAATACCCCAAGAAAGACCAGTAAGTTGAAAGGAACTTAGCACAGCAAAGTTTAGTTCTGTTAAAGGACATGTTAATGACAGGAAGCCAATTAAGCAACCACTCTGAGTAGGAAGTCTGAGTAGGATGTATGTTTTACCCCTAATGAGTTTCTACTTCTGGTATTGATCAGAACTTGTGTTCACAATCTTGCTCAATTGGCTCTTTGGAAGCTCAGCTGGCTAGTTTGAAAGGGAATAGCAGTTTCAGAGAAATTCACTAAACCAAGACAACCAGGCCAGAAATAGTTAGAAAAGTCTTTCTAAGCTTGTGTTCTATGAGTTAAACTATGCCTATGTGTTAAACTATGTACCTAGAAAGATTTTAGTTACAGGATATACTTTAGTTAAAATAGCTTTTTATAAGATGATGGCTATGCTTAGTTAATGCTCTCTCTCAAGCAATCACTTGCAGAGAAAAAGATTCTAACTCCTACACAGTCCATTCCCAGACAGAATTTATTATCAGCAGCTTCCTCTTTGGAACAGAGGCTTATGAGCTTCCAGTTGAAAACACCTTATTCACATATTGCCTTGGCTCCCTTAGGCTAACTCACCCCAACAAGTTGTAATGAAACCAACAGCTGTGTGTGGCTGGTTCATTATAAAGAACCTGTCTGGTACTTTTGCTCCTACCGCTAATAGAAAGAGGAAAGCCTACTCTCTCTAGAGGCACCTAGCTATGGACTTAATCACACATATTGAACCCTGAGCACAGGGCACAGATTAGGCTGCAGCATTTACAGAGCCATAGATGAATCAGCCAGATCCCAGCTGCTTGCCTGACCACAGGGCACACTTCTGATGCCACATTTCTGAGGCAAAGCAGTTATAAACTGCCAAGACACTATGGTAGGAAGAGGCCTGAGGGAGAATTCTTGGTGGGAAGGAGAAGGTGAAACTTTGGATTTAGGTTTTAGAAAATGCAAGACACTTTATGAATTGCTTGAGGCAGTGAGCAGATCAACCTGTTTTCTAGCCCTCTAGATGTATAGAATGCGAACACTTCCCACATCTTACACTAAATCCCTCCTGCCTGGCAGTCTTCAATTCCCTTTTAAAGACTTAAACAGTTTTTAACAAAGCAAAAGTCAGTGAACAAGATATAGTTAGTGAAGAAAGCATATCCTCTCGGAATAAGTATAAGAGAAGAAACCACATTCTACAGAATTTAATACCTTAATGATGCTAGTTGGCTACATTAAATTTTCATTGTTAGCTTCATGCATGAACAAAAGGAAAGCTGATAATTTCTTGACCCTTTGCTAGACTAGTACTGGGTTCTTGTGGTTTTTGTTTTGTTTTTTCCTAATTCTTTTTTTCTTTTTTTGCCCCTCTTTTGTTTCCCCTTACCGTCCCTTCCCATCTCCCTCCTCCCACCACCACTCTTCCTCCTGAGCCACATTTGTAAAGTTCTTTTTTTTGACATAATGTCTCATACATCTCATTTCTAATTCCTTTAGCGATTCTAGTAAGAAGACGAGAAAATACAGTCATTAGCCTGGTTCAGATTAATTTGAAACCACAGCACCTAAATTATCAAATTCTAAATCAAGTCTCAAAGCTGAAGGCCAAGGCTTCCCTCTCCCCAGCATCTTCAGAACAGCAGTATTGTCTATGTCTCAGGTATGTTTTCTTTTAAGAATTCAAAAGCAGAAATGTTTTTAAAGCACGTTTCCTTCATAGCAATAACAAAGCAATGAAACAGATTCTTCATCAAAATGAAAACAGAGCAGTGAGACAGAATCCTTAGCAAAAAGGGGGAACAAGAGCTGGTCAGAAGGGAACCACATCCCTCAGGTATATGTAGAACACTTTGTCTCTGCCCCTGAGGGCATGTTCCTGGATTGATTGGTCTATGGATGGGCTTGTGCTACATTGGGTCTCATAATTGGTTTCCCAGTATTAGAGCATAAATCATGACTGTGGAATTTTCCTTATTGGATACCCCAACTCAGAGCACAAGTGCAGAAAACACTGTTGATTGGATGGGAGGTAGAGGGACACTCCCCAGACCATAGTCATAGGTGTTAGCACCTAAAGATTGATGGGAAAAAGTTGTGTATTTTTTGCTGTGTCATTCATGCCTGCCATGTTGGAACCAGTTCCAATCATCACATTTTATCCATAACTACCCAACTGAAGAGGTTTAACTCCCTCTGAGTAGCACATCTCCATTTGTTACTCACAGGGCACTGTACATTATGGGGTCCCGTGAAACACTATGCTGACAAAGAGATTGGATGTCTAAATTGCTGTTTAAAGCAGCAAAGCCCATTGAGTTAAACTTGCACACTTACCTTGAATGCAATTTGATTTCTACTTACAGAAGGCAAATTCAGTTCTGCTTTGAGCCAACATGGTAAGATACCTTTAGCAAATCTAGGGCAGAGAAATAACTGTACTGTATTTCTAAAGTCAGTTGAAGTAGGAGTCCCCATTCCCCGAGTGCTCGTATTATCTTCAGAGACCTATATTTTGTTGTGGGAAGTAATTTCTCGTGAAGGTACATTCTGAGCTGCATTCAGGGCGAAGATCATATTTTGTCCATCTGAAAGCAGGTACTTAGGAATCTAAACTCCAGATGAAGCAAGTGCTTAGTAGCAGAACAGTATGTTCAGTATATAACTGGTAATGACATTTTAATGAATAAATGAAAGAAAACTGATACAAGAAGTGATATCGATCAAGCTGCATTATATTTATTAAATGACTTGTTGAATGATGACCCTTTGTACAACTACTTAAAGGATTGTGTGTGTGTGTGTGTGTGTGTGTGTGTGTGTGTGTGTGTGTGTGTATGCAATACTATGTATTTTCTGTGAGTGCATATCAATCCACAATGTAAGTATCTTAAGGTCAGGAGAACTCAAATGATCATCACAATGTAACTAGTAATGGCTTAGTTTCTTATCTGTTAAAATTCCAGGGGAAGACAGTACAGGCATGAAGATTCCAAGAAGATACAGGCATACTCCAGCATTAGGATATAGCCCTCACTGTCTTGGCCCAAAGTGACCCCTAAATTGCCAGTAATCACTTCCAAGTTCCAAGAAGTGAGGTGAAGGAACAGAAATAAGGAAATAAAGAAATACAGAATATGTGTGGACTGTCCTTAAAGCAATATCCTAGATGCTATCAGATAACATTTTTATATGTATTATCTAAATACTATCACTGTTGTGAAATGTTATCACTATTTTACTTAGCCTGGACTTCAGTTAAATCTATTGATTTGGAAGGGAATGGTGCATATTATGGTAGGCACCTGAGATGTTTTTTCTATGTACATCAAGGGCTCTAGACCTCATGTGTAATGTTTTACTATTTTCTATAGGGAATAGTTGATGCATTTTATGTGCAACTAGAAACTACTTTTAAGCATATGAAAAAGAAGAAATATATCTCATATGCTACAAATGCTATTATATATTTAAAATATGTATGATAACATACAAATTACGGAAAATTGACGATCTATTTTCTACAAAAGGGGTAGTTTCTCTGAATGTGCTCTCATTACATTAGAAAAGAGTCTGCACTCAATGGAGAGAAGCCAGGAGGAGGAACACAATGAGTGGGAAACAGAACAACACACAACAGAGAGGCTCATGAGCTCCACTGGTCATAGAAGGAAAAGAACTACACAATACAAAGACAGTGATAGGAAAGAAGGAACAAGAGGGAAAGAGGGAATCGTCTACACTAAGCAAAAGGCAAGAAATGTAAACATCACCTAATATGGAAGAAGTACTTGGTATTGTCAAAGCTCATAGAATTCACAAACTTTATAGACTACGATAATGATAATTTTCCTTGTGATGGTTAAAATATATTTCTGACTTTAAGAATCATGATTCCACAATACTGTGAAATATATGAATATTATGTAATCACTTATTTCAATTTTTTAAAAGTGGCAGAAGGGTTGGGTTGAGAGGGATGTGTGATAATATTGTCAGACACCTTGTATTCATATACTGTTTTATAGAATGCGAACTTGTTTGTACAACTACTTAAAGATAATAATAAGAACATGTTTAATAAAACAACCTCTCACACATAAGTGAGATATAGTTTTGAACCCAGGTTTATTGAATGCTGGAAATTTAAATTGTTTCGCAGACTGTTGTAGTTGTTTTTTTTCAATAATTGTGGTCAAATGCAAACAATTAAAAGTTTTATCTTTTTTAAACTGTGTATTAGCACAATTTCATTTTGGTATATTTATCCACATAGGCATACAATGTACTTTCATTTTACTTACCCTTCATCATTCTCCTTCTCCTCTCCCAGGTTTTATTATCTTAATCATTTTAAGAATACAACATAATCGTAGTAAGTATATTTACAATATTTTATAAGATCAATGACCACACACTTTTCATCCTTCATGATTCAAATTCTATATTAATTAAAACAATTTTCAACCCTCCTCTGCTTCAAGATATGCATTAAATTCGATTTTGCTTCCTCTCTATCAATTTGACTGTTCTATGTAACTGACATAAGTAGTATCATGTAATATTTGATCTTTTTATGACTGGTTTATTTCACTTAGGACAGTGTCCCAGGGATTCATCCATAATATAGCATCTGTCACAACATAATTCTTTTTAAAGCTGAAATGATATACCACTGTATGTATAAACCACATTTGCTTTAGCTATTCATTGGTTGATGGCCACTTGGATTGCCTTCATGTTTTGAGTATTGTACAAAATGAATGTGAGTGTACAAAGATCTCTTCCAGACCTTGTTTCTAGATCTTTGGAGTATATGCCCAGAAATGGAGTCATTGGATCATATGACAATTCTTTCTTTCTTTATGGATTTTCTTTCATATGCATTGAACTCATAGCAGGGTCACTGTCCCTGAACTTTTCCTCAAGGGTAGCGTTTTACCAATTTAAACCACAGACCCACTTCCAGTTTTCTGCCCAGATTGGCTTTGAACCGAGATCCTTGGATTTCAGCCTCCTGTCCTGAGTGGTTAGAATGACAGGTATGAATAATCCTGTTTTAAATTGTTTGAAAAGATGCTCTACTGTTTCCCATAGAGAAGTTTCAATTTTATCACACTATTGTCAACATTGTTACTTTATTTTCTTGTAGTTATCCTACCTAATTCATATTAAGTGGTAATTTTCTTCATTATTTTGACTTACACTTTCCTGGTGATTAGTGATGTTAAACACCTTCGTGGGCTTGTTAAAACTTTGTCTTCTTTGGAGAAACATCTGAGTTCTTTGCACATTGTAAAATCAGGTTGTGTTTTGTTGTTGGGATGATGTTCTTTATATATTCTTTATGTGAACCACTTGTTAAATATTTGCTTGCAATTACTTTATCCCATTCTGTGTTGTTTTTTGGACACTGTTGATTGCATCCTTTGGTGCATCCTGATTTGTTTTCCTACAATTAATGACCCTTCCTGATGTCAGTTTCCAATATGTCTTCTGGTCCTGTAACTACAAATCATATTGATTTGCACTCCTGTTATTGTAACAATGAACTAAAGCTACATAATTAAGCTCTGGTCACCTATCTACTTCCACTTTTGGATCTCTATCCCTCAGCTTTTAGTAAAGGTCTTGGAACATATCCACAACTTATTAGGTCCTTAAAACCTGTAGAAAATTACAGCCACTAAATTTAGTTAGTTCTAATGGAAACACATGACATCCACTTTCTTTTTTTTTCCTTTTTATTTGTTTTTGATTGTAAGAATACTGTAAAGGTGATTCAGTTACGTGAGCAAGGTAATGAGTACATTACCTATTGAGCATTGCTGCCTATTCCATGCAAATAAGATGAAAATTGAGAGCTTCATAATATAAAAGCTCACCCAAACTCTAGATGTATATTTTTCTTCATATGAGTATTTAGAATTGTGTGAAGCTAGAGATATAACCTACTTGCAAGTTAATAATGAAATTATCATTTTCATGGATGCTAGACGATTTATGATGCTCTTGGGTTAGAGACAAAAAAGACTTAATTTTTAAAGCAACAGTGAAAGCCAGTGAGATATTTGTGTGTGTGTGTGTGTGTGTGTGTGTGTGTGTGTGTGTGTGTGTGTGTGTGTGTGTGTGTAGTTATATATTTGAAGTGAATCTTCCAGGCCTCAGTGCCACTGAGTGAAGCAAAGATAGCCATGTGAAACCTACACAAAAAATGGGTTCTGACTTTGAGCAACTGCACTCTATATAATGAGAAATATGCATCCATGAACTTTACTCTGGAGGATGACAATAGCTTAGAAATAACTTGTCAAAATATTCTTGCAAATATACTACAGAATATAGAGCAGCTGGTGTTCACTTGAAGATATACACATACTTGACAATGCAATAAAATTGTTCTTTTTCTTTTGTTTCTTGAAGGTTCCTAGCTACCAAGAGGGATACATATTTCTCCTAATAAATATATAGCTCTCCTTAAAAATGAGGCATGACAATTTGTTGAGAATATTTATTCTTTTTCTAGCCCTAAGCCTTAAGATGAAATAGGGTTTGCAATCCTATCTAGAGTACAACTCAACAAAAGAAATAGATGGAGTTCAAATTTTACACATCTGGAAGCTTTTCTCACAGAGCCATTTCTTAATGGAGATGTGGAAGAAATAAAGGAAAAAATAGGTCTCCGAATATATTTTAGAGAAGATATTCTATGTATTTTAACAGTAGTAAAGAATTACATTTCTGTTTTTTATTGTGTAAATATTTACAGAGTATGTGCAAAGAACCAAAGTTCATTCCAGAGCCTATCAACGAATAGAATGTAGCAAATTTTCTCTATATTGTTTGTATATTTATAGAATTCAGTCTGACTTCTCTCCCATTTTGATAAACAGAGCAACTCTTTGAAATAAGGAAAACAAACATTATTTTTCTACCTAGAGGATTCTACACACTTTGCGGCCTACAAAATATAGAGAAGATTCATGCACAACCCTCATCTTCAAGGAGCAATTGTCAGTATCCCAAGTAGCTTGTTTATATCTCCTACCCCTTTGCTCCCAGCTGTCAAACTAGGTGAGTGATGACTGAATTCTATAAGACAGAAAAGCTCAGATAATTCACAGGCATGTAGTTAGTATCCAATTGAACCTTCTTCACTTGGATTATGTTTTATCACCACTATTGTGAGAACTTCAACTTCCTTATTTGAAAACTACTCTACTACGCTGTCTAGTTAACACAGTAGATGAATGTCATTATTTCAAATTTCATTTAACTGAAATTGGAAGGATTAATTTCTCAGATACTATTCACATTTGAAATTCAGTAGCCACATATATCCAGTGGCTAGTCTGTTAGACAACGCATATATAGAATATTTGCATTATCATAGATGTTTTTGTTACAATTGTTTTAGAGTGTGTTTCTTCTTGTTAAGGAATGGTCCATGTTCATAAACTACATATGCTCCATAGTTGGTACTCAGATGGAAGATCAGACCAGAAAGACCAGGCACCCATGAGGTTAAGATATAGATATAAATTGTTCTACATGGCGCATTTATTTGTGAGGAGAAAGAGGATCAAACAGTCAATGTCAGTAAAATCAACCCTCTCAATTCTAGGAATGAATAGATGAAAATTTTAGCAGTTCTTTGCAGCTTTGCTTCTGTGATTGGAATTGGCTGTGGTATTCTCAATGGTGATTTTGTTGGAAAGTATAAATGTGTAATCATCACATTAGCTCACAGAAGAATTATGGTTTGTGCTTTGTAAATGTCATTTGGTATTTACAAATGACATTTTAATTTTTCCTGGTATCAATACACCACAAATACCTTTATATGGTTTCTGAGTTTTTTTTTACATTTTTTATTGTGAAAATACCATACAGAGGGTTTAAAATTATATGAGCAAGGTAATGAGTGCATTTCTTATCAAGCATTGCTGCCTCCTCCTTTGTTTCCCCTTATGATCCTTTCTCATCTCCCCCCTCTCAGCCCCTTTGCCCCCCCCACGCCAAAATTGTAAAGGTCGTTTTTCGACATAACGACTTGTACATCTCATTGTTGCCTATTAAACATTTTTTCCCTTCCCCTCCACAGATTATACCAACATCAAATACATGAAAATAGGGATTATACCATAGGGAAGGAACATACAAAGCAACAAAGAAATCATCTTATACGTATGTCACAAACAATAGCATGAAAGCAAAAAGTATTTGAATACTTATTTTGGGTTCATTTCACCTAACGTCAACTTATTTGAGCGTTTCAGCTTGTCTGAGACTTATACTAGTTATTGCAAATAAGGGAAACCATGGGACCTATGTTTCTTTGGTCCTGGCTTACTTCACTTAATATAATTTTTTTCCAAGTCTTTCCATTTACTAACAAATGGGACAATATTATTCAATCAACTCCAAATTTATCAAAGAACTTGGAGTCAAAGTAGACATTCTGAAAACATTACAGGACGGAATAGGGTATACCCTTGGTCTGAGTTGTTTCTTTCGTTAATTTTGATTCTTCTTACAGCAGACATTTTAAAAATTAGTAGAAAACTTATGACGTTCTCATGTTTTATAGTCCCATTAGTACTCACTAAGTTTAATAAAGAATGAAAATCCAAGAGCTATGTAAAGAAATTGTATCTCCAAGCACCTGTACCCTTTCATTAATTTCTGGAACTAAGAGAACTGGCTCCCCAGAGTCTGACCTTCAGAATTCAAGAATGAGGTGGGAATAAGACAAGGAAAGAGAGACAAAGTAATTCGCACTGGTGTTGCTGTGCTGTCACAATGAACACCTGTTCTCAGGCAATCGTTTTGAATCTCACAGTTAGCTTTTTTTGTGCTTTTTTATTAGTATGACAAAGATAACTGGCTTAACCAGATTTAGAGGGGAAACAAAGGAGGAGGCTACAATGCTTGATAAGAAATGTATTCATTATGTTGCCCATGTAATTGCAACCCCTCTGTACAGTATTTTCACAATAAAAAAATAAAAATAAATAAATGGGTGGGACACATTCTTTTATGTGTGGAATCTTCCTCAAAATTGTGTGTCATTAACTTTGGGTCTCGGTGCCTTTTCCATCCTTGTTTGCAAGTATGTATTTCTACAAATGGAGAAGTTGATTCACCATTTGCCTTTAAATGATTAAGTTATTTGGATTTGGGGGATTGTGTGATTTGCTGTAGAAGTAAGGTATTATGGTTAGGACCCTTTGGTTCATGTTGACATTTATTTGTGGAATTTTTATTGGTGTCCTTGCTCATGGACTCATGTCTAAGTAATTCTTCCTATATTCCAATATAATCCAGTAGAGTGGGACAATGCATTAGAAATTTAAAACATGATTATAATTTTTTAAATATACTTTTAAATATAACATCATAAATAAAACCATTGTTTTCTGTAATTTTAGTATTATTTTCCAGGTTATGTACAGAGGGGTTCCAGTTACATAAGTAAGGCAGTGATAACATTTCTTGTGTAACTTGTTACACCCTCCCTCATTTTTCTTCTTCTTTCCCTGGCTCTCCCAATCCAGCTGCCCAAGTTGTACAGATCATTTCCAACATATTGTCACTTTTGATTTCCTTTAAGTAAATGTTTGCGCAGATCCCATCCTAGAGCTCCACAATGTGAATATTGAAACACCACGGTTATATCCCTCTGCCTTGCATATATGCATATATATGCATATATATATATATATATTTATATATATATTTGCCTACAATTTGGGTACATATATTTGTATGATTATTGATTTGTTTATTGCCAAAATTGGAGTTTGAATTCAGGGCTTGCACATTATTCTCTGCTTTTTGTCCTTCAATGCTATTAACATCTCCATTTCCGGAATTTTGGTGGTTAAATGGATTTTCCCCCAGGGGCTGACTTTGAACCATGATCCTCAAATCTCACCCTTGAGAGTAGGTATGATTACAGGTGTGAGCCTACTTTATACTTTGACTTTTCATCTCATTGTATCATACATATATTTTCTAACCAATATCATCTTTGAAATTTCATACTGTTCTAAGAACATCACTTATAATGATTATAGGGGAATCCAATGCTTATAAATTCCATAATTAATTGAACTATCTCTATCACTGAAAATATTTGTTGTCTCCAAAATGTTAAATGTATCATCAAAGTTCTTTTGGATTTTTCATTATGGTATTCATTTTTTTTATAAATAGATAAGTATCTGCTAGTTAGAACTAAAGAAAAATTTCTTCTTACATAATGATCCATCTTAATGTGGCTCATCTAAAACAGTAAGTTACTCCTCCCTGTGAAGTTATTCTTTTTCCAGCATTCAGTTCCAGTTGTGAAACTTTTACACACCTTACCCACTATAATGCCTTTGTCAGAAATCCCTCTTGCTATCATACAGTTTTTGTAAAAACCTTTTCCATGGTATTTCATTAATAGGAAGGCATATGTAAATAATACTAACTTAATGACATCATTTCCACGGGTATTTGCATTTTAGCCTGGATCAGAACTTGATTCTAACAGGATTTTATTTTAATGGTAGAATCAGAGCATCAATCGGGAGGCTGCGATTACCCTTATGAACAAATTTTTTCTTTCATTGCTTATTTTTGTTTTGGAATTTGAAGACTAAAGATTACCAACGCATATATCCTCTGTTGTTATTGTATTTGATTCCAGGTTCCTGCATCTTCTAAAAACATTTTTCTAATTTGGGGAGGGGAAGGCTAACAAAAAGGTGAAACAACGATAGTAGTTGACCAACTGTAACAATGAAATGTACATTACACTATGTTGAAAATGAACTTCACAACTTTTGGGTATGGAGAAGAAAGAGTTGGGGAATTAAGGAGGGAAGGAAATGTAGTAGGAAAACCAAGGATGGGGTAACAATGCTCAACAGGAAATGTACTAATTACCTTCCTCATTTAACTGTAACCCCTTTATACAGTATTTTTACAATAAAAATATTTTTTAATGATAACAAGCTCACACTACCACAGTGAACTTGCTATACACCTTAAATGTTTCATAGGGCTGAAAATGGGAGACCTAAAAGAAAGCAACTTTCAATATAGATTGTCTATTTTTGTAGCACCAAGGTTCCAAATACAGTACCAAGTGCACAGGAACCCAGAGTACAGTCATTAACCTCTAGAATTCTGAGTTCTTTTCTTTGGCTGGAAATCTCTTGATTTTATTATACAAAATATGCAGAAATGTCCTGAAAATTATTCATGCAGAAAAAACAAGTCTACAAAATCTGGAAAATTTGAACCGAGTCCAAAAGAGTAAAATAAGACAAGAAAAAGTCTATTCCTGTTTATATGAAAGCTAGGATTGAACATGGATCTACTAATAGTCTGAAGAAGAGAAACAATTATTTAAGTGAATTGTTATTATAAATGTAATATTATAATGATATGCATGGTAAAATAAAACCTGTTGATGAACCATGAACTTTGCCTGGGGAGTTGAAAAAAATCCTTCTTGCACAGTGTCTTGATACATAGGAAGGGAGAAAACAAATATTCTGTAAAATGATGAAAAGCTTGGGAATTTCGGTAATCTCGAAATACTATGACTAAGGAATGTAAAGTATCAGGAACAAAGTAGAAGTGAGTTGGAGAGTGAAATTGTAGAGATGGAAATGGCCATATAGCTTGGTATTATGGCACTTTCTTAATATGCATAGGGCTCTCGGTTCATCCCCAGCACTAAAAATGAAGGAAGGAAAGAGACCAAGAAAGATTTGTTAGGTGGTCTTAGCATCATCATAGAAGTTTTATTCTCTCTCTCTTTCTTTTCTTTTTTGGTCGGTCATGGAGTTGAACTCTGGGCTTGGGCGCTGTCCCTGAGCTCTTCAGCTCAAGGCAAGTGCTGTACCGCTTGAGCCACAGTGCCACTTCTGTTTTCTAGTGGCTTATTGGAGATAAGAATCTCATGGACTTGCCTGCTCAGGCTGGCTTTGATTCATGATCCTCAGATCTCAGCCTCCTGAATAGCTAGTATTACTGTCTTGAGCCACTGGTGCCCGGCTAGAAGTTTTATTTTCTAGCCCAGGATTTCATAATGTTAATTACACATTATAACTGCATGGGAGATTTTAAAAGTACATTTGCCAAAGTGTCAGCTGTTTTTAGTTGAGTGGGTACAGATGTATCAACTTCAGCTGATATGACTTGGAGGCAGCAGTAAAGTAATCAGGATAGAAATATCATGGTAGCATATAAGAGTCTAGAAATTTAAACAAAGTTCTGTGACCCTTTTATTTCTGCAGAAAAATAAATGCGCATGGTATGTTAGCCTAAGTATGGATATAGATTAGTCTGAATTTCAATGAACCAATATACCAGTTTTGCAATCTCTCTTTTATCCTCAGTTTCCTATTTTGGACATGGCATCCCATGAGACTACAGTGAAAGAATGTTCATAACGTGTTTTCTGGCTACGCATTTTCAAATTTATTTTAACTACCATTAGTTGATTTGTTTATATAGTGTAAATTTGCACTAGGTGCTGATGAGCAAAGTGTAAGATGATGAAATATCCTGTCTTAGTTCTCTAGGGTACTTGATGTCATTCCTTACACTCCAAAATTTGTGAAGTCACAGTTGGACAAAAGGGCAGTTTTAAAACATTTCTCTATGGAGCTTTAACGTTTTTCAATATCAGAGAAACTCTGGAAAGATGGAAAAATAAAATAGAAAAACTGGCGCTGGGAAGGTGGCTTAGTGGTAGAGTGCTTGCCCTGCATGCATGAGGCCCTGGGTTCGATACCTCAGCACAACATAAGCAGAAAAAGCCGGAAGTGGGGCTTAGGCTCAAGTGTTAAAGCGTTGGTCTACAGATGAAGAACTGGGGGACAGTGTCCAGGTCCAGATTTTAGGCCCCAGAACAAAAGAAAGAAAGAAAGAAAGAAAGAAAGAAAGAAAGAAAGAAAGAAAGAAAGAAAGAAAGAAAGAAAGAAAGAAAGAAAGAAAGAAAGAAGGAAAGAAAGAAAGAAGGAAAGAAGGGAGGGAGGGAGAGAGGGAGGGAGGGAAGGAGGAAGGAAGGAAGGAAAGAAAGGAAGGAAGGAAGGAAGAAAAGAAAAGAAAAGAAAGAAGCCACAACAGTCCTTTTCAGCTGGCTTACTGTCAGTCCTTTTGACTATGTTGACAAATTTCCAGAAACTGAATTGCTTATAAACAACAAATTTATTTCTGCATTCTGGAGCCTGTAGGTCCAAGATTACAATGCCAGCATAGTCAGGATATTTTATTTCTGAGTAATGCCTTATATTAAAGATCAGGAGTGAAATTTATTTGGTTTTGTTTATTTAATTCCCATTCATGAAGTTTTGCTTCCATGACTTAATTACCATCCACGTACACACAACTTCTGTAACATTACATTTGAGATAGAATTTCGATATGTGAAACTGGATGAAGGGTGTAAATAAATGTATTGTACTTATACATTCTTTTTTCTTTTTCCATAAGATTGTGGATCTAAGAACAGTAAGATCCAGACATTGAATGATCGGAAAGCTGACGTCTTAGCCATTCTATGATTCTCGAGTTTTATATTGATCTGGCTTATTTAATTCTCTGCCTTCACTACAAGATTATTTGGAGAATACATATGATAATTACACTAAGTGAGTAGTTATTTTGAGAATTATTTCAGATTGTTTACTTTTATTTTTTTTTGGTAAGTACTTGGATTCAAATTCAGACCCTGGCATTTGCCAGGGAGGCACCTTACCACTTGAATCACGGTACATCCAGCAATCTTTGCTTTGATTGTTTTTGAGACAGAATTTTGCATTGGTTTATTCCCAGGATACCTGGATAGTGAACTTCATAGTTTTATGTCCAACGTAGGTAGGATGACAGCCACACATTGGCACACCCAGCTTTTATTGATTGAAATGGAGGTCTCTTGTATGATTTCCAGCTTGACGTTGAACTGTGACTATGCACACTGTCATTTTCAGAGTAGCTAGGAGTATAGGTATAAACCACTTCATTTGGCTTCTATTATTTATGTTTATGAAAAGTCTGAAAGTATGAGAAAATTCTCTAGAGTTTACTAATCATACCGAGATTCTAGGTGATATACTTATGTTTATTCTGTCACAAACTATGCTTTGTGACAAACTATTTTATATTAAGATATTTCATATCAAGAATACAGCTATGTATTGCTAATGCCAATTCAAAGAGTTGTGATGATCTAATTTCTATGTGTGGATTTGTTTCCTGGCAAAGCATCATGAGTACCTAGGCCAAAAATTTGATAGTCCTAACAAGCAAAAATTTGCTTCTAGTATCATCGGCAGTTTGCAAACAGGGGTTTGATGCTGTAGAGGAGACAGGTCACAGGGCAATTCCATGCTGAGACCCTAAAATAAATCTACCCTTTTCAAAATAGCAGAATGGTAAAAATTGGTCAAAATTATTATATGGGAACTTTCTCGACCTGATAAAGAGTACTGCATAAGAATGAAAGTTATCCCAGTTGCTCTGAAATCAGGTAAAGATGTCATCCATTTGTATTCAAACATATAGCAGGCATATTTGCTAATATAATGAAAAAAATATAAAGTTCTTGACAAATAGCTTTTATTCATAATATATAAAGAACTCTTTAACACACGAATATGCCAATAAATAACCCAATTAAGAAGAAACAGATAGAAGGCAAATAAGCACATCCAAAACTCATACATTAAAAGACTGTTGTAGAAATTCTTCTCAAATGTGTTCAGATAATGCTTTCTGGAATGGAAGGAATGTAAATAATTTAACTATCATGATGCTTCCAATAATAGTTTTAAGAAAAATGAATAATGAACTTCAGAATTCATGGAATTCTTGTTTCATGTTCTATTGAATAACACCTTACAAAAGGTATATTCTTTAATTCTAGAAAACACCAATATTATTAGCTGTTCACAGAAAAAAAGCAACACATGACAACTCTAAAAAATATGTCCAATGTCACCTAGTTAGCACAAAAGTTTTAGGTATTAGTATAGTCACGGGGTTTGTAAGTCATGAATTGAATTTGAGCCATGGATTCTGGTTTCTGCTTAGTCTTAATTGTCATCTACACATCAGCCTTCAGAAACACATTGTCTCCTCTTGCCTTCATTTCTGTATTTGGAAAATGAAGATAATATTCTTCTAACCCTACATGATGAAATATGTAACACCATCAGATGATACAGAATATACATTGGCATTCTTGGGATTTATCCAACAATTGTTGAATAGCTTCTATAAAAAGCTATGAAACAGTTGTCTTATAGCTTTTATAAAAATCTCAACCATAATTTTATTTGCTTAAAACCTTGCTTAAAAGTGTATCCCAAATACCAAAGTATTTACCCTAATTTTAAAAATGAATATAAAATCAACAAAATCCTTCTTCACATTCTGACACAGCTATGAAGTGCATTTTCATGAAACCATTACCTCTCATTTTCAGGTCATTGAACTTGGATTTAGAGAGTTGTTCTGTTACAAAACTCGTTGCAAAGAATTTCCTGTGATTTCCCCAAATGATGGTATTCATTTGTGTAAATGACTTCACAAAAGCTTTAAGGCAATTGAAGAAGGAAATTGTAGCTGAAAATTGCATAGAAAATATCTTGAAAATTGTATCATAATCTTTTTCCTTTTTCTTGTCTCTTTTTCTCAGGAGAAGGGATTGAACTCAGGACCTCAAACTTCCTGGATAATTGCTCTTGATCCATACACCTAGCACTTCGTTGAGTTTTAGATTGCTTTTCAGATAGTTTCATGTTAACTATCTAGACTGGCCTCAAACCTTGATCCCCCAACTTCTGTGGCACCAGTTTGTTTTAAATATTGAAGTCCCAGTATTATATTTTTACCATACCAACAGCAAACCTCTGATATTTTCCAGTTTCTAGCTCTTAAGTATTTAAAATTGTAGGCATGTACCACTACATCAAGCTGAATTTTTTAAACGAAATCTTCCGCAGCTATGCTAACAAAGAAATATTCACTAACTTCTCTTTAGTCTCTGATTGTCTGCCTCTATAACTTCTTTCTCATTTTTCTCCTCACTGAAGCCGGCAAATTTGTAAGTTCAGTTTTGTTAATGTTTTCAAAATATTCCATTTTAGTCTACATTCTTCATGACTCATGTTCCATATCACAGTGATTTTTCCTTACCAAAATATTTGTCTCAGCCAGGAAAGGTGACTGATTCCTACAATCCTAGGTACTCTGGAGGCTGAGATGTAAAGATTTTAGTTGGAAGCCAGCCAAATATTTTCTATCTAAAAGGAAACTGGGTGCCGACTAGTAACCTAAAAATCATTATTTCATATTTGTTATAATAACATCTTACAAATTTAATCTATTCATTTAATAACCTTAATAGAAACAAGAAATAAACATGAATTTCTCTCAGGAAATCCAAGTCATTCGTTACAACCCTAACTTATTTCGGGAGAGAGATGAAATCTTGTGCAGAAAACATAACTAGGTGCCATTGTAACATTCTCCTTTCTGTCATTATCAAAGATGCTTCAGAGGAAACAGACATAAACAGATATGAGTCCTGGAACATATTGTAAATGCCAGCATTGAATGATCTCTCCATGGTAAGAAAGACAATGTTCATAAATTTTCACACACCTGAAGAACCCATCCTGTTGCTTTGCTCTGAGCCTGGATGAGTTTTCTCATTTGTCCTTCTGTGGCACTGCTTCTGTGGCAGATGTGTATCTTTTTCTTTATTTGGCCTATATGAAGTCATGTTTCCTCTTGCAAACAGTCTGAGAAGCTATTGCTAGGCCACAAGAAGTACAGATAAAATTTGTATCCCATATTCTCCCTTCTCAGTTCTCCTGTCCTGAAAAACTGTTTACTAAACAAATGGAACAATAATTGCACAGTGATATAAACCTGAGTGAGCATTATCACACTAGTCATAACACCAGAGAGGAACAAGGCTGTTTTCTCATAAGATCAAAATATGCTAGTTTTATATGCATGTTTTATGTGTTCAAAATTCAATTAAGTAATTCACTATCCTGGAAATGATTGGCCAGACCTGAGAGCTAAGTGTCTTAGGAGCTAGAGACAGTGTTTTTGTAAGCTTTATCCAAAGGGAGGGAAGAAAGTTAAAATCTATTGTTTATTTTATAGAATCAAAGTGATATTACAAAATGAGAATCACAAAAACATCTCTGCCCAGTCTATATCTCCGGTCCTTCCCTCAGCATGGCACTTTCTGTCTTTTCTGGCTGTGGTTAGGTCCACCTGCCCAGTGGTTCAGGTGTCTTCAAGGCATCTTGTTCCTAAAGTTGCACTTGGATTACCCAGTGGTGGTTGTGACCTGGCCAAAAACAGGACACAGGCCACTTGCATGGCATGACTTCTTTGTTGGCCGTGCAAGTAGGATTACAAGTGGAATTTCTGTGAATTTGACTCCAGAATGCAATCACTGAACCAAAAGGCCACCAAACTCTTTCTCCCCTCCTCCATTCCTACCTTCCTCCCTCCTTGAGAAAAAACAAAATAATTTTGCAGCTTTTGATACACACACAAACCACCCACCATCTCCCCTGGTAAACTAGGCTGCAAGTGACTAAACCATGTAATTGCATAATGCTGCACTCATTATTCTTGACAACATCTTCAGGTTGTTTGATACTTTCAGTTTTTTTTCTTTTTATTGGTCTTTGGACTTGAACTTCAGCTCAAGCCAAGCTCTCAACCACTTGAGCCACAGTGCCACTTTCCTGTTTTTTGGTGATTAGTTGGACATCAGTGTCTGAAAGACTTCCCTGCTAGGGCTTGCTTTGGAACATGAGTTATTTTTTGTAAGTTTTTTATTGCAAAAATGCTGTACATAGGGGGTACAGTTACATGAGCAAGGTAGTGACTACATTTCCTATTGAGCATTGTTGCCTCATCCTTTGTTTTCCCCCTACCACCTCTTCCCTCCAACCTTCACAACTACACCCCCTCCCCCATCAAAGTTGTGAGGTTCATTTTCTTTTATATATATATATATATATATATATATATGTATATGCATATGCATATATATGGTAAAAATGTACAGAGGTGTCACAATTACATAAATAGGGTAATGTGTACATTCCCTAGCAAGCATTGTTACCTCCTCCTTTGTTTTCCCTCTACTATCACTTCCCTCCCCACCTCCCCAACACCTCTTGCCTACCCCCCCCCACACATTGTAAAGTTCATTTTTAACATATTGTCTTGTACAACTTGTCAGCACAATGGGTCATCCTGCATCCTCATTTCCGCATTCCCCAATATCACTTCCACTCCCCCAGAACACCAGCATCAAATCCAGTGAAAAAAGGGGTTATGCCATGGGGCAAGAACATACAAAAGAAACAAAAGTTTCACATAGTGCATTTTAAGTACATTAAAAAACACTAGCAAGAAAGATTTTAAAAAACACTGTGTTCCTGTCTTGGGGTACATTTTGCTTATGTGGTCTTATGTACATAGCCTTTGAACTTCTCTGCTTTTAATGGACATGTACTAGTCATTGTAAACAAAGGAAAGCATGGGAACAATGTTTCATTGGGCCTGGCTTACTTCAGTTGAGATAATTTTTTGCAAGTTTTTCCAGTTCGTAACAACTGAGACAATGTCATTCTATCTGAGGGAGCCATTGAATTCAATTATATATATTTATACGGCATTTTCTTTTTCTTTTTTTCTTTTTGGGTCCGGCGTGGGGCCTGAACTCTGAGCCTGGGTGCTCTCCCTCAGCTCTTCAGCTCCAGGCTAGTGCTCGCTCTACTACTTGAGCCACAGCGCCACTTCTGGCTTTTTTTCTTTCTGCTTATGTGGGACTGAGGAATCAAACCCAAGGCCTCATGCATGCAAGGCAAGCGCTCTACCACTGAGCCACCTTCCCAGCCCACCATATTTTCTTGATATATTCATCTACTGAGGGGCATCTGGGTTGGTTCCCTATTTTAGATGTGGTAAATAATGCTGTGATAAACATGATTGTGCTGGTAGATTTGGTATTATCTTGTCTGTGATCATTTGGGTAAATGCCCAAAAGTGGTATTGCTGGGTCATAATGGAGCTCTAGGTGGAGTTGTTTTTTTGTTTTTTTTTTTTTTTTGTTTTATTTTTTCGGTTGTGGGGCTTGAACTCTGGGCCTGGACGCTGTCCCTCAGCTATTCAGCTCCAGGTGAGCGCTCTACCACTTGAGCTACAGTGCCACTTCCAGTTTTCTAATGGTTTATTGGAGGTAGGAGTCTCATGTTCTTTCCTGCCTAGTCTGGCTTTGAACCGCGATACTCAGATCTCAGCCTCCTGAGTAGCTAGTATTACAGGCGTGAGCCACCAGCTCGTGGCAATGTGGAGTCATTTGAGGAACCTCCATACTGCTTTCCAGCGTGGTTCAACAAGATTACACTCCCACCAATTATACAGTAGGGTTCCCTTCAAGCCATATTGTCTCCAGCATCTGTTACTAGATTTTCTGATTATAGCCATTCTAACTGGTGTGAAGTGGAATCTCAGCTTTGTCTCGATTTGCAATTCATTTATGGCTAGGGAAGCTGAGCATTTCATCATGTGTCTATTGGCTATTCTTATTTCTTCTTCAGAGAAGTCTCTCTGTAAGTCTTTAGCCCATTTGTTAATTGGGCTAATTTGTTAATTGTTTGAGGATTTGTCATTAGGAGATTTAGTTTTTTAGTTCTAAGTATATTTTAGACATGAGACCCTTGTCTATTGTTTGGTTAGTGAAGATTTTCCCCCAATCCATTGGCTTTCTGTTGATCTTGCTAGCTATGTCCTTTGCTTTGCAGAAGCTCTGCTGTTTCATGCAATACCATTTTCCCAACCTTTCTTTGATTTGTTTTGCTTCTGGGTCTCTATTAAGAAACATTTGGCCTGTGCCAAGGAACCCTAGAGTTTCTCCTATTCCTTCCTGTCATGTTTCCATGGAATCTGCTTTTCTTTCAAGGTCTTTGATCCATTTGGAGTTGATTCTGGTGCAGGGTGTGATATACAGTCCTAGCTTTAGTTTTCTGCAAGTTTTTAAACAATTTTGCAAACACCATTTACTGAAGTCTCTTTTTTCTTTCCATTGCATTTCTTTAGCACCTTATCAAAAATTAGGTAGCCATCGGTATGTGGGTTCATTTCTGGGACTTTAGTCCTAAACTATACGTCCTCGGTTCTGTTCTTGTGCCAGTACCAAGCTGTTTTGATTACTATAGCTTTGTAGTAGAGTTTTGAAATTTGGAATTGATATTCCTCCAGTGCTGCTTTTTCAACTAAGGATTGTTTTTGCTATTCAGTGTCTTTTTTTTTTTAGCTTAGAATTTATTTATTTTTTTAATTTAATTTAATTTTTTTGTGTGAACATACTGTACAGAGGGGTTACAATTACATGGGCAGGATAATGCGTACATTTCTTATCAAGCATTGCAGCCTCCTTTGTTTACCCTTCACATCCCTTCCCAGCCTCCCCCCTACCCCTCCACAAAATCCTTCCCCTCCCCTCCCCCCACCAACGTTTTAAAACTCATTTCGACATGACAACTTGTACTTCTCATTGTTGCAACAGGTCCCCCTGTATCCTTAAACGACTTGTTTTTCCCCATCTCCTCCACTAGTTATACTGACATCAAATATAGTGAAAGCAGGGGTTATACTGTGGGAGAGGGACATACAAAGCAACAAAGAGATAATCTTATAAATGCATTAGAAACAAATGCATGAAATAAAAAAGCATTAAAATACATATCTAAGGGTTCATTTTCCTAACATCACATTATCTGACCTTTTCCGCTTGACTCATACATATACTAGATATTGCAAATAAGGGAAACAATTTTTGGGTTTCTTCTTCTATTTCATTGAAGAATAAAGCTGGGATATTGATAGGTATTGCATTGAATTTGTAGATAGCCTTTGGCAGTATTGCCATTTTCACGATGTTAATCCTCCCAATCCAGGAGCACGGGAGGTTTTCCCACTTGCTTAGTTCTCATTTAATTTCTTTTTTCAGGTTTTTAAAGTTTTTCTCATACAGATCCTTCATCTCTTTTGTTAACTTAACTCCTAAGTATTTTTTTTTGTGGGGCTATTGCAAAAGCGGTTGTTTACCTAATTTCAGCTGTGCTATTCTCATTATTGTAATACAGGAAAGCTATTAACTTCTGAGGGTTAATTTTATACCTTGCTTTTTTGCAAACATTTCCGATCAGCTCAAGTAATTGGAAGTTGAATCTATTAGTTTTTTTTCTATTAGTTTCTTTAAATAGAAGATCATGTCTTCTGCAAAGAGGGAGAGTTTTATTTCATTTTTCCCTATTTGGATCCCCTTTATATCAGCATCTTCTCTTATTGCCCTAGCTAAGCATTCTAATACTAGGTTGAAGAGGACTGGAGAAAGTAGACATCCTTGTATTGTTCCCTGAATTTAGAGGAAATGGTTTTAACCTTTCACCATTAAGTGTAATTCTGGCTGTCGGTTTGTCAAATACAGCCTTTATTGTATTGAGGAATGTTCCATGAATTCCTAGTTTTACCAGAGCCTTCATCATAAATGTGTGTTGGATCTTGTCAAAGTATTTTCCTTATCTATTGAGATAATCATGTGGTTCTTATTCTTGCTCTTGTTGATATGATGAATTATATTAATTGTTTTGTTTATATTGAACCAGCTTTGCATCACTGAAATGAATTCTGTTTGATCTTGGTGTATGACTTTTTGATGAGTTGTTGAAATCGATTGGCCAAGATTTTATTGAGAAGTTTTGCATTGAAATTCATCAAAGAAAGGGGTCTATAGTGCTCTTTCTTTGATGAGTCCCTGCCTGGTTTTGGGATGAGGATTATGCTGAATTCATAAAAAGAGTGTGATAGGGATGTTTTGCTTTTAATGTCATTGAAGAGATGGAGGAGTATTGGTGTGAGTTCTCCTTTGAAGGCCTTGTAGAATCCAGATGTAAATACATCCAGTCCTGGACTTTTCTTTGGATGGAGGTCTTTTTCTTGTCGGTCATGGGGCTTGAACTCTGGGCCTGGGCGCTGTCCCTGCCCTCTTCAGCTCAAGGCAAGAGTTCTACCACTTGAGCCACAGTGCCACTTCTGTTTTTTTTCTAGTTTTTTATTGGAGATAAAAATTCTCACGGACTTTTATGGAGGGGCTGACTTTGAACTGTGATCCTCAGGTCTCAGCCTCCTGAGTAGCTAGGATTATAGGTGTGAGCCACTGGTGCCTGGCAAAGGTTGGGGGTCTTTTATTGCTGCTTCTATTTCGATGCTTGATATGGGTCTGTTATGTTGGCTTAAATCATCTTGGTTTAGTTAGGGCATGTCAATATTTGCTAGAAATTTGTCCATACCTTTCAGATTCTCAAACTTACTAGCCTAAAATTTTGAGAAATATGCCCTTAGTATATTCTGAATCTTGGCTGTTTCTGTAGTGGTGTTTCCATTCTCATCTTTGAGTTTGTTTATTTGGGTGTGTGCTCCTTTTTTCTCATAAGAATTGCTAAGGGTCTGTCAATTCTCTTAATTTTTTTGAAGAACCAAATCTTTGTTTTGTCAATTCTTTCTATAGTTTTTTAAAATATAATTTATTTAATTTGGATTTAATTTTAATTATTTGTTCCCATCTACTGGATTTGGGTTTAGCTTCTTGTTTTTATTTTTCAAGGAGCTTTAGGTGCCTCATTAAGTTGTTAGTTTCAGATCTTTTCAATTTGTTAATGCAGGAACTCAGAGCTATAAACTTGCCTCTGAGTACTGCCTTTGCTGTGTCCCAGAGGAGCTGGTAATATGTGTGTTCATTTTTGTTGAATATCATGAACAGTTGAGTTTCCTTTCTAATCTCTTCCAATACCCTCTGGTGGTTCAAGAGTGTGTCGTTCAGCCTTCAGTTTTTACTGTTTTTCCTTTGGTGGCTTTTGATGTTGAATTCTAATTTTATTCCCTTGTGGTCTGATAGAATGCAGGGCATAATTTCAATGTTTTTAAATTTGGACAGATTTGCTTTTTGGCCTAGAATATGGTCTATTTTGGAGAATGTCCCATGTGCTGCTGAGAAGAAGGTTTAATCTGATGCTGCTGGGTGACATATTTGTTAAATATCTGTTAAGTCTTGTTGATCTATACAGATTTTAAGATCCGATGTTCTTCTCTTGAGTTTTTGACGGGTTGATCTCTCTAGTGAGGAGAGATAAAGTCCCCCAAAATTAATGTCTTTGGATCTATGTGAGATTGGAATAAAAGTAGTGTTTCTTGGATAAGTTTTGGTGCTCTGTTATTTGGTGAGTAGATATTTAGGATCATAATATCCTCCTGAAGGAGAGATCCCTTAATTAGTATGGAGTGACCTTCTTTATCAGTTCTCATTGATTTTAATTTGAAGTCTATTTATCTGATATTAGGTTTGCAAGTCCTGCCTGTTTATGGGGTCCATTTGCTTGATATATTTTATTCCAGGCTTTCAGTTTCTGAATATGTTTATTTTTGTGGGCCAGGTGTGTCTCTTGAAGACAGCAGATAGAAGGATCTTGCTTTTTAATCCAATTGGACAATATATGTTGCTTCATTAGAGTTAAGACCATTCATTAGTATTGAGGGTTAGGACTGAGAGGTGTTTGTCCTTACCATTTTATTCATTTGGTGGGGGGAAGCTGTGCCTTGGCTGGTCTTGTTGTGATTTCATATTTCTCTGTGGACTGCTTCATTGCATATATTCTGTTCTTGTTGGTTTTCTATATTTAGAATGTCTTTGAGGATTTTTGAAGAGCTGGTTTGGTAGCGATATATTGCGTCAGATATTCCTTGCTGTGGAAGGTTTTTATTTGTCCTGTTGTGAATGAGAGGTTAGCTGTGTAGATTATTCTTGGTTGGTAGTTATTTGACTTTAAGGCATGGTAGACCTCTTTCCAGGACATTCTTGCTTTTATAGTATCTTCTGTGAAATCTGAGGTAATTCTGATTGGGTTACCTTTATATGTGATTGTTCTCTTCTCCCTGGCAGCTTTAAGAATTCTTTCTTTAGTGGCTATTGAGCGGTTATGGATTATAATGTGGGGGTGGGATGACTTGTTCTGTTCTGGTCTATTTGGTTTTCTAAAAGCTTCTTGTATGTGGACAGGCCTGTCCTTTTTATATTTTGGAAGTTATCTGCTAGGATACTGCTGAATGCATTTCCTAATCCATCGGCCTCTCCAAGCCCTCTTGTAATCCTATTATTATCATATTAGGCTTTCTGAATGTATCCTGTATTTCCTGCAGTGATCTGTCAGGATTCTTAATTTTGTTATGAATAATTGTGTGCTCTTTCTCTATGGAGTCCAAACTGTCTTCAGCTACTGATATTCTTTCTTTGTCCTCTTCCATTCTATGTTGAAGACATTTTACTTTGGTGTTTAACTACTTTCCTTCTTGCTGGTCTTTCTTAATGGTGCCCAGCTTCTAATTAAGATTTTCTTTCAAGCCTTGAATAGATTACCTTAGCTCCTGGAGTTGATTATCTGACTTCTTTTTCCACTCCTTAATCTGAGTTCCTACCTTTTAATTAGATTCTTTCTCCCTCTGCTGGAGTTCCTCTATCTTTTTATTTGTGGAGGCCATGAAGTCATCTACTAACTTCTGTTTGGCCTCTTCGCATTCACTGATAACCCATCTATTGGTCTCCAGAAGTCAGATCACAGGGAGACTTCTGCATCTCCCAGTCTTGCTCCTAGCACAGTCACCAATGGAGCAGTGCCCCCATGATCCAACGCAGACCTCTTACTTGGGTAAAAAAAGACCCTGTGCTTGTATCGCCCACAGTCAGCAGTCAGCAGTCCTGGCACATGGGCATCTACTGAGGCCACCCCAGTAGCTATGGGGGCTCTGACATCAAGACAGAGGCAGGCACACCCAAGCAGGCTGACGTTGGAGCAGCTCCTCTTCCTGGTGCAGGCATGGTGGCCTTTGAAGCAGAACATGACAGTTCACACACTAGAAGATCACAGTACACACTCTAAAAGCTTGGTAAGCAATGGCCCTGTGCTCAGAGACCTGACAGAGGCAGGAAATCAGAGAGAGATAGAGAGGGAGACAGACAGAGAGACAGAGAGACAGAGAGAGAGAGAGAGAGAGAGAGAGAGAGAGAGAGAGAGAGAGAGAGAGAGAGAGAGAGAGAGAGAGAGAGAGAGAGAGAGAGAGAGAGAGAGAGAGAGAAAGAGACTCTAGGCTATCTCTGATTTGGGTTTCAATATCCTTGCCGAGAAATGCATATTTTCACCATGAAATAAAAAGGAAAACTGCTAACTCTAACTCTGACAGAGTAGCTGGGATCAATCTAGACTTCCTAACATAAACAATCACAGAAGTGGAAGTTATGTGAAAAATAAATATATGTATATATAAAATAAATATGTAGACATATATGTATATTCACATATATAATGTGAATATGTAATGTATGTATAATTTATTATGTATATATGTATAACGTACAGGGAGAAAAAAAGAAATACATAGTGTTTGACAGAATAATGACCAAAACGTTCCCAAATTTGATTGAAAGAATGAACCCTTCTATGCAGGAATCTAGCAGCTTAAAGAAGTCAATTAATGTAAGTACACAGGTCCACACTAAGCCATTCTAATTAAACAGTCAAAGACAGAATACCTCCCAAAGCACAGACACACAACTCATCACACACAAGTGATCTTCAACAATATTATGACAATTTCTTATCAGAAACTAGATTAACTATTAGCAAGGGCAACACATTTAAGGTGCTAAGAGGACATATCTAATAGCCACCTTTCTTATTTTATTTTATTTTTTTAGTGTGAAAATACTGTACAGAGTGGTTCCAATTACATGGGCAAGATGAGTACATTTCTTATCAAGCATTGTAGCCTCCTCCTTTGTTTCCCCTTCCCATCCCTTCCCATCCTCCCCCTGCCCCCCACCCAATTCTCCCTGCTTACCCCTCACCCCGCACCAAAGTTTTAAAGTTCATTTTTTGACATAATGACTTGTATATCTCATTGTTGCAATGGTTCCACCTATATCCCTATTAACCTTTCTAACAAATATATATCCTTTCTCCAAATGTGAGAGATGAGCTAAGTACCTAACGATGGTTCAGGAATATAATCTTAGCTCCTCAGGAAGGTGAAGATTGTGGCTCAAAGCCAGGCTGGACCTTGTCCCCTCAAGAGCAAGTTGTAGGAAAGCTACCCTTGAGTTGGATGGAGTCCTTTTTGCTTTGTCATTGCTGGAACAAGATATAAGATAAGGTGACCATCAAGAATGGAGGCTATTGTCTAGTGTCTCCACGGATGCAATTTATGAGACTCAGGAGTTTTCCAGAAGGTCAGAGGATTTTGACCACTGATGTAGTGGTTTCAGGAATGGCATAATAGTGACCAGAGCAACCACAAGCCCACATGGAGTCTTAGCAACAGTCTTTGAAGACTATAAGCTAGAGTATCAATGCTGGCAAGCTATGATTGGTCCACTTTTTCTCTGACCTCACTGGCTCAGACTTTGATTGGTCCATTTCCTCTATGATGTCACTATGCCTGGCTGTGATAGCTCCATTTTGAGATGTCATGGAAGGTATATATGAAGGCAATGTACTCCAACCTATGTCTTTTAACACCTCTAGGAGCTCTTGATTGGTGACCCGCTGGACTGACTCAAAGCTAAATTCGTGATTTTTTTGGTTGGGGAGGTGAGTTGTCGTTTGGATTTTGGTGTTTCTTTTTATTTTTTCTGAGGTTTCCATTATTTTATTTAGTTAATTTTAGATAGACTTGCTACCTGCCATCATAGCAGAAGGATGGAAGAATACAAAGAATCCTCCTCCAGATCCTTGAAGAAGGATATCATCAAACAATAAAAGATGAAAGAGCTCATCAACCATGGTACCAATGGACAAGTGAGGCTATCCCATCCGTGCCTCACACACATGAAAGTGGCAGTTAAAATATTCCTGAAGGGAGAGTCCTCCAGTCATCAGTTAAAGAATGAGGTGGTCATTTTTAAGACGGTATGGCACAAACACATCAACAGGTTGTACCAGGTGATGGAGAAGGAAGAGTATGTGTATTTCATCATGGAATTGGCCAGTAGGGGATACCTCCTGGGGTGGATCTGAAGATCCTGCCACCTATATGAGGATGAAACCAAGAGGCTCTTCACACAAATTGAAAGTGCTGTTCACTGCCCATACCAGAACAGAATCACAAACTGAAACATTAAGTACAACAACATCCTGTTGGATACCAAAGGCAATATCAAGGTCAGTGGTTTGATCTGAGCATCTGGTTCACCCTGGGGCAGTTGCTATCGAATGTATTTGCTGCTGAGCTATTCCACCACCTAAATTTTCCTGGAAGAAAGAAATGATTGCTGGGTGTAGCTGGCTTACACTTGTAAGCCTAACTATTCAGGAGTCTGAGATCTGAGGATCATGGTTCAAAGCCAGCCGTGGCTGGCTTTACCCTCTGATCAAACTCATACTGATACCAAAGACTAATTTGAGGAGGAGATGGCAGTGGATAGAGGTGGCTAGCAAAATAGTTACCACTCTTGTCAGAACAAGCTGCTGAATGTGGACCCAGGAACAGAGCAGTTCAAGACAAAGGGGAGGAGAGGGCTGAGAGATATCAAAGATAACTTCACTTGAAAGCCAGAAAGCCTCTTATTGAGATGGGAGAGATTTGTAGGTGGTCTACTAAAAGAAAGAGTTGTAAATGGGATCCACAAATGGAAATGAAAACTCTATTTGCCCAGAAAACCCCAAGAAGACAGGTAAATCAACTGCCTTAGGTTTCCTCAGGAGGGATTCCAGCCAAGGGACATCTTGTACTGCAGTGTAAACTGAATGTTGTAGTTATCAAAGCATTTAATTTTTGTGGATTGTATCAATTCCTTCCATATACAAAACTACTTGAATTACTCTTGAACTACACCCTAGTCTTTAAAAATATAGTTTGTTTAATTTTATTCCGTTATTCTTTAAGATGCAGTCTCATCATGTAGCCAAGTCAACTTCATAATTCTGCTGCCTAGTCTCCCAAGTTTTGGGTTAACAGCTGTGTACCTCTATGTCATGCATCATCCTATTGTCTGTACATTTCCTTAAGTTTTAATACTTTATTTTATCCCTTGGCAGGACTACAGTTTTGATTGAGAGGCTGGTGCTGGGCAAGCAAGTGCTCTACCCCTTGACCCCTGCCCCCAGCCCTTGCTCTTCATTTTATTTAAATAAGCTCTTATTGTACTATTTTGCTTGGGTCAGCATCAGACTGTGATTGTAAGATTTTTCCTGCTGGGAACCTTTTTTTGTGCTTTCATATATTTTGTAAATATAATTTTTCAGCCGAGGGCCAGTGGCTCACACCTATAATCCTAGCTAGTCAGGAGGCTGAGATCTGAGGATTGTGGTTCAAAGCCAGCCCACGGAGGAACATTTGTGAGACTCTTATCTCCAATAAACCACTAGAAAACAGGAAGTAGCACTGTGGCTCAAGCAGTATAGCACTCGCCTTGAGATGAAGAGCACAGGGACAGCGCACAAGCCCAGAGTTCAAGCCCCACGACCAACAAAAAATAAAATAAAATCAAAAATAACTTTTTATCTTATTAAAATGAAGCTACACATAGGTGTTACTTTATATAAGTCATTTTAAAATTCAAAGCCTTATTTTAAAAGAGTAAAAATGCATAAAATCACTAAAAGTTATCTCTAGAAAAAAATGACTACCAGATTAAATGTTTTTGGAGGCTGGGTCAGTAGCATTTGGTATTGTTCTCACTTCAGCTCTAGACAATGCTACATAGTTCCAGGGCTGCATGGCCTAAATAAAAACAAGTAAAAAGTAAAAAACAAAAATGATCCTTTAGGGCACAGTTGTGGAAGATTTGAAATACTTTTGTACATTTTATTGACCATTTGTACATTTCTGTGCTGATGAAAAGTGATGTAGAAATTTTGGTAGAATTTGACACATTCTTCTAACGTAACATAGAATTCCACATTACACAGCAATTCCATTTCTCATTGCATAACCAAAACAACAAAAGAAAAAAAAACTAATAGCTCATATACCAATGATAACAGCAAAGTTCAGAATAGTCAGAAGTTGGAAATACCTGGCGTGTCTATAAGATGAACAAGTTTATAAAATATTAGGTATACATAAATGGATTATGACTTATCCACAAAAAGGCTGCAATTAATATATATCTGTCACAGATGGATACAAAAATAATCTACTATTTATGTGAAACATATTGATTAAACTATTTCATAAGAGAAAATGTAAGATTAAAATTTCTGGGACAGGACATTGGAATTATCATTACTCTATGATTGTGTGGATTCCATCAGTATCTAAAAGACAGTTCACAAATAGAGGTAATTGTTACAATGCAGTGTGGATATAATTAATCTCACTGAATTTTATACTTACCTATCAAGTATGAGGCCCTGTGTTCAACCTCCAACACATCCAAAAAATGCTAAATCTTCCTTCTGTTACCTACCTTCACTGGTAGGTCCTTTTCTACTGTTTTGATTATATTCCTCTGAGGATCTCTCGTGGATCTCTGATGTTTAGTTATTCTTTACAGGAAATCCATTATTTGAATATTAATTTTGAGTTTTAAAGGAAACCTCGTATATTAAAATGAGAGAAATGCCTGCAGTTCTAACTCAAGAGGCTAAAGCAGGAAGATCCTTACACAGTCAAGGATGCATAGGTAGGTCATGTCTAAATCCCCATGGTAGATGCTGAAAGTGCAGGGACAATTATTTGTAAGCAATTACAAGTGAGAGATAAGTTTCTGATCACATTATAATATGGTCATGTCAGCTTGTAGTTAATATTTACATGAACTTTAAAATTTTTCCTATTTCCTTTACTCAGTATGTCATTTTGAAACTTCGTACTTTCTCATTTGCCACATTTACAAAGAAACATAATTTTCCTTAGCATCATATTAAACATGGTTTTTGATTTTTTTCTATATTACACCTACTATTATTTATTTTTAAAAGTTTTTTTTTTCTGCCTGTAAGGACTGGCCACTGTCTCAGAGGTTTTGCCTAGTTCTGCCAATTGAGCCACAGCTCAACTTCCAGCTTCATTCATTTGAAAAGTCTCATGCAATGCTCAGCACAACTAAGGAGGCTGAAATCTGAGGATCCTGGTTTGAAGCCAGTCTGAGCAGCAAAGTCTGAGATTCTTATCTCCAATTAATCACCAAAAAACTGTGGGTAGTAGAACTATAGCCTTGAGTAAAACAGGGCAATTCAAGCTCTAGTACTGGTAATTACATGAACAAGTCTCATGGACTTTTTTCCTTGGGCTGGCTTTGCACTGCAGCCCTTAGATTTCAGTCTCCTGGGTAGTTAGGATTTACAGACATGAGCAACCAACCACTGACTTATTTTAATATTGCTGTTTTTGTTTTTCTTTTTGTTGTTCCTGGGGCTTAAGCTCTGGGCTTTGGGTGCTGTCCCTGTGCTCTTCAGCTCAAAGCAAGCACTCTACCACTGGAGCCACAGAACCACTTCCAGTTTTCTGGTGGTTTACTGGAGATAAGAGTCTCATGAACTTTCCTACTCCGGTTGACTTTGAACTATGATCTTCATATCTCAGCTTCCTGAGTAGCTAGGATTACAGGCTAGTGCCACCAGTGCCCTTCTGTTTCTTAGCTTTTTGACCCAAGGATGATGTTATACAACTTCAACCACAGCTCCACTTCTAGCTTAGTTTTGCTTATTGGACATAAACTTCTAATATATATTTCTGGGTAGAATGGCTTCAAACCATGATCCTCAAATTTCAGCTTTCTGAGGTGCTCCAATTATACACATTAACCACAAACCCATCGGTATTTGAAAATATTAATATGTTTTCCACCTTTTGTCTTTTTAAATTTTTTCTTGTTTTTAATTTTTGTATATGTGCTAGCCCTGGGGCTACAAATCAGGGCCTGGATACAATGCAAGAGCTTTCTCTTCAAGACTAGTGGCTTACCACATGAGCCAAAGTGTACCATGTGGCTATACTTGTTTTGTCTTAGTGCTTGAACTAAAGCTCTGGGTGCTGTCCTAGAAAGTGATTTTCCAGTTTGCATTCGGGTCACAGCTCAATTCCAGGTTTTCTTCAATTCTTGATAGTTAATAGATGAGTCTTATGCAAAGCCCAGCACGAATTATTTGGCTAAAATCTGAGGATCATGGTTCAAACCTACTAGGGCAGAAAAGCCCATGAGACTCTTAGCTCCAATCAATCACTGAAAAGCTGAGAGTAGTAGAGCTCTATCCTCGAACAAAACAGAATAAGTTCAAGCCTCAGGATGGTACACAGATGCGAAAACAAAGCCTCATGGACTTTCTTGCATGGGCTAGCGTTGAACAATGATTCTCATATTTCAATATCTCTTCATCCTCTTTCTGAAAATTTTATTGGTTCTGTGGTTTGACCTCTGATTCTGGGGCCTATATCTTACATTTTACACTCAAGGGTGGTGCTTTACCATCTCTGCAACAGCTCAAGGCTTTGTGCTGTGTAGCTGGAGATAAGAATCTCAAGCACATTCTTTCCCAGGCTGACTTGACACTGCAATCCTCAGTTGTCAGCCTCTTGTGTAGTGAGGATTACACATATGACCAGCAACATTTGGGTCATTTTAAATCTTTAATATGTGCTTGCTTCCACCTTCTTTTCTTATTCTTTTTTCATTTTTGCTTGTCCGGGGAGTAGAAATTGAAGCTCAGATGCTGTCTCACGACATACATGGGACCAACCATAACATTTTGCTTTTGGGGGGAGGTTAAATGGAGAGAAGAGAATCATGTAGAGCTAGGCCAGATTCAGGAGGCTGAAAATTGAGGAGAGTCCATGACACTCTTTTCTCCAATTAACCACTACAATCTGAGAGTAGTCTATCATTGAGCAAAATAGTGCAAGTTCAAGCACCAGGACTGGCACACACACACACACACACACACACACACACACACACACACACACATCTTATGAACACCTATACCTGAACTGAGCTTTAAACAGTATCCTTAAATTTCAGCCTGAGTATGTAGAATGAAAGATATGAGCCACCAATGATTGGCTGATTGACACCTCTGTTACTTGTTCTTTCTTCTCTTCTTCTATCCTTCTTTTCATTTATTTCATTATTTTTGTGTTTATTGGTCTTGGAGATCGAACTCATGCAAGGCCTGGCCTGATTCAGGAGGCTGAAATCTGGCCTTCATGGTTTGAAAGCGGCCTGCACAGGAAAATCCATGAAAGTCTTATTTCCAATCAACCAACAAAAACCTATACCCAGTATGGCGCCACACACAAAACAGTCTCCTGAAATTTCATGATTAGGTTTGCCTTTACACAGGATCTTAAATTTTAGCGACTTGCATTTCTAGAATTACAGACATGAGCCGACAGTCTTAAGTTCTCTACTTCCAACCAGTTAATTTTTTATTGTGATCCTGAGGCTTGATCTGTGATCCAGGGCACTGTTTCACAGGTTTTTCTCAAGGCTGGTGCTTTATAACTACAACCACAGCTTCATTTCTGCTGTTTGTTGCTGGCTATTTGGAGACTTAGGCACTTCCCTGTCCAGGCTGGCTGTAAACAACCACCTTCCTTCAGATTTCAGGCTTGTGAGTCACTAAGATTACACATATTGAGCAAAAACTCATGCATGGCTCATTTTGAAATTTTAATTGGATTTTCTCACACCGTTATTTTTCCTAGTCCTAGCCCAGGCCTTGGGCACTGTCCCTGAACTTCTGTTACTCCAGGTGAGAATTGTACTACTTGAGCCACAGTGCCACTTCCAGTCTTTTCTATTTATGAGGTACTGAGGAAACAAAGCCAGGTATTTAAGCATGCTAGGCAAGCACTGTATCACTAAGCCACATTCCCAGCAATTCTTACAACTTTTTATTTGTATTTTTGTTTCTATGTATGCTGGTCCTGGGTCTACAAATCAGCCCAGGTGCAGCCCCAGAGGTTTTAATTGAAGACTAGCACACCAAGACATGAGCTACAGCACAACTTGTGGCTATTTTGTTTTGTTTTGTTATAAGTAGCTACTTAGATTTGATTCCAGGAATTCTCCTACCTGGGCTGGCTTTCAAATGTGATCCTCAGATTTGAGTCTCCCAAGTGGATACCATCAAAGGTGTTTGCCACCTATGCTTAGCTCATTTTAAACTCTGAAATTGGCTCTTTCTTCTCCTATATTCTCTACATTTATTTATTTTATTCTTTGTGTGTGTGGGTCCTGAAGTTAATATCAAGGTCTGGGTGCTGTCCCATAAATTATTTTCTCATTTCTGCCATTGGAGCTACAGCTCAATCACCAGGTTATATTTTTCTTCCTTTTGATGGTTAATTGGAGATGAGAATCTCATGTAAAGCCCAGAAAGACATAGAAGACTGAAACCTGAGGATTGAAGTTGAAGCCATCCTGGGCAGGAAAGTCCATGAGACTCTTTTCATCAACTACCAAGATGCTGGGAGTGGTAGAGCTCCTACATGAATTCAAGCCACAGGTTGGCACACAAAGAAAAAAAGCCCCATGAACTTTCCTGATTGGGCTGGCCTTTAAGTGGTATCTTCAGACTTCAGCCTCTTGAAGAGCTAAAATGTTAAGCAGGAACCATCAGACCCAAGCTTATATTTAAATCTCAAATGGTCATTTCTGCTCTTCTTTCAGTTTTGTTTTTGGCCAACTTTGGGCTGAATTATATACCTGGGTACTGTTTCCCAGGTTTTTCATGGAATTTCAGTAACTTACAACTAGTATCACACCTTCATTTCCAGCTTTTGCTGGGTAGTTGGAGAAAAGAATTTCAGCATGTTCCTCCCCAGGCTGGCTTTGAGCTGTGATCCTCATTTTTCAACTTTCTGAGTAGCTAGGAATACACAAATAAACCAACAACCGTGGCTCATTTTGAAATTATTTTCACTTTCTCCCATCTTTTATAATTTGTGCTCTTTTTTTCTTTCTTTTTGTAGGTGTCTATGCTAGGGCTTCAGCACCAGGGCATGTGTGTTGTCCCAGAGCTTTCTGTTTAAGACTAGCATTCTACCACATGTGCCAGAGCACAGCTCGTGGCATATTTTTGGTGGCAAATGAGACATAAGAATATCATGGATTCTTCTACCTGGGCTGATCTTCAACTGTCCTAAGATTTCATCCTCCTGAGTAGCTGATAGAACATCAGTGAGCTACCAATGCTTGATTTATTTAAACCTCTGTCATTTGATCTTCCTTCTGCACTTCTACCCTCCTATTGTTTAATTATTCTGTGATTGTCCTGGGGCTTGAATTCATGACCTGGTTGCTATCCCAGAATGTGATTGCCCAATTCTGCCACTTGAGCCATAACTCAATTCCAAGGTTTCTTTCTTTTCTTTTTGACAATTAATTGGACATAATAGTCTGATTCAAAGCCTATCATGAATCAAGCCAGCCTTGGAAAGAAATCCATGAGATTATGACCTCCAATTAACCACTGAAAAGCTGGGAGTGGTAGAGCTCTAGCCTTGACCAAACCAGCACAAGTTCAAGGATGGCACATACAAGCCACCGGATGGCACAGAGATGCACACACACAGAGAAAATCTTATGGATTTTCTTACTTGTGTTAGCTTTGTACTGTGATCCTCAGATTTCAGGCTCTCTTTTTCCACTCTCCTTTTTATTTATTGTGTTTTATTTGTAAATTTTAGTGGTCCTGCAGCTTGACCTCTGGCACTGGAGACTGTTTCTGAGCTTTTTAAATAAAGGCTGCTGCTTTACCACCTTGAGTCCAGCTCAGGGCTTTGTGCTAGATAGCTGGAATAAGCATCTCAAGCATGTTCATGCCCAGGCTGACTTGATACCACAATCCTCAGAGGACCAACAAACCTTGTGTCATTTAAAAATTTTAATATTTGCTTGCCTCTACCTGCTTTGCTTTATTCTTTTTTTTTTGCATGTGTGTGCTGTTCCTGGTCTACAAATTGGGTTCTTATTCTGTCCCAGAACATGTATGAACCACCAATGCTTGACTCATTTAAGCCTTTGTCACTCGCTCTTCCTTGGTTACTTCTACTCTTCTTTTTTCTTCTGTGCATGTCCTGGTGCTTGAATTCAGGATCTAGGTGCCGTCCCAGAAAATATTTCCCCAGTTCTGCAACTTAAGCCATAGCTCAACTTCCAGCTAAATCAGGTGGCTAAAATCTGAGGCCCATGTTTCAAAGCCAGCATGGGCAGGAAAGTCCATGACACTTTCATCTCCAAGTCAACACCCAAAATCTGGGAATGCTAGGGCATTAAGCAAAGGATTGTACAGAAACACACACATCACACATACAAACACACACACACACACACACACACACACACACACACACACACACACACACACACACACAAATATACACACCTATACACAAGCTTGCCGGGACTTTGCTTCTTGGCTGACCTTGAAACTTGATCCTCAGATTTCTGCCTCTTGAGAAGGAGTACAGCCATTATCACCAAGCACCAGGCTTATGTTTAAATATACAGTTGCCCTTTCTTCTCCTACAAATTTTTTAGCACTAGAAATTGATCTCTGGGACAACATACAGGTTAATTTTTAGCTTTTTCACCAAATACAATGCTTTACAACTACAATCATATCTACACTGGGTAGTTGGGAATGAGTTTCATGTACTTTTTTGGCCAGTCTTTCTTTGAACCTTGAATATCTAGGAATAAACATATGAACCAAAATGCATGCTCATCTTGAAACTTTACATTTCTCTTTACCCATCATTTTTAGTTTGTGCTTTTTTGTTTTTTTGAAATGTGTGTATAGGATTTCAACTTAGGGATTAGATACTGTTCCAAGCTTTCTGTTTTAAACTACCACTCAACTGCACGAGCCAAAGTACAAATTGTAGCTTATTTTTGGTGCAAATTAGATCTATGAGTCTAATGAACTCTCCTACGTGGGCTGGTCATGAAGCGTGATCCTTAGATTTCATGCTCCTGAGTACCTCTTATACCATGTGTGAGCAAACAATTTTAGATTCATTTCAACCACTGTCACTGACTTTTTTTTTGTACTTGTATCCTCCTTTTCTTTTATTTCTTCTCTGCTTGTCCTGCAGCTAGAACTCAGGGTCTGGGTGTTTTTTCCCAGTTCTGCCAGTTGAACTACAAGTAAATTCCAGGTTTTTATTTTTTTGTTTTTGTTTTTCATTAGAAATGAGTATCATGTAGAGCCAGACCAGATTCATGAGGCTACAAACAGGAGCAAAGTTTATACCAGTCTGGGCAGGAAAGTCCCTGATATCTCCAATTATAACCACTTAAAAGCTGAGATTAGTAGAGCCTTGAAAAAAAAAAGTACAAGTTCAAGCAGCAGGACTCACACACACACACACACACACACACACACACACACACACACACACACACACACACACACACACACACACACACGTCTTATGAACTTTCCTAGTTCGTTGGGCCTTTAAATATTATCCTCAGATTTTAGCTTCCTGAGTAACTAGAATTACAGTTATGAGCCACCAATGATTGGTTGATTGGCTAATTGAAGCCACGGTTATTGGTTCTTCTCTTCTTCTACCCTTCTTTACCTTTATTCATTTCATTGTTTTGTGTATGCTGGTGTTGGAGCTAGAACTCATGCAAGGACTGTCCTGTTTCAGAAGGCTGAAGTCTGATCATCATGGTTCTAAGCCATCCTGAGATGGAAAGTCTAAGAGCCTTACCTCCAATTAAGTGCCAAAAACCTGGGCATAGTATAGTTCTAGCACCAGGATGGCCCAGAAAAAACTGTTTGCTAGACTTTACTGCTGGGGTTGGCCTTTGCACTGGATCCCCATATTTCAGCCTCCTGAGGTTCTAGAATTACAGGCATGGGTCACCAGCCCCAGATTCTCTGCTTATTACCATTTTTTGTGATCCTGAGGCTGGATCTCTGAGCCACGGCACTGTTTCATAGCTGTCTCCCTCAAGGCTGGTGCTTTACAACTCCAATCACAGCTTCACTTCTGTTTTTTCTGTTTTGTTTTTTGCTGGTGATTTGAAGATGAGACACCATAACCCTCAAATTTCATCTATCTTAGAATGTAGGATTACACACATGAAACAAAATCTCATGGCTCATTTTGAAAATTTAATTGGATTTTTCCGATATATTTTTAATTTCTATTTTTTATTTCCATAGGTATGCTCAGCTTGGGGCTATAAATCAGAGCCTAGGTATTGTCCCAGTAATTTTTTTCTCGTCTAATTTATTTTATTTTCTTCTTTTTATTTTGAAAATACGGTATGGAGGGCTTACAATTAATTACATAAGCAAGGTAATGAATATATTCTTATCAAGCATTTTTGCCTCCTTTGTTTGCTCTTGCCATCCCTTTCCATCTCTCCAACCCACCACTGTCTCCCTGACACCCTGCACCAAAGTGGTAAAAATTTTTTCAACATAATGTCTTATTCATCTCATTGATTGTTGCAATGGGTTCAGCTGTATCCTTATTTTTATATTTATTTATTTATTGCCAGTTGTGGGGCCTGAACTCTGGGCCTGGGAACTTTCCTTCAGCTCTTCAGCTTGAGGCTAAAGCCATACCACTTGTGCTACAGTGCCACTTCCGGCTTTTCATGCTTATGTGGTGCTATGGAATTAAACCCAGGCCTCGTGCATGCAAGACAAGCACTCTCCCACTCAGTCACCTTCCCAGCCCCATCCAAGTACATTTTTAATACTAGCCCTCTAATGTGTAAGCCACAGCACAATTTGGAGCTTTTTAAATAAAACTGTAGTTGCCTAATTAGAGTTAAGTCCATGGGCTCCCCTGCCTTGGCTGGCCTTGAACACTGATCCTCAGATGTGAGACGCTTGTGTAAGTACAATAACAAGTGTAAGCTACCTCAGTTTTGTTCATTTTCAACTCTGAAATTGGCTCTCCCTTTTCTTCTTATACCTTTGTTTTCATTTATTTATTTTATTCTTGTGTGTGCTGGTTCTGGAGTTTGATCTCAAGGTGTGGGTGCTGTCCCAGAAATCATTGTCTCATTTCTGCCATTAGAGCCACAGCTCAACCTCCAGGATTTTTTCTCTACTTTTTGGTGGTTCATTGGAAATAAGAGTCTCATGCAAAGCACAGAATGTATCAGGAAGCTGAAATCTGTGGATCACAGTTTGAAGCCAGCCTACACAGAAAATTCCATGAGACTCTTTACCTCCAATTAGCTGATAGTGATTCCACCAATAAGCTGAGATTGATAGAACTCCAGCCTTGAGTAAAGTAAAACAAATTCAATCCTCATGACTGGCTCACACAAAAATGGCCAATGGACTATCCTTCTTGGGCTTGCCTTTAAAAGGTATTTTCTGACTTTAGCCTCCTATGTAGTTAATACAACATGTGTTAGCCACCAGTGATTGATTAATTTAAAACTCTGTCATTGTCTATTCCTTCTCTTCTTCTACACTTCTTTATATCTTTTGTGCTGGTACTGAGGCTTCAACTTGGGGCCTTGGTGTTCATCTTTTTATGTCCTTTTTATAACTTGTTTCAGTTCTGTTGTTCTAATGTTTCATTTGTTTATGTTCCTTTATATATCTCATATAAGTAAATTTTTATATCTCACAAAAATAACTTTATCTTTGTACTGGTGGCTCATACCTGTAATCTGACTCAGGAGGCTGACAGCAAGGATCACAGTTTGAAGCCAGCACAGGCAGAAAAGTCTAGGAAGTTCTTATTTCCACTACATTACTAAATATAGTAGAAGTAGAGGTATGAATCAAGTAGTAAATTGCTTGCATTGAGCAAAAGAACTCAGAGCTCTGGCTTCAAGTTACATCCCCTGGACTGGCACAAAAAGAAAACTTTCATTAGCTTATATTATACTAGGATTACTGGTGTGAGAAGACCATCCTTGTTTTAAGAACCAAATTTTGCACAGCTGCCACTTTTGATCTTTTCCCTAGGAACTTTTATGCTTGTTTTTTTCCTTGCCTTATATTTACATTCCACTAATGGCATTCTTATTTTTTGTTTGGAGACACAATTCAATAATTCAATGACATATCAGAAAAGGCATGTCTTGAATTTTTCTTTATTTTAAATAGGAAAGGGAAATGCTAAGTCTCAATCCAGCAGAGAGTGAATGAAAGTTTGATTATAGAGCTGTTAAATGTATTCCTGGACTGGGAAGCCTGCCATTTTAGGTGCTTTGGTGGATGGGTCTTCCTACAGCTTCACAATAAACTTCTATGGTGTTACAGCCAACTTTGCCATCACAACGGATAGGTGTCAGCCACTGATCTCACCTTTATGTGGACTTAGATACACAAGGAGGAAAAAAATAATTAGAAAAATATTACTATTAACCACAAGACCACAGCTGGATGAGCTTTCCTAACTGAATTCTGAGATTACATGAGCAGAGCAGGTTCATCTCCTCACAAGGCTACTAAGCACAAAGGACCAGGCACTGTTGTAGGCAACTGGAGAAACAGATGAGAATACAGCTGCAAATGGCCTACTCCATGCAAATTTCATGCTGAAGGAGAAAACCAGAAATCACAATGATGATGTCAATGAATCAGAAGGATGGTGATGTGGGGAGACAGCTTCACATTGAGGATGGGAGGAAGAGACATATGATCTAACAGTAGGGAACATCCATGCAATTACTGCTTTTCCACTCTGTCTCCAATCTCAATCCCAGATCTCATTCTTCTGAGTACCAAATTATAGGTATGAGGCACCTGCAGTCAGCTCTTTGATATAAATATCTATAATCAAAGTTTTCTAAGTTTCTTGGAAGATTTTTGAAAGGAAGGTTCAAAATTAAATATATTGTGTGTCCTAAACATTCTTTTCATTATCTTCTAATTATTTGAATATGAGCTGTCTTCCTCACTTTTGGGAAAAATCAAGACAGTTGTTTTCATTGTTCAAATCCTGGGGAGGGAAGGAAAATCACAGCTTCTTTGCCAAAGTAGAAATTAATAGTCATTTGAACTTACCAGTTTTGCCAAATGTCTTGTCCTTGATGGGTTTTTCATCTTCAACAATGTTAGATGAATGAAATTATAAATGGGAGAAAAGCAACCACGTAGTAGCAAGTTTATCAAAATGATATATATAAGCTGTTCACTTTCTACCCAATGAAATGCCACAAACATTTAAAAAAAGTTGAATAAAAACTTGGAGCTTCTTCCTCTTTAAACACATTTGGATTTTTGTTTTGTTTTGTTTTGTTTTTTGTTGGTTGTGGGGATTGAACTCTGGGCCTGAGGGCAGTCCCTCAGCTATTCAGCACAAGGAAACACTCTACACTTGAGCCACAGCACTACTTCTATTGTTCTGATGGCTATTTAGAGATAAGCCTCACGGAGTTTGCTGCCCAGGCTGACTTTGAACTGCAGTCCTCAGATCTCAGCCTCCTGAGTAGCTAGAAATAGACACATGAGCCACCAGCACCTGGCCAAAGTTGTATGTTTTTTCAGTTTTGCTAGCTTGAATGATTATCAAGGAAAAAATAAAAACTAAAATTGTTAATGTGTGGTAAAAATTGCAATAGTTTTATCATGCAGGATAGTGAAATATTTAACTTTACATATTTGAGAAATTGTAGCTGATTAGCTTTTACTGTTTTAAAATAATAAAATATATTAAATTTTTTGTAGACACTGAAGTCTGAGTTCAGAACTTATACTTGTTGGCAGGCACTCTCCTATGTGAGCCACATCCTTCTGATCATTTTTTAATCCATCATTAAATAATTTGAAGCTCACAAATTTTCTTTTATTAAGATTAAGTAAAATAAGCCTAAACCCTTGCCTTTTGAGTAACAGAAGAAATCTTAATATCTAGAATGTATAGACTAAAAAATGAAATATTCTATGAACAAATAATCTTATAAATAAATAGGCAAGTGAATTCACTAGATCGTTCCCAAAAACAGATAGGTGTCTATGTAATACATTTTACTAATCAAGGAAATGCAAATCAAATCTATGTTGAAGTTCCATGTCTGCATAATCAGAATGCTTATTAAAAAAGAAAACAGAAATACTTGCAAGGACGTAGGGAAAGATACCCTACACAATGTTGGCAATTAAGTGAATCAGTGCTGGCCCAACAGAAACCAGTGTGGAATTTCCACCCAAGGAATCCTACATATATACCTGAAGAAATGTAAGTCAGCCTTATAGTAGAGCTATCTGCACATACATTTTTGATTTCATGATTCAAAATAATCACATTCCAGAATTGGCCTCCATAGGCAGAAAAGTATGCAAAACCCTTATCTCCAAATAACAATTAAAAAATCTGGGAGTAGAACTGTGGACCAAGTGGCAGAGTACCAGCCTTGATGGAAAAAATCCAATCAAGAGATTAAGGCCTTAGGTTCAAGCCTCAGAAATGGCAAACACACGCACACACGCCCCCGCACATGCACGCGCGCGCGCTCGCACACACACACACACACACACACACACACACACACACACACACACACACACACACACACACACACACACACAAACAATGCTTCCTCTATTTTTAACCAAGTTTCTAAATACCCTAAGATTCATGTACCTATGACAGAGCTAAATATAATGGGAAAGCGGTATTTATAATGATAAACTTCTACTGATGAACCCAGGTCTTTTTTCTTGTTTTGTTTTGTTTTTGTGGTCATTGGACTTGAAGTCACAGCCTGAGTGCTGTACCTGAGCGTTTTTGCTCAAGTTTGGTGCTCTACCACTTATCTACTGTGCCACTTCTGGGTTTGTGGTAGTTCGTTAAAGATAGTCTCAAGGTCTCTGTCCTCCACACACTGATTGCTATTTGCAATTCTTATATTTCACCTTCCTGAATTGGTAGAATTAGATAAATGTTGGGCTAGAACCTGAATATTTTCACCACTGCTTATTGGAAGAGTTCAATTCTTTTTACTTCAGAACACTTGCCAAGCACAGTTCTCTCTGTACGGCAATCAAGTAAATATAGAGGCACCAGTAGCTCACACCTGTAAATCCTAACTACTGAGATTCGAGGCCAGTGTTCAAAGCCAGCCCAGACAGGAGAATCTGGGAGACATTTATCCCCAATTAGCCACAAGAAATTACATATGTTGAGCTGTGGCTCAAGCAGTAGAGCTCTACCTTGATCAAATAACTCAGCAATAAATATCAGACCCTGAGTTCAAGGCTCAAGACCAGTGCACATTCACACAAACACAATTTTATAACATAGTTCTAAAACCTAGCAAGGTGCCATCCTCATCCCTTAATGTCATGCTTTGCTATGAGAATTAGAAAAGTCTAGCCTCTGGCATGGGTTGCAGTCCATGCTGGTAAACAACATCTAGAGAGAGTAATTAGCTCAGAGCCCGTGGGACTGGCCCAGACCAGAAGAAGGAGTGAGGTGGTGCAGACACATGGCCCCTACTCCCCAACTCACCCAGACCGAAAGCAGCAGTGAGGTGACAGGCACGCAATTCCCACACACCTAGACCTGAAGCAGGATTGAGGAAATGTAGGCACATGGTTCCCACTCACACAGACCAGAAGCGCGATTGAGGTGAGAAGGGCACTGGCCCGACTTATCCAGCCAGGAAGCAGTAATGATGTGGTGCAGGCACATGGCCCCTACCCACCTAGACCAGAATCAGCGGTGAGGTGACACACGCACCACAGCCCCTACTCCCCTACTCATGCAGACAAGAAGCAAGAGTGATGTCACACAGACACTGGGCCCTCACTCCCCCAGACTGGAAACAGGAGAGAGGTAACACAGGCACAAAGACCCCCATCACCTAGACTGGAAGCAGGAGTGAGGTGACCTGGGCATGAAGCCCCCACTCACCCAGAACAGAAGCAGGAGTGAGTTAGTACAGGCACATGGCCCCTACCCACCAAGACTGGAAGCAGTAGTGTAGTGACACAGGTAGGCGGTTCCAACTAATCCAGCCAGGATGCAGAAGTGAGGTGAAGGTCTCATGCCACACCAGAGGTGCCTAGAATTCTATGGTGGCCCCATTTTCTCCCATCCTTTGTGAAGGGCTGCTGGGTTCCATGATGCACTCCGGAGGTCAAGGGGCTAGAGTCAAGGATGCTGCTGCCATCCCCCAACTAGTTCTGCACCTGCTGCAGTGATGGTAGCAAACAATAAGTTCTAATTCACAGAATATATACTATGAACTATTAGTGTCTTCAGGTACTGTGCGCCAATTGCTAGTCAATTAATTTTATAGTTGCCAATGTCTAAGCATTCACTGACTTGTAAATACACTGGAATGGAAATCCTAATATCACTGATGTCTTTTAATTTCTAGGAATGATGATTTTGAACTGGCGCTTTCTGAAAAGAAGGTGAGGGAACATGGACCCAACTATTCAAGAGTGCCTCAGGGTGACACTATATTGGCCCAAGAATGAGTTGACACAGTTGGTATCCAGTTATTTTGGATAAGTCTTTTGGGTCATACGTTCTCTTTGGCCTTGAAGAGTCTTAGGCTTCTCTTTGTAGACACAGAAGATGAGAAAGTAATTGCCAAGGCTTATATAGTCAGGAGCTATTTACTTTCTGCTCTTCTGAGGTGGCATCTCACTACATAGCCAGGACAGCCTTGTACTTAATATGCTTCTGATTCAGCATGGCAAGTGATGGAATTACAGGTTTATCATACCATGCCCAGCTATCTCTCATGGCCCATTTGAAATAGAAAAACCATGACCTGTGTTCTGTATCTACTAACAAACTTGTGCAAAGATCAAATAACATACAACCCATAGTTAAGAATATAGACTCAGGGAGGAGTTCCAGGAAGATGGTGGAGGAGAAGCTGGAGGCTAAAAAAGCATTCACATAGCAGTTTTAGAGTTCCAGTGAACAGTCCTAAGCCAGAGAATCACACCAAGTGTGCTATCACAGGACAGATAGTTAGGCCAGAGAGGGAAAATCCAGGCAAGGAGACAGATCTGAGCATTTGCCGTCAGCCACCACTGCAGCAGCAGTGGTGGCAGTGTTGTCTGTACCCGCCATACCTGAAACACAGAGAGTCTGGGACAAAGGAGCGAGTCGCGGTGGTGAGTGGATTCTACTCAACACCAGCAAGAACCGACAGGAACAGACATCTTCATCCTGCAGTTCCCAGGTCAGAGACGACCCAGGAACCATGACTCGGGCGTGAGTAGAAGCCTAACGTCCTCACCCCTTCTCAGGGAACAGAGGAGGGATGCCACCCCCCCCCAGTACCGGAGATCTTCATCTTGGATACTGACAAAGCTTGGTGGAGCTGCTAGCTCTAACTGAGGCCTTGGAAGAAAACTAGAGTCATTTAGCAGGTCACAAGAACCTAATGTGACCTGCTAGACTCAGCTCCACCCAGGGAAAAGTCACCCAGCTCGGGCGCCAGCCCCAGGAGTGGCTTTCTTCACTGGGTAATCAGAACCAGAGGCTACCCCTCCCTTTAGCAGCCTTGACAATCCATTGAAATTCTGTAAACATATACCCTGAGAGCTACAGGCTGGGCTCTGTGAGTTTCTCACAAACTAGCCCCCAGGAAAAGCTACTGTTTGCTGAAAGGCCTCAACTCTACCCAGAACCTAGCCTCAACACAGCATCTCCAAACTTGAGGAAAAAGCCATCTCTTTATTTAATGATACTCAAAGCAGATCTCCCTCCCATTGAAATAACCTAGGAGTATGATCACAAAATCCTGGGTAAATCAAAGCATTTTTCTGCGTGTTCAAACAAACTGACTCAAGAAACCAACCAAGCCACAGGAAAATCAAATATCACAAGCTGACCAGAGACTCCAACAAGAGGCTGGCTATGGATACAAGGGAGATACAGGATTTCCCCCACCCCTCCCAAAAAAATCAAATAACTTTTTTTTTCTTGTTTTTTTGTACCTTTTATAAAAAATTTTTTTCAAAACTTTTTTTAAATTTTTAATTTTTTGAAAAACATTGTTTTCTAGTAACTTTTTTTCCTCTTATAATTTTTATTTTAGGGGTATTTGTGTGTGTACGTTTGTTTTTTTCTTTAAATTTTTTTTTTGTTTACCTCTACTGAACTTCTGATCTTTTTTCTTTCTTTCTTATCCTTTTCACCTTTTCTTCTCTTTCTTTCTTTTTTATGTGACTTAATTGTTGTTCTGCATATCCTCAGATAAACCGGTAGTTGATTATTAGACCTTATCCCCCATTGTGTACACACTTAATCTACAAATTTATTACTCAATTCGAAACATCTTAGACTTAAATTCTTTAATAGCAGTACTACCTCTTTATACCTATATAATATTTTAAGTATTTTTATTTTTAAGTTTTTCACATCTCCTTTATATCCCTCCCCTTCTCTCATTATATTCATGTTCTTCATTGAATATTTTGTTTTCCTATATGCATAATATTTTTAATTTTAACTTTTGTTTTTTTTCTGGTCTCTATTTTTTCCCTTTCTCTTTATTCTTTTTTCTCTCTCTCTACTGTCATCCTATCCAAACTATTTCCTGCTTTGAGATTAGGACTTAGTTAACTCTCCCTGTGCCTTCCCACATCATTCTATTCCTATTTTTTACCCACATCTCTCCCTAACCCTAATAATTTCTGGTTTACCAAATTCTTTGTTGATTGTAGCACATTAATATATCGTTGTTTGATGCTGAATAGATGTATCTGTTGAACTAGATTGTATCTGCAGAATATTGACTGTGCAAATACAGACTCTGGTTGATGTTTGCCTTAAGGTAGTGTTCTTTCACAAAACGTGATATTTTCATCCCAAATGGGCAGAGTAAGCCGGAAAAACACAAGAAAAATGGCAAGTCCTTGTATCTCAATTCCCACTCATGATAATCACGGAACAGAACAGATAATGAATAATCCAGAGGAGAATTCCCAAATAGCTCTACAAACACTGCTGGCAAACATGATAAATGAAAAGATCTTAAACATACAAAGGAATCTGTATGAGCGTGATAGGGAGAGAGAGGAGGCAAAAAAAAAAAGGTCAATGCAGGAAAAGATTGAAAACCTACAAAGGACTCTGTATGAGCATGATAGGGAGAGAGAGGAGGCAATCCAAAGGTATATACAGGAATATCATGAGCGTGAGGAAACTACTCAAAAACTGATACAGGATTTTTGGAACAGTTTGAGAATACTCAAAGAGAAAAGGCAGGAATAGCATGAGCAGGCTGAAAACACTCAAGGAGAACTACAGGAATGGCATGAGCGTGAGGAAGCTAAGCAAAGACTAATACAGGAACTGAGAGAACAGGATGAGAATACACAAAGATCACTAAAGGCATTCATGTAATCCATTAACAAACAGCTGAAGGAAGTCAGGGAGATCAAAAAGGGAATGCTGAATGGAAACCAACAGAAGGAATGGGAGTCCAAGGAAACAAAAACCAATCAACTAAGAGATTTGAGAATAAACACAACACCAAATTAAGGAAGGAAAGAAGTTCATACAAGATCTAAAACAAAGGTTCAACAAAGAATTTGAAACCATCAAAGCTGACAATTAGAAGGAAAAGAAATAAAAAAAGAAAGTTGAAACTCTTGACAGCAGGTTAGACCATGCAGAAGATCGAATCTTGGAATTGAATACAGCCTAATATTACAGAGAAAGAACATACAACCATCCAAGACAAGTCCAAGAAATATGATAGATCTATTCAACACTTGGAAGACACCATCAGAAGGCCTAATGTGAGGATAATGTTTGTAGAGGAGCTCCTAGAAACAGAAGTTAATGGTCTAAGATATTTGTTTAACAGGATCCTAGCAGAGAACATCCCAAAAATGCAAAAAGATAGGCCTAACCAGATACAAGATGTCTTTAGAACTCCAAATAGACCAGACCAGAATAGGACATCCCACCATCACATTATAATCCACACAGGAGCAATTCAGAGGAAGGAAAAGATCATTAAAGCTGTCAAGGAGAAAAGATCAATTGCCTATATAGGGAAAACAATTGGAATCACCACAGATTTCTCAGCATAGACAAAGCAAGAAGAGCCTGGAATGATGTATGCCATGCCCTAAAAACAAACAACTATCAACCAAGAATACTGTACCCACCTAATCTCTCCTTCATAACTGAAGCTCAAATAAAAACCTTCCATAGCAAGGAAAAATTGAAACAATGTATCTCCACCAAACCAACCCTCCAAAGATTCTTAAAGACGTCCTACACATAGAAAACCAACAAGACCACAATAAAGGCCAAGAAACTGCACCCAAACTGAGAATCAAAGAACCATAGGAAGAACCTAGTTTTCACAGCCCTGAAGAAGGTGGATAAGATGGCAGTAACTCCCAAATACCTCTCAGTCCTTTCTCTCAACATTAACGGACTTAACTCTCCAATTAAGAGACATAGACTGTCTAGTTGGATTAAAAAAGAAGATCCTTCTGTCTTCTGCCTTCAGGACTCACATCTTGCCCATAAAAACAAACACATTTACAATGTTAAAGGCTGGAACAAACTCTACCAAGCAAACGGCCCGCATAAACAGACGGGAGATGCAATCCTAATATCAGATAAAATAGACTTCAAATTAAAATTCGTGAGAAGAGATAAAGAAGGTCGATACATACTAATTAAGGGATCTCTCCTTCAGGAGGATATTACAATTCTAAATATCTATTCGCTAAACAATGGAGCACCCAAATTTATCAAAGAAACTCTACTTTCCCTCAAATCCCATATAAATCCAAGACAGTAATTGTAGGGGATTTTAACACACCACTCTCACCACTAGATTAATCAACTAGATTGATCAATCAGAGCATTTTTCTGTCTGCTCAAACAAACTGACTTGACAAACCACTCAAGCCACAGGAAAAGCAAAAAGCACAAGTAGACCAAAGACTAAACCAAAAGACTGGTCATGGACACAAGGGAGATACAGGACCTTCCCACTCCCCCCCCCCAAAAAAAAAATCAAAAAACTCTTTTTGTACCTTTTTTAATTTTTTAATTTTTAAAATTTTTTTCTATGAATCTTTATTTCCCCCTCTAATTTTTATTTTAGGTGTATGTGTGTGTGTGTACATTTTTTTTACCCCTTTTGAACATTTGGTCCTTTTTATTCTTTTCAATTTTTTTCCTTCTTCTTTTTTTTGTGCGAACTAATTGCTGTTCTGCTCATCCCCAGATATATAACCATCGCTGATTATTAGACCATTTCTCCCATTGTGTACATACTTAATATATAAATTTATTACTCAATTCACAACCTCTTAGGCTTAAAATTTTAACGGCAGTACTATATCTTTATAGCTATATAATTTTCAAGTAAATAATTTTAAGAATTTTTATTTTTAGTTTTTCATATCTCCTTTCTATCCCTCCATTCCTCTCATTCTAACCTTTTCTTCTCTCAATATAACTTCTTTTAACTTAAATAATTATTGTATTTCACTTTTTAAATTTAAATTTTTGTTTTTCCATTTTTTTCCTTTTTAAAAAACAATCTCTCTCCTATCATTCTGTCCAATCCATTTCCCTCTCTGAGATTAGGACTTGGTAAAATTCACTCTTTTTTTACCTTTCCACATCCCTCTAATACTATTTTTTCACATATTCTCCCTAAAACTAATAATTTCTGGTTTGCCAAATTCTTCTTTGCTGTTCTTATCTACTTAATTCATAGTTGTTTGATGTTGAATAGATTGTGTCTGTTGAACTAGAATGTATTTGCAGCCATGTTGACTGTGCAACTACAGGACTTTGGTTGATGCTTGCCTTAAAATAATGTTCTAGCACAAAATTGGTGTTACTTTCATACCAAGTGGGCAGAACAAGCTGGAAAAACACAAGAAAATGGCAATTCAATGTATCTTTACACCCTCTTATGACAATCAGGTGAGAATAGTGAATGTATAATACAGAGGAGGTTTCAAAGAAAGTTTTATGAACAATACTGGTAAACATGGTGAATTAAAAGACTGAAATCCTGAAAAGGACTCAGTTTGAGCGTGATAGGGAGAGAGAGAAGGGAAACCCATGATTAATACCGGAATCTCGACAGTGTGAGGAGGTTACTAAAAAATTGATACAGGAATTGTATGAGCAGGTTGAGAAGAGAAAAAGAGCAATAAAGGAATTGTGTGATCAGGCTGAGAACAGTCAAAGAGAAAAACACTAGATTTAACAAATATCTACAGAATATTTCACCAAACAGCACCAGAATACATGTTTTTCTCAGCAGCACATGGAACATTTTCAAAAATAGGTCACATTTTAGGTCACAAAGCAAACGTCAAAATTCAGAAACATTGAAGATATACCATGCATTCTTTCAGACCACAAGGGAATAAAATTAGAACTCAACATGAAAAGCCACCAAAGAAAGTCCTGTAGCATATGGAGGCTGAACAACACACTGTTGAATCACCAGTTGTTCATGGAAGAGATTAGAAAGGAAATTTAAATGTTTATGGTAATCAAAACAAATTAACACACAAATTACCACCCCCTCTGGAACACAGCAATGGCAGTGCTCAGAGGCAAGTTTACAGCGCTGATTTTCTAAATCAACAAATTGGAGACATCTGAAATCAACAACTTAATGAGACATCAGAACCTCCTTGAAAAAGATCAGCAATATAAACCTCAATCCAGAAGACAGAAAGAATTAATTTAAATAATAATTACAAGAATTATACTCCAAATAAACCAGAAAAAGAATAAAAAAGAGTTGATTCTTTGAAAAAATTAATATGATTTACAGACCCTTAGCAAATCTTATCAGGAAAAGAAGAAAACACACCCAAATAAATAAACTCAGAGATGAGAATGGGAACATCACCACAGAAACACCAATATTCAGAACATTATAAAGGAATATATTTCAAACCTTTATGAAATAAGTTTGAGAACATGGCACAAATATTGAAATGCCAAAACTAAACCAAGATGAGGTAAACCATCTTAACAGAACCATATCAAGCATTGAAATAGAAACAAAAATATTAGACCTCCCATTTAAGAAAAGCCCAGGACCAGATGAACTTACAGCAGAATTCTACAAGGCCATGAAAGCAGAGCTCACACTAATATTCCTCCAAATCTTCAATAAAATTGAAAGAGAAAGTTCACTACCGAACACATTCTATGAAGCCATCGTAACCTACATCCCCAAACCAGGCAGGGACTCATCAAAGAAAGAGAATTATAGACCCATTTCTTTGATGAACATTGATGCAAAAATTCTCAACAAAATTTTTGACAATCAACTTCAACCATTAATCCAAAAAAACACACACCATGATCAAACAGGATTGATTTCAGGGATGCAAACCATGTTCAATATATGCAAATCAATATAAAGCTTCACATCAACAAAGAAAGGATAAGAGGCACATGGTTATCTCAATAGATGCAGAAAATAGCATTCGACAAGGTCCAACACCCCTTTATGATGAGGGTTCTGGAAAACATAGGAATATAAGGAACATTCCTCAAAACAATAAAGGCAGTATATGACAAATCTACAGCCAGCATTATTCTTTCTTTTAATTTGTATTTTTTATTGTGAAAATACTGTACAGAGGGGTTACAATTACATGGGCAAGATAGTGAGTACATTTCTTATCAAGCATTGTAGCCTTCTACTTTGCTTACCCTTCCCATCTCTTCCCATCCTCCCTCCCTCCCCATCCAATCCTCCACCCCCCAAGTTGTAAAGTTCGTTTTCGACATGACAACTTGTACTTCTCATTATTGCAAAAGGTCCACCTATATCCTTATTTAAACGACTTGTTTTCCCCTTCCCCTCCACAAATTATACCGTCATCAAATACAGTGAAAGCAGGGGTTATACTGTGGGGGAGGGACATACAAAGCAAAAAAGAAATAATCTTATAATTGCGTTAGAAACAAATGCATGAAAGGAAAAAATATTTAAAATACATATCTTAGGGTTCATTTTCCTAGCATCCCATTATCTGGCCTATTCTGCTTGACTCAGACATATACTAGATATTGCAAATAACGGAAATCATGGGACCTATGTTTCTTTGGGCTTGGCTTACTTCACTTAATATAATTTGTTCCAAGTCTTTCCATATCCTAAAAATGGGGCAATGTCATTCTTTCTGATGGAGGCATAGAATTCCTTTGTGTATATATACCACATTTTCTTGATCCATTCATCTACTGAGGGGCATCTGGGTTGGTTTCATAGCTTAGCTATAGTAAATAATGCTGCAATGAACATACTTGTGCTGGTAGCTTTAGTGTGGTCTTGTTTGTAAACATTTGGGTAAATGCCCAAAAGTGGGACTGCTGGATCATAGGGGAACCCTATGTGGAGTTTTTGAGGAACCTCCATACTAGTTTCCAAAGTGTTTGAACAAGTTTACACTCCCACCAACAACGAAGTAAGGTTTCCTACTGTCCACATCACTTCCAGCATCTGTTGTTATTAGAGTTCTAGATTTTTGCCATTCTAACTGGGGTGAGGTAGTATCTCAATGTTATTTTGATTTGCATTTCTTTTATGACTAGGGAGGTTGAGCATTTCTTCATGTGTATATTGGCCATTCTTCATTCTTCATCAGAGAAGTTTCTCTTTAAGTCATTAGCCGACTTATTTATTGGGCAGTTGTTTCTTTGAGCATTTGTTGTTGGGGGATTTAATTTTTTGAGTTCCAAATATATTTTAGATATGAGACCCTTGTCCATTATATGGCTATTGAAGATCTAAACAACTGCATAAATCAACTAGATTTAACAGTCATCTACTGAATATTCACCCAGCAGCAGAATACACATTTTTTCTCAGCAGCACATGGAACATTTTACAAAATAGACCCAGTTGTAGGCCACAAAGCAAACTTGTCCAAATTCAGAAACATTGAAGCTATACCTTGCGTTCTCTCTGACCACAAGGGAATAAAATTAGATCTCAACTCCAAAAGCCACCAAAAAATGTCTGGTAACCCATGGAGGCTGAAAACACACTGCTGAATCACAAGTGGGTCCAGGAAGAGATTAGAAAGGAAATTCAAAAGTTCATGCTGTTCAACAAAAATGAGTTCTGAGTTCCTACAACAACAAATTGGAGAGAACTGAAACCAACAATTTAATGAGACATCTGAACCTCCTTGAACAAGAGCAACAAAATAAACCCCAATCCAGTAGACGGAAAGAAATAATTAAAATTAAATCAGAATTAAGTGTATTAGAATCCAAAAAACGATAGAAAGAATCAATAAAACAAAGAGTTGGTTCTTCGAAAAATCAAAAAAATTGACAGGCCCTTAGCAAATGTTATCAGAAAAAGAAGAGAACACACCTAAATAAATAAACTCAGAGAGGAGAATGAAAACATCACCACGGAAACAACCAAGATTCAGAACATTTTAAGGAATACTTCTCAAAACTTTATGCTAATAAGTTTGAGAACTTGGCAGAAATGGACCTTTTCTTAGAAAATATTGACATGCCCAAACTAAACCAAGATGAGTCAAACCATCTTAACAGGCCCATATCAAGCATTGAAATAGAAACAGCAATAAGAGACCTCTCAGCTAAGAAAAGTCCAGGACCAGATGGTTCTAAAACGGAATTCTACAAGGCCTTCAAAGCTGAGCTCACACAAATACTCCTCCAAATCTTCAATGAAATTGTAAGAGAAAGTTCACTACCGAACACATTCTATGAAGCCATCATAACGTTCATCCCAAAACCAGGCAGGGACTCATCAAAGAAAGAGAACTATAGACCCATTTCTTTGATGAACATTGATACAAAACTTCTCAACAAAATTTTGGCCAATCAACTTCAACAATTTATCCAAAAAATCATACACCATGATCAAACAGGATTCATTTCAGGGATGCCAAGCTGGTTCAATATACGTAAATCAATTAATATTATTCATCTCATCAACAGGAGCAAGGATAAGAACCACATGGTTATCTCAATAGGTGCAGAAAAAGCATTCGACAAGATCCAACACCCCTTTATGATGAAGGTTTTGGAAAAATTAGGAATCCATGGAACATTCCTCAATACAATAGTCTGTATATGACAAACCTACAGCCAGCATTATACTTAATGGTGAAAAACTAAAGCAATTTCCTCTTAACTCAGGAACAATACAAGCATGTCCACACTCTTCCCTTCTCTTCAACCTTGCATTAGAATGCCTAGCTACAGCAATAAGACAAGTTGCAGACATAAATGAGTTCCAAATAGGGAAAAAAGAAATAAAACTCTCCCTCTTTGCAGATGACATGATCTTGTACTTAAAGCATCCCATAGATTCCACTCCCAAATTACTCAAACTGATTCAAAACTTTGGCAAGTAGCAGGGTATAAAATTAACCCTCAAAAATCAATGACTTTTCTGTATGCCAACAATGAGAAAAGTGGGGCTGAAATTAGGAATGCAACTCCATTTGTAATAGCCCCACAAAAAATAAAATACCCAGCATTATTCTTAATGGAGAAAACCTCAAGCCATTTCCTCTTAACTCAGAAATGAGACAAGGATGTCCACCCTCTCCATATCTCTTCAATCTAATATTAGAATGCGTAGCTTCAGCAATAAAACAAGATGGAAACATAAAAGAGATCCCAATAGGGAAAGAAGAAGTAAAACTCTCCCTCTTTGCAGATGACATGATCTTGTATTTAATGAATCCCACCAACTCCATTGTCAAATTACTCGAGCTGATTCAAAACTTTGGCAAAGTAACAGTGTATAATATTTACTCTCAAAAATCAATGGCTTTTCTGTATGCTAACCTTGAAAAAAGCGTGGCTGAAATCAGGAAAGAAACTCTGTTCATAATAGCTCCACAAATAATAAAATACCTAGAACTTAACTATAAACAAAGAACTGAAGGACCTCTATGATGAAAACTTTACAAACCTGTAGAAGGAAATCAACATAGAACTTAGAAAGTGATAAAAACTCCCATGCTCCTGGATTGGCAGAAGCAATATCGTGAAAATGGCAATATTTCCCAAGGCTATCTTCCAATTCAACAGGATTCCTATCAATATTCCAACCTAATTTCTCAAGGAAATAGAAAAGACAATCAAAAAATTCATACACAACAATAAAAGACCTCGAATAGCAAAAACGATCCTGAATAGAAAGAACAGTGTTGTAAGAATATCAATAACAAATTTGAAACTCTACTACAAAGCCATAGTAATCAATACAGCTTGGTCCAGGCACAAGGAAAGACATCAGGACCAATGGAATAGAAATGAGAACACAGAAGTGTTCCGACAGAACTATAGCCATCTAATCTTTAATGAGGGAGCTAAAAAATAGAATGGAAGAAAGCCAGACTCTTTTGTAAATGGTGCCAGCAAAATTGGTTAATCATTTGTAGAAAATTAAAGCTAGATTCTTATATGTCACCCTGTACCAGAATCAACTCCAAATGGATCAAAGATCTCAGTATCAAAGCAAACAATGAAAACATTACAGTATGGAACAGGAGGAACCCTAGGTTTCCTTGGTGCAGGAAAATATTTTCTTAATAGAGACCCAGAAACAAAACAAATCAAAGAAAGGTTGGACAGATGGGATTGCATGAAATTGCAGAGCTTCTGCTTGGCAAAGGACTTAGCTAGCAAGATCAATAGAAGGCCCACACTAGCCATACAACGGACAAGGATCTCCTATCTAAAATATACTTAGAACTCAAAAAATTAAATCCTCCAACAAATCCTCAAAGCATCAACTGCCCAATTAATAAGTGGACTAAAATCTTGAAGTGAGAACTTCTCTGAAGAAGAAAGAAGGATGGCCAGTAGACACATGAAGAATTGTTCACCTCCCTAGCCATAAAAGATATGCAAATCAAAAGAACATTGAGATACCACCTCACTCCAGTTAGAATGGCTATAATCAAGAACTCTAATAACAACAGATGCTGGAGGGGATGTGAACTGCATTGTTGGTGGGAGTGTAAACTTGTTCAACCACTTTGGAAAGCAGTATGGAGGGTCTACAACAGACTCCACATAGAGCTTCCCCATGACCCAGCAATCCCACTTTTGGGCATTTACCCAAATGATCACAAACAAGACCACACTAAAGCTACCAGCACAACAATGTTTATTGCAGCATTCTTTACCATAGCTAAGAAGTATAACCAACCCTGATGCTCCTCACTAGATGAATGGAGCAAGAAAATGTGGTACATATACCACATTTCTTTGCTCTATCAAAAGAAGGATATTGCCCCATTTGCTAGGAAATTGAAAGTCTTGGAAAAAATTATATTAATTGAAGTAAGCCAGGACCAAGGAAACACTGGTTCCAAGCTTCCCCTATTTGCAATAACTAGTATATATCTGAGACAAGCAGAAACAGATAAGTTGATATTAGATGAAATGAACCCCAAGATAAGGATTCAAATGTTTATTTTTTTGTTTCTTGCGATTGTTCCTAACATATTCATAAGATTATTTCTTTGTTGCTTTGTATGTTCTTCCCTCACAGTATAACCCTTTTTTCACTGTATTTGATACTTGTATACTTAGTGGAGGGGAAGGGAAAAAACAAATTGTTTCAGTAGGGATCCAGGTGGACCCATTGCAACAATAAGATGTACAAGTCTTTATGTCAAAAAAAAAAACTTTACAATTTTGGCAGTGGGCGAGGGGTGTATTGGGTTGGGGTGGATGGGAAGAGATGGTAAAGGGAAATAAAGGAGGATGCAAAAATAATTGATCAGAAATGTACTCATTACATTGCCCATGTAATTGTAAACTCTCTGTATTGTATTTTTACAATGAAAAAGAAACTAAAAATATAAAAAGAATCTCATGAACTTTCCTACCTGGGCTGGCTTTGAACTGCAATCCTCACATCTCAGTCTCATGAGTAGTTAGGATTACATGTGTGAGCCACCTGTACCCAGCTTCCTCATTTATTTTATTTTTTTAATTTTTTATTGTGAAAATAACGTACAGAGGGGTTACAATTACATGGGCAAGATAATGAGTACATTTCTTATCAAGCATTGTAGCCTCATCCTTTGTTTCCCCTTCTCATGCCTTCCCATCCTCTCCCCCCCTTCCCCCCCCCCCACACCAAAGTTGTAAAGTTGGTTTTCGACATGACGACTTGTACATCTCATTATTGCAATGGGTCCACCTATATCCCTATTTAATCGATTTGTTTTCCTATGGTGAATTCTAGCTGACTCCTTGTAGTTCCTAGCAAACTACAAATTAGGGCTAGTTGTACCTCATCCATTACAGTAGTCCTTGGGTATAAATGACTGCTGAATGCAGGAAGGAGATGCGTCTAATATAAAATACACTGCTGTCTTGGTATTTAAAAAAAAACTAACAAACAGCTGAGAGTAGTTTACATCTGTAATACTCAGAATGATGACATCTGATAATTATGCTGAATTTTGATTAAAGCTCTTTTGGTGGTTTTTATTATAGGTTTTATTTATTTTCCTATTTTACTGTTTCTTATGTGACTACTGAAAAACTGAATGAGTTCCATGGCTTCTGTTCCTGGATGACTTTGGAGGTGCTCTAGAAACTTCATCAGAGGCCAAACTTGTTCTACTCAGTTGAGTAGCCAGCCACAAACCTGTAAGTGACAACACTTAACGTAAGCAAAATTACATGAAATTAAAAATTCAGACAGTCAGTTTACCTAGCCATATTTTAAATAAAAATAGAATTCAAGTTTCAGCTAATGTTAGTAAAGTTTTAATATATTATTTCTATCTGTGTCCTCTGTCACACTGCCACAGAAGAATGTAAAACGTATGGGATATCATGTGGCTCCCAAGGCCTGGACATACTTACTTACTCTGTTTCTTTACAGAAAATGTTTGTCTGACCATGTTCCCTAGTGAACATCATTTATTATGCAGAGCTACCCTCTTTTCCATATACAGTTATTCTCCCTCTTCTTTTCTCTCTCCTTCTCTCTTCTCTCACCCAATCCCTTCCTTTTCTTGTGTTAAGGATCAAAACTCATGCATGCTAAGCTGCTAAGCTGAATTCCAGCCCTGTTTGATGACGGGGTAGATTTTCGGGGCTTGAATTTTGGTCCTGGACAATGTCTGTGAACTTTTGTGCTCAAGGCTAGTTCTCTGCCACTTGAGCCACAGCCCCACTTCTGTCTTTTTGGTGGTTAATTAGAGATAAGGTCTCATTAGCTTTCCTTCTTGGGCTGAATTAGAACCATGATCTCATCAGCTTATGATTACAGGAATGAGACATTGGCATCTACCTTACATTTTCTTAAGTTTTCAATTAGAACCTATATCCAAATGACATATATCTTCTTTAAATGTAAAAGAGAACAAGTGTGGGAACCTTTCAGAGAAGTAAACAACTGAAAACTGTATAGATTTAAATATCTCTGTATCATCACAAAATTGATAAGTATTTTTTTTTTTTTGTCGGTCGTAGGGCTTGAACTCTGGGCCTGGGCGCTATCCCTCAGCTCTTCAGCACTAGGCGAGCGCTCTACCACTTGAGTAACAGCACCACTTCCGGTTTTCTGGTGGTTTATTGGAGATAGGAGTCTCACGGTCTCTCCTGCCCTGGCTGGCTTTGAACTGCGATCCTCAGATCTCAGCCTCCTGAGTTGCTAGGATGACAGGCGTGAGCCACCAGCACCCAACAAGTATTTCTATTAATAAGATATTATAAGGTGAATTTTCAGGACTAACACTAACAAAGTATTTGGAGAAATGATATTGCTTTAATTTTAGGTATCCAAGTCATATACTTTATTCTATATCTTAGCTTGAGAAATCTGATACATTGTATAGAATAATTCCTATGAATTTCTGAGGTACATAAAAATAATGACAGACCTGGTTCAGTCATTGATTTTAGAGTTCTAAAACCATATTTACAAATTACTTTGTATTTTAAGCCATACAGTATAGCGATTTTATCTAAAGCATGCTTACTGACACATATCACTAGAAAAATTTTCTTAAAAATATAGTGAATTTGGAAAATCAGTCTATACTCAAATCTTTTCAAATTAAGAATAGATTTGAATAGTGATGATACATGGCTAAGCAATAACTTGAAATAATTATCACTATCTATCTTGACAGGTAGGATTAGTAGCTTCTTCGATTTCTAGTTGTTATAATATTTATACTTAAGTAATGCTACAACAGTGTTAGAATCTTGACGATTTCGAAAGGACAGATAAGAAAAACAATCTCAAGCCAGCGCTAGTGGCTCTTGGTTGTAATTCTAACTCCTCAGGAGGCTGAGATCTGAGGATTGCAGTTAAAAGCTATCTCAGGCAGGAAAGTTCATGAGACTCTTATCTGCAATAAACCTGTAAGAAAACTGGAAGTGGTGCAGTGGCTTAAGTGGTAGAGCGCTAGCCTTGAGCTGAAAAGCTCAAATCAGACCCAGAATCCCGAGTCCCACAACCGACAAAAAAAAAATGTTCCTAACTGGACAGATGGATGCAAATTGAGTACATTTTCTCGATGAAGTATATTTAGGGCTAGTTTTTCTATATTTTGTCTTACCTCATACGTTGTGATTTTTTGCAATGAATTGAAGGTTCTTAAGCTACTTTTTTTCTATGAATAATTGAGTTTGTAATAAAGTAATTTTGTAAAAGATTGTCTATTTTCCATTATTCCTTTTTATCGTTTAAATCTTCCTCTTTGTTCTGCACCACCTTCCACTTCCACGCGTTTCCAGAGTGTATCATAAGAAGACTGTACACATTATTCTGGGGTCCACCAGTGCCTCCCATGTTATTAGGTAAGGCTATGAACCACTCTTTAACAAATATCTTGGGATTTTCTTTCACTTTAATCCTAATGAATTAAAAATAGAAGGAGTTAGAAAAGTTCTAAGTCAGTGACTGCACTTGTGGTTTGCTGTGTACAAAAAGATCCATGAAAGCAGTAGTAGTAAGTGTTAAATTGAAGTATCTAGGAGAAATTATTTACCTATAAGCTCCCCTAACCTCTAAAACACTGAGAGAGCAAGTATTTTTCATTGTACACAGGTTTCTTGTTCAGTGTTCTGACCGTTGATTAATACATTCTGTTCCTTTTGCACTTGTAGCCAAAATCAACCTTGTCTTTGTTATTTTTTTTTAATTGTGAAAATGCCATACAGAGGGGTTGCATTTACATGGGCAAGGTAATGAGTATATTTCTTATCAGACATTTTTGCCTCCTCCTTTGTTTCCGGTCCCATCACCTCCCCCACCCCCGCCAAAGTTGTAAAGTTCGTTTATCGACGTAATGTCTTGTACATCTCATTGTTGCAATGGGTCCAGCTGTATCCCTATTTAAACCATTTGTTTCTTCCCTTCCCCTCCACAAACCTTGTCTTTGTTATTATTTTTTATTCATATATATATATATATATATATATATATATATTTGTTTTTTGTTTTTATTGTGAAAATACCATACAGAGGGGTTACAATTACATGGGCAAGATAACGAGTACATTCCTTATCAAGCATTGTTGCCTCCTCGTTTTTTCCCTTCCCATCCCTTCCCATACTTCTCCCTTCCCCCTCGATCCTCTCCCTACCCCTTACCAAAGTTGATAAATTCGTTTTTCGACATAACAACTTGTACATCTCATTGTTGCAATGGGTCCACCTGTTATTCTTATCTCAAAGAAATGAGTCAAACAGAGCACCGGAGCATGGTGTTCAAATATGTAACTGAGGTCTTTTTGCTGTGTCTCCCCATGAAGAATATTAGAAAGGCAAAAAAGCATGAATGAGAGACTGAGAGGGTAACACTATACTGACTTTGCAACAAGTTTATTTGCACAATGAAATCATCTGTATATGAAGGCAGAGATCTCCTTCATGATCATGTCTTAAAGATTCTACCTCTTTTTTCTTTTCTTTTTTCTTATTTTTGCTAGATATATGGCTAGAACTCAGGGCCTGGATCCTGTACCTGAGGTCTTTTGCTCAAAGCTACTGCTCTACTACTTATATTCACAGCCCCACTTCTGAGAATGCCTGAGCACCGATGGCTCACACCTGCCGTGCATGAGACACTTATCTCCTACTAATCACAGAAAAATCTGGAAGTGGCGTTGTGATTCAAGTGGTGGACCACTAACTTTGAATAAAAGCAGCTCAGAACCAAGTACCAGAAAAAAAGAGTATACTAGACAGATACCTTGAAGGAAAGTATAGGAATCTCTAGAAATAAAGCAAGGCTTTCCAAAAGCAGTGATGATTAGTCTATGTTCTACTATATTAGATATGATTTATCTGTCTTAATACTGAATATCTCTAATATCCTAGTCCCTTTTCCCAAAATAAAAAAAAATTGAAAACAAATGGCTTTAATTTTAAACCTATAAGCGTCTCATCCACCTACTGATAAATTTGAATGACCAAAAAAATAATTTTGGCGGTGGGGGTGTGGTATGAGTGAGAATTCTCAACTTTTGCCTCAGGAACATTTTCTTTTCAGATTACAGCTTTGATGATCCAGAAAAATGTTTAAACTAATTGTGTTGTATCTTAGACATTATTATAGAATTAAGAATATCTCTTTTAATCTCACTCTGTGTATAGGATGAAAAAATAGTTTATTCCAATGTATTAGAATACTTCAGATTTTTTTGATTCTCCTAATCTGATAGTCATACTCTGAAAACAAATCCTTAAGTTATTGAAAACTGATGAGCTTTCTTTCTGCCATAGGACAAGGAGGAGACAGAACTTGCTTCACTTTATATAGCTGTGGAGGGGAAGGGATTGTCCTACAGCATCACCTTTGAAACCTTGGTGCTGAAACTTTTGACATAAACATTCTCATCAGGGACATCAATTCAACCAAAATGAGTTGCCATGGTCTGAAGTCTCCCCTCCGGTTGCTCTGTTCCCATCTTGCAAGTTACATTCCAAACTAGAGATGTCCACCATGCTAGGCAGACTGCTTAGTTTTTTTTGAAAGTCTATGAGTGAATGAAGGTATCTTACAGGACTTTATCATTTAGTGACATGCATGAAGAATTTACACATAATAGGAATCAGTTCTCAATTGTGGAGATTTGTGATGAGATTTCATATCTTATCCATTAATGTTCCATAGGCCAAGTACTTTAACTTGAATCAAAATGATGACATGGCAAAATTAAAATATAATAGTGTTTTCAAATCCAACTGCAAAGTATTTCTGCTCATGAAAACATAAAATGAGCTATCCTCATTGCCCAATTTAGTACTTGTTTGACCATATGAAAATTCTTCATTGTGACTAAAATTTTTAATTTATTTTTAAAAATGAAAAATATTTTAAATTCCCATGTGCATATCCCATTAGGAAGTTGAGGTGATACCCAGAAGCTCTCAGAACTCTATTCCTGTCACTTAGATTTTCTTGTGTGTGCCAGTCCTCTTTTTGTTTGTTTTGATTTGTTTTTACATGAGGCTAGTGCTCTACCACTTGCCATAGCTCTACTTTCATCTTTGTTGGTTATTAGTTAGAGCTTAGGGAAAGCAAGTTCCTTCCTGCCCAGTCTGATTAGCCACAATTCTCAGATCTTAGCCTCTTTAGGATTATAGGAATGAGCCACTGGTGCCCAGCTATGTTACTTGTATTTAAATCATGTAATCTTCTAAGGGTTCTCCCATCGTTTTTTGTAAAAATATGCCTCACCAAAATAAATAGTTAAAGAACAAAATAAAAGTTATTGTGATTCTCCGAAATAGACAAAAATACATAATATTCTAAATTTAAGTGATAAAGTATATTTTTTGGAGTTGTTGTTGAAAGACTGTATATATTTAGTAGCATTTTGGAAAGAAATGAATCAACTATTCAGAGATAGAGCATGAAGCAAAATATATTTTATGAGCAGTATTAATGTGTACAACAGTTTTTATGTCATTAATATAATACACTTCATGTAGTATCGAATTACAGGTGCTAAGATCTGCTATGCATATGGTCATTGCTTAATTCTAAAATTCTGTCTTCCTGAGCATTTTCAGTTTTTCCTAAGTAGCAGTCACATTGAACCATAAACTCATACAGGAGTCACCTTTAGGCATTTTACTCTTAAGAAACAATTTCTTATTTATTTTCCAAATTTGTTTATTTAAGATCCAACACTGGGACTCAAATTTAATATCTGACTGTTTTCCGCTCACTAAGTTCTACCAACTGAGCCATGCCTTCAACACTAATTTCTGATTTTAAAGATTCAGAAAAGATAATAGTGATAATTGTTCTCTGATTTTCTTCTCCCAGAAGCCCACATATAATTATGTTTGATTTAATAGTCTCTCAATATACTTATATGCTGTCTTTTTGGTTTTGTTTTTGTTTACTGGGCTTCAAATCAGTACCTTTCACTCTTACAGAAACTAGGCATTTACGGTTCATGCCTATAATATTGGCAGCCTCAGAGACTGAGGTTGAGCATCAAGTTTCTAATCCAGCCCAGGCAAGAAAGTCTGTGAGACTCTTATCTATAATTAATCCCGTAAATGAGTAGGAAAGTGGAGCTGTGAAAAATAGTAGAGCCCAAGCCTTCAGCGCAAAGGTAGAATGAGAAGTAAGGTCCTGAGGTCAAGTAGCACACAAAAAGTTAATCTCCTTTCCTGTGAAGACTTAGGGTCTGTGTTGGAGGGATGAATGATGCAGGCTCCAGCCTCAGGATTATGTGAGGACTGTATTTGTGTATGTGCAAAGCTCTTGGCATGCAGGGCTAGAGAGGTTACATGTTCTCTCTCCCTATCTCAAAACACATGTCACAGATTCCTGGGAGCTGACGAAGTAGCTTTTCTGCTTACTTAAGCATAGACGAACATCTAGTCAATCATTTTCCTGAGTACTGGGAAGTGGTTTGAACTTGCTCTAAAATAGTTTAGATAAAAATATATAAAGATATGTCTCATAGTTTGAGCAAAATTGTATCTGTTGAAATTCTTTGTGGGAAAGTCTTCTGACTAAATCTTGGCAAAGATAATGCTTGCTTGTCTTTAAATACCCACTAGCAATAAAGCAAAGCATGCAGTGGAAATTGCTGTTTGCACTCTCCATGCCCTGTGTCCTGGTGATTTCGTGACCTTTACCCAGGGACCCCAACCCCTTATACATTGACACTTTCACTTCAGCACTCTAATAAGTTAAAAGGATAAACATTGTATTAATTAATGGTTAACATTAATATAGCAATCATAAATTTTACTTATTGGTGATATTCCTTTACTTTCCTAAAGTTATTTATATACTAATATCATAATATAAGGAAATAATTCCTGTTTAACAAGTTTTTAATGGCAGTTAAGCATCAGAAATGTATACAAAGAGATTTGATTGGAAATAGGCATTTTCAAGTTATTCATATACATATATAATAGTTGAATAAGCTTGGCATGTACGAAGTAGGCTAAAGAAACCCAAAAGAATAGGGCCACACAGACTTGGGGAATAATAAAATATTAGCAAAGAGGTGATTCTGGAAAATAAAAACTCCGGAAGAATGGAAAACAAGAAAAATGTGTACCTATTTTTAACGACCTTGAAATATATATGTTCTTATTGTAAGTGGGTATATATGTATGTATATATATATATATATGTATGTGTATATATATATATATATATATATATATATATATATGTTGTGTATATATATACATGGTCAGTCGAGTGGCCTGAACTCTGGGCCTGGGTTTCAGCTCTTCATCTCAAGGCTAGTGCCCTACTACTTGAGCCACATCGCCACATCTGGGATTTTCTGCTTATGTGGTGCTGAGGGATAGAAACCAGGGCCTCATGCCTACAAGGCAAGCAGTCTACCACTGAGAACTTCCCAGCTGCAAGTGGGCGTATTTTATTTTCTATTATAGAAAGTAGTGTATTTTACAAAGTTAACCATGACTGATATTTAATACTAACTGGCCTCTGTCTCATTAAATAAATTATTCTTAGAATGTTTGTTTTATTAATTCAACTTGCAGACAAGAATGGCTGCCATGTAATTAGGATGAGTAATAGGGATTTTTTTAAAATTTGTGTTATCAGAATTAAGTTATAAGATGTATAGAGAAAAACATATTTATTGTCAAAATTAGTTTGCTTTGCTTTCTAGTTCAAATTGCGTGTACAGACAGATTCGCTGGAATGCAGATGACAAAATAATGGCTCTTGGCAATGAAGATGGGCTTGTTTGTAACCTTTAGAAAATAAAAAAAAAACTTATGAAATGGTAGCCTTTCTATACAACACCTTAATAACATCATAAAGGCATTATTATTGTTATCATTATTGTTATTATTATTATCATTATTATCATTATTATTTTGTCATGGGGCTTGAACTCTGGGCCGGGATGCTGTCGCAGCACTCTTCTGTAAAAGGCAAACACTCTACCAGTTGAGGCATAGTGCCGCTTCTGGTTTTCTGATGGTTAACTGGAGATAAGAATCTCATAGACTTTCCTGCTGGGGCTGGCTCTGAACCATGATCTTCAGATCTCAGTCTCCTGAGTGGCTGGGATTATAGCCCTGAGCCACCAGTGCTAGCCTAAAATTATTTTTTAAAAAACAAACTATCATTACCCTTTTTAAAATCACAATCTGGCAATTGCTATCTATAATGTTTGTTTAGGAGACTGATGGCCTCAGGTTCCAACAATATAGTTGTTTTTGTGCACAATCTAAAACCTGTATTTCATGCTGTGTTCAGCCACTTGCAATTCTGAGATTTGGTTTTTAGTTTTTTTAAGCATTATTTTTTCTCCGTTTTTCAAATAGAACACTTGTTTACCTTTAATATTCAAGTATTCTAAAGTGGTTAATGTAGAAAATAGTCACTAGTCACCAGTGGCTCTGTTTTTTAATCCTAGCTGCAGGGGAGGCTGAAATTTGTAGATCTTGATTTAAAGCCAGCAGAAAAAAATCTGAGACACACTTATCTCTGATTAAACAATCAAAATCCAGAAGAGGAAATGTGACTCAAGGGGTAGAGTAACAACATTGAGGAAAGACACTACAAATGACTGAGAGGTCTAGTTCAAACTCCATTACTCACTTGTGACACACACACACACACACACACACACACACACACACACACACACACACACACAAACAAACACACACACACTCGCCCTTACAGAAACACACAAAATACATTTCTCTTATAATCGCATCCTTTAGTAGTAATCAATGCTATAAACTCAGCACCCATTTTCTCCAAGTTTTGCAGGTATTAACCTAAATATATATATATATATATATATATATATATGATAATATGTAATTTTGCATTTCTGTGTAGTAATGTAAGAGAATAATCAGCTTCATTTGATGGAATATCACAGGAACTGTTTTGTCCTTAACCTGTCCTCAATCTTGAGGGTTCCTCCCTGTGCATTCAAAAACCTAAAATCTAAGGAGACATAAAATTCTGTATTTTTTCTTGAAGTTATGGACATGTTCTTCATTCCCTGATGTCATCAGATGTGAGCTCTAGAAGCCATTTTGTCTGGATTTTAAACTTAGACAAGAAGAAATATAGTGATAACTAATACCCCTCTGTAAATCACCTTCACAATTAAATTTTTTAAAGATTCCAGAGCTGGAATTTCAATAAAAATCTGATGACTGTGAGAGCTAAGAGGATAAACATTGTACTTCTTGGCTATTCAATGTGGATGCAGAGAACTTTTTTTTCATCTACAAAGAGATATAAATCAGTCTTTCAATATGGTGATAACATTGTGTAATTTACACACCACTACCAGGTACAGATGCCTCAAATCACATGGATACATAAACTTTGTTTCTTTTTTAAATATTCTCATAAACAGAAATTCAATGATAAAACATTTTTACATATTTCATTCTTTCTTTTTTCTTTTTTGTCAGTCTTGGGGCTTGAACTCAGGGCCTGGGCACTGTCCCTCAGCTTCTTTTACTCGAAGCTAGCACTCTACCACAAGAGCCCCAGAACAATTTCCAGTTTTTTCTGATTATGTGGTACTGAGGAATAGAATCCAGGGCTTCATACATGTTAAACATGCACTCTACCACTAATCCACAATCTTAGCGCTCATTCTGGGAGTGAGCTGGCCAGGATTCATGTGAACAGTTGTCTTTGTTTTTGTATTGCCTTGGTTTTAACTTTGCTTTTTGTGCCATTAGAAGAGCTTAAACTTATGAACTTATGCTCTAACTTGGCTTTTTCACAGAAGGCTGGCATTCACACTTTGGTGATTAATTGGAGATAAGTGTCTGACGGGCTTTTCTGCCCCAAATGGTTTGCAATATTGGTCTTCAGATCTCAGTCTCCTGAGTAGCTAGGATTATGGCATGAACCACATATACTGACACAAAGCACTTATCTTAACTTCAACTCAGAAATGTTGGTTGATTGCAAAAATTATTGTTTTTGTTTGGGGAGTTATGTTTTATTGTTGGTTCTTTTTTTACATAACCTATTACTCTGTTCCTTAGGCATCAAACTATAGATCTTCCTGTTTTCATATTTCTGCATGCTTTGATTATGAGCATGTATTATTATGCCTGGCACAGAAACAAATGTTGTCTCAGCTATTTTTTTTTTTATTTTTTCTGTCAGTCGTGGGTCTTGAATTGTGAACTTCCCCTGAGTTCTTCAGCTCAAGGAGAGCATTTTACCAATTGACCCACAGCGCTACTTTCAGAAACATTTTTTAAATAATAAATTGGTAAATCAGAAACCTCCACTTTCTCAAAAATAAAAAATGACATGCCAAGCTATGGCTGTCATGTAGAAGTTCTAGATGTCAGAGCCAGATTGTTTTTAGCAGATTAGGGAGTAGCATCTGTGGTGGATGTGTGGCTTGGTGTTGAATTTTAATTGAGATTTGTGCACAAATCTGGGCACCATGAAGAAATGCTGAATTCTCTGAAACCCTTCATACTGAAAGATAACACTTGTTATTGGGAGATAACAAGGATCTGAGTGGTGCACATTCATAATCCTTGATACTCAGGATGCTGAAATATGAGTATTGGGGTTCATATTCAGCCTGGGTAGGAAAATTGGAGAGACTCTTTCTTCCAGTTAACTAGTGAAAAGCTAGAAGTGAAGCTGTGTCTCAAGCAGTAGAGAACTAGTCATAAGGGAGAGTTAAGGGTCAGCAACCAAGCCCTGAGTTTAAGTCCCAGTCCTAGCACCAAAAAGGTGGGGGGACAAAGCAAGAGACATGGTAAATTTCCCAGGAACTCAAAAACAAGAGAATATTATTGGGTTATTAGACCTCTAGTTGCCTTTCGATATAATAGCACATATTAGTTGTACAACAGGGAGGTTTTGACCTTTCCAGAGGAGGATACAAATGGATCACAATCTCACATCCTCCATCCCCTCCTTTTCTTCCTACCCAGTTTTATCTCCATTAATCCAATAGAAGCCAGATTTGGAGGGGGAGCTCGAGTGGTAGATTGCCAGCCTTGGAAAAAATTAAAGTTTATTTCCCAGTCCCTTAATTGAAGCCCTAGTACAATCACTGCCCTCCCCAACAGAAATTTGCTGTGGGAATGCCTGCCCATCTTGTAGCATATTGCAGTGTACAGGAAATAGTGATGTCTGGCACTTAGCTCCCCACAATGTGAAATAAGAAAATAAAGGTCCAGAGTTGTTTTGAATAGCATTTTATCCTCTGAGAATAACAGAGTAACTACACCTTGTCAATGGATATTCTGTCGCCTAGTATAAGATGCATGTGTAGGATAATATCTGGAAATAGCCTCTGTGCAACTCCTGAGTACATCGAGGTTGAGTGCTCTGTGTAGCAAGGCCCCCATTGGGTCTAGATTGCATCTACTTAGGAATAGATAAACTGTGTATGTACAAATGGCTGATGTCCAGGCAAAATCACTCCAGGCCTCCTCAAGGGTACTTAAAACATGGAGCCACTAAAATGTGTGCTGAATACCCTTTCTCTTGTTTTTATTAGGTAAGCAGAACAATGCAAGAAATGTTCACGCAGAGCCCCAGAAAGGGAGGCAAGTCTATAGGAAAACACTGCCTATCATCCAGAGGTTGATTCCTACGTGTCATTCTTCACTGAAAAGATCCAGGGCTATTTTGGGAAATGACAGGATCAGGGATGTTTTGTTAAATCAGAAAGGAAAGACATCATCAAAGATCCAAGCAGAACTAAGGATACCGTAGCTAGCTGGAAGGGGCTGCTGCTACTGATGGATCTGTTACTATTTGGAGTTGAAAATAAGATATAGAAAAAACTTATTTCTGACTGCAGAACACTGATAGCTAACCTGAATACAGGCATAAATAACAGGAGATAATTGGAATATAATGAAAAACAACCAGAATCCAGACTTGGTGGCTCAATCTAGTAAAACCAATTACTCAGGCGACTGAGAACAGAGGATTGTGATTTGAAACTAACCCAGGCAGCAAAGACTGTGAGATATTTGTCCTCTCCTTGGTTATTGGTCTTGAACTCTGGGCCTTGGCACTGTTCCTAGACACATTTTCCCAATGTACACTGTACCTTTGAGCCACAGCTTCACTCCAATTTTTCTAGTGGTTAATTGGAAATAAGAATCTCATGGATTTCCTCCCCAGGCTGACGTTGAACCACAATCCTCAGATCTTAGCCTCCTGGGTATCTATGGCCACAGGAGTGAGCCACCAGTACAAGGCATTGTAACAATATTGTATATGTATTTATATTACATATTATAATATGTATTAAATTTTATATTTACTGTGTATTATTATAAATTATTATTATATGGTATATGATATATAATATAGTGTATAGTAAATATATCATATTATGTATTATGAGAAATATATTGTGTATACTACATATGGACCATATAGTGTCCACTTGTATAAAATGCATAATTATATAATATAAAATATATATGATTTAAAATATATAATATATTGTATATAATACATAATATATAATATATTATATGAACTATATACAATATACTATACATACTATACACCATATATAATACATAACATAAATTGTATAAGCATATTATATAATGCCTATTATATCATATATTACTCATATGATATATTGTATAATTATATATTATATAACATGCAATAAATTATATGTAATACATAATGACATAATATGCACTGTTATATGATATTCAATATATAACAGTGTACATAATGTTTTATAGTATGTATATATAGTATATGCAATGTATATATAATATGGTATATTATATAACAGTGCATATATAGTATATACACTATAGTATATTTTATATATTGTATTACATAATATATATTATATAATAATATATTATATATTAATATGTGTTATACATATATAGATTGTGTGTGTGTGTGTGTGTGTGTGTTCGTGCATGCAAGTTTGTGTGTAGGTACTCTAGTATGGTGCTTGTTTGAATGTATAGAACCAGAAATTAGATAAAGGAAAAAGACTATAGTCGAGCATGCCACATGTAAAAGTAAATATTAATAAACACAATAAAATTTTGTCTCAAAAAATAAACTGAACAGAAGAAGCCAGTCATAAAAATGACATATTACTTTATAATTCTTTTTACATGAAAGATTAATTGTAGTGATGGTCTATCAATCATACAACCTGTGACTCAGTATGGAGTTGAATTTTACTACAGAAAGACACGAGATCTTTTAGGGGGTCAAGGAAAACCTTTATACTTTATGGTGGCTGTGGATAAGTGTGAATTCATGAGAATATTGAAATGCTATATAGCTATAGCATTAAGTCATAATTTACTAACGTGATTTAAAATTAGGCAAATGATAGGAACTTTAAAAGAACAATTAAGTTATTAAAAATAGTAAATAATTCAGATAGGAGTCCATGTATATACTGACAAGTAAGTGAATATTTAATAAATACGAAATGCTGTTCTTTCTCATGATAGAATGCTAACTGATCAATATAAATTGAATGAGAGAATTTAGTGTAGATGCCCCTTTCACATAATCTAATAGATATGTTGTACATCCCAGAGCACTCAAACCTCACACAGTACATAGTGATGTCTGAAATTGAATTTATGGGAAATATGTACAAGTCCTTATTTACAAGTCATAAGACTTATTTGTGTGTGTATGCCTTATTTGTGTGTGTATGCCAATCCTGGGGCTTGATCTGCGGGCTTAGGCACTGACCCTGAGCTCCTTTTTCTCAAACGTAGTGCTCTACTAATGGAGCCATAGAACAACTTCCGGCAATTCTTGAATAATTTTTGCAGATAAGTGTCACGGATTTCCATTCTCAGGTTGGCTTCAAAACAGCAATCCCCAGATCTCGGCCTTCCCAGTAGCTAGGATTATAAGTATGAGCCACCATTGCCAGCTTTCTCATTAATATTATTAGAGGAGAAACATCAATACACACTGATACAATGAATGCAAATATTTCAGAATCTAATCAGGAATACATTTTCAGAGGTAACCTACAACAACTTCTTTTGAGTTTTTATTAGCATATATAGAGACATTTTCATGCAGAATAAAATGTACTCAAATCAAAAGTATTCATTTTTTTCTATCCCTTCTTAAGGCAATTTTAGTAAATTTTACTTGGTTTTATTTTTTTTTTGCAGGTCCTGGATCTTGAAATCAGTGCCTGGGAACTATGCCTATGCTTCTTTTGCTCAAGGCTAGCTTGTGACCAAATAAGCCAAAGCTCCACTTCCTTTTTTAGTGGTAGTGTACTGGAGGTAAGACACTCGTGGACATTTCCTGCTCGAATTGCCTTGAAATAGGATCCTCAAATCTCAGCCTCCCACTTAACAAGAATTACACTTGTCATCCAATTTTTCCAGCTTCATTTTTTGTCAGTCCTGAGGCTTGAGATATGGGCCTGGGCATTGTCCCTGATCTCTTCAGCCCAAGGCCAGTGCTCTATCGCTTGAGCCACTGTGCCACTTCCAGTTTTCTGGTGGTTAAAGGGAGAGAAATGTCTTATGGACTTTCCTGCCTTGACTGGCTTTGAATCATGATTCTTAGCTCTCAGCCTAGTGAGTAGCTAAGTTTATAAGCTTTGACCACCAAACCCTGTCTCATTGTTCATTTTTATATGTGCATATAATGTACTTTGACCTATATTTAGCCTGTCTACTTGGCCTTCCCCTCTCTCTGCTACCCCCTGATAGCCATATAATAGCTCTCTTAATCAAATGGTTAAAGTAAACCAATCAAAGGGAGAAATAAAAAGGTTGCTCTGACATGAGCACACTATCACTTCAAGTTAAAAATCGATAAACAGCAAATTAGGCAAAACATCTAAGAGATTCAAATTGAGGGATATTGAACAAAGTAAGTCCTTATCTTCATGTTTCAAGTCAAATTAATAGGAAAGCAGAAACTGCTGTAGGCAGTTCTAGGCAACCAGTGAGCCTGAATAGCCAGCTGCAGTATGTGATACTGTAGTTTGAAGGAGATATGGATAGTAGTAATGTATTGCTTTGTAAAGTCCCTGACATCAGTTGTTGTGCTGTGATGGTGTTGAGAATGTCTTTGTTCATAAGATGTATGTTATGTCTTCAAGGGTAGTGACACTGCCATGGCTTTGACTAAAACTTCATTGGGAAATCCTAGCTACTCAGAGGGTGAGATCTGAGGATCATGGTTCAATTGTCTCCATTTAACAACCAAAAAATCTACAAGAGGAGCTGTGGTTCAGGTGGTAAAGCATTAACTTTGAGAGGGGAAAAAGGAAACAGAGACAGATCCCAAGCCCTGAGTTCAAATTTTTAAAAAAATGATTGGGGAAGAACGCAAAAGGATGTCAAAACAAAGAGTGAAATATGTTATCAGAGTTTGGAGATTACCATCTAGGATGCCTTTAACCAAGAATGCCTCTTTTAGATGACTTTTTCTTGTGATTTTTGTTTGTAGGCAAAAAGTATTGAATTACAGAATAAAAATATGTCTCTCTGAACCTAAAACAAATTTCAAAAAGAAGAACAAGCCTACCTTGTGCATGCCTATAAACCGGTAGTCACTTGAAGGGATTGAAGAGAGCATAAATAACTTAGTACCCGCAGAGAATAGGGTGTCAGACCAGAAGAGTAAAGAAGTAGCCCAGGAACCATTGTCATTCTGTGGTCTCACTTCAGTGATTATGTGCAGAATCATGTGTCCACTCACTGAGTCTAAAGATTTTGTCATGGTTAGGAAACCAAGCTAAGTGCTTACTCAATCTTCTCAATCTTCCCTGTCTGATTTGACAACTTCTTAACTTAGCTCGTGTCTTTCATGCTTTTTGGAAATCATATTAATTTTTCTTAAAGCTTTATTTCTCTAAAATAAATACTCAGCGTGTTAAAGGAGATTTGGTGGATGGTTGAAATGGAAATAGTGATGTTCTGTTAAAACAACAACAAAAGAGTTGGGAAGAGTAAGACCATGGGAAAAGGTGCAATAAAGATAGTGTCTACAGGGGGCTGGGAAGGTGGCTCAGTGGTAGAGAGCTTGCCTTGTATGCCTGAGGCCCTGGGTTTGATTCCTTAGCACCACATAAGCAAAAAGAAAAAAGCCGGAAGTGGCACTGTGGCTCAAGAGGTAGAGCGCTAGCCTTGAGCTGAAGAGCTGAGGGACAGCGCCCAAGCCCAGAGTTCAGGCCCCACGACCGGACCCCCCCCCCCAAAAAAAAAAAGATAGTGTCTACATAATCTCTTCATGGGAATAGTCTTAGCTGTGTGACATCTTCAGCCCATCTATATGAAACCATTGTTCCTTATAAATGGTGGCCTTGGGAATTACCACTCCACAAGGAACTGACAAGTGTCACTGCTTTTTTTGTTTTGCCTTTTGTTCTCTTTTTCTTCTTTTATTGTGAAAATACCATACAGAAGAGTTACAATTACCTGGGCAAGGTAATGAATACATTTCTTATCAAGCATTGTTGCCTCCTCCTTTGTTTCACCTTCCCATCCTTTCCCCTCTCCCTCCCTTCCCATCTCACTCCCCCAATGGCCAAAGTTGTAAAGTTTGTTTTTTGACATAAAGTTTTGTTCATGTCACTGTCTTATAAAAAGCACATTCCTGGCTTTTGGTCTTCTTAGAGAGGAAAAAATTATGTGTGATTTTTATTGTTTTACATTCTTAAGCTGGGGTATAAAAGGTCTCAGGTTTCTCACAGAAGAGGACATGACTATTTTTCCATGATTAATTCCATTTCAAGAGGAAAAACTGTGATTGGTAAAATGGCACTCATATATTTAAACTAACTATCTGGTGCTATTGATTACTGAAATGAATGAATAAATATATCAGACAATACAAAAAGAATGAGGATATAATTAGAGAAGTGGAGGGATATGAAGGAGACCTGAAAAACTTAACAATAAAAATAATTAAAATATTATATAGGTATAAAGAGTTAGTACTGCTACTAAAGAATGTAAGTCTAAGAGGTTTTGAATTGATTAATATATTTCTTGATTGTGTACTCTGTGGGGGATAAGGTCTAATAATCGACTACGGGTAATCTGAGGATGTGCAGAACAGCAATTAAGTCTCACAAAGAAGAATGAAAGAGAAGAAAAGGTGAAAAGAATGAGGAAGAAAAAAAGATTAAAAGTTCAGTAGAGCTAAACAAAAAAAATATAATTTTTTAAAAAGCAAAAAAAAAGAAAGAAAACATGCACACACACATATACCCCTAAAATAAAAATTATAAGAGGGAGAAAAAAAAGTTACTAGAAAACAATTTTTTTAAAGGTAAAAATTAAAAGAAGTTTTAGAAAAAAAATTTATGAAAGGTAAAAAAAAAAAATTCTTTGATTTTTTGGGCAGGGTTAGGAAAGTCCTGTATTTCCCTTGTGTCCATTACTAGCCTCTTGTTGGAGTCTCTGGTCTACTTGTGGTGTTTGATTTTCCTGTGGCTTGGTTGGTTTCTTAAGTCAGTTTGTTTGAGAAGGCACAAAAATGCTCTGCTTTACCCAGGATTTTGTGATCCTCCTCCCAGTATAGTTCAATGGGAGGGAAATCTGTTTTGAGTATCACAAGAGGGAGATGGATGTTTCCTCTACTTTGGAGATGCTGTGATGAGGCTAGGTTCTGGGTAGTGTGGAGGCCTTTCAGTAAAAATTAGATTTTCCATGAAGGGTTAGCTCCTGAGACACTCACAGAGCCCAGCCTGGAGCCATTCTCAGGATTTATGTTTACTGAATTTCAATTGATTGTAGAGTCTGCTAAAGGGATGGACAGCCTGTCGCTCTGTTTCCTAGTGAAGAAAGCCACTCCTGGGTCTGACAGCCTGAGCTGGGTGACTTTTCCCTGGGTTGAGCTGAGTCTGGCACATCAGGTTAGGTCCTTGTGAGCTCCTAAATGACTCTAGTTTTCTTCCAAGGCCTGAGTTGGAGCTAGCAGCGCAGCCAGGCCCTTGTCAGTATCAAAGATGGAGATCTCTGGTAGTGGGGGATGAGAGGTGTCTTCCCTCCTCTTCTCTCTGAGAAGGAGTGAGGACGTCAGGCTTCTACTCACGCCGAGTCTTGGTTCCTGGGTTGTCTCTGGTCTGCTAACTGCCGGATGAAGATGATTGCTCCTTGTCGGTTCTTGCTGGTGTTGAATAGAATTTGCTCACCTGCCGAATCTGGCTCTTTCGTCCCGGACTCTCTGTGTTGCAGGTATGGCGGCTACGGCTGCCACCGCTGCAGCCACAGCCACAGCCGCGACTACTGGCAAGTGCTCAGATCTGTCTCCTTGCCAGGATTTTCCCTCTCTGGCCTAACTCTCTGTACTGTGATGGCACACTTGTGATTCTCTGACTTAGGACTGTTCACTGGAACACTAAAACTGCTTTCTATGCGAGAGTTGTTTTACCTCCACTTTCTCCTCTGCTATCTTCCTGGAACTCCAAGACTTCTTCTTATAGCCCTCCGCTTTTTCATCCCTGCAGCCTTCCTTGATATTCTCACAAGCAGCAGAACAATAACTACTGCTGAGGGAATGAAAACAAGAATAGAAAGAAGGGCCACAGAGGACAGCATGGTACCAAAACCCCTTTCTGTGATTGTTAGTTCCGTCAGGGGGATGTCATGGTGCACATCTGGGAGATTCTTCACAGCACAGCTGAATGTCCTATTGTCCATCAGGTTAGGGTTGCTTATGCTTATGGATGCATCCCCTTTGTATGCATTTCCATCCCAGGAGATCTGATCCAGAAAAGTGCCTGCTGTGGTTGGGTAATGGAAAGACTGATAGTGAAAAATAGATTTGGTGCAACTGCTGCTGGGAGGACGGTACTTACAGTCTATGGTCAGTTTGTCAGTGACATATGAAGATGACTTGAAGGTACATCTCAACTTGACATTTTCTCCAACATAACCTCGTATGTCAGCAGCTGCACTAATCCTGCAAGAGTAGGATGCCTATCAGGGCAGAGAAGGTGCAGCCCTAGCCTCAAGCGGCTCTGATCAGCAGCATCCCGGCTGCTCCTTAGGTACCTGCCTAATTCTTTCTGATGGAGGCATAGAATTCCATTGTGTATATTTTCTTGATCCATTCATATACTGAGGGGCATCTGGTTGGTTCCATATCTTAGTTTTGCTAAATAATGCTGCAATAAACATGGTTGTGCTGCCTTCCAAAGTGGTTGAACAAGTTTACACTCCCCCCAACAATGCAGGACGTTCCCTTTAACCACATCCCCTCCAGTATCAGTTATTATTAAATTTGTTGATTATAGCCATTCAAACTTGGGTGAGGTGGAATCTCAACGTTGTCTTGATTTTCATTTCTTTTATGGCTAAAGAATTTGATCATTTCTTCATGTATCTATTGGCCATTCCTATTTCCTCTTCAGACCTTTTTCTTTAAGTCTTTAGCCCACTTATTTATCGGGCAGTTTTTCTTTGAGGATTTGTTTTTGGAGGGTTTAATTATTTGAGGTCTAATTATATGTTAGATATGAGATCCTTGTCCATTGTAAGCCTAGTGAAGATCTTCTCCAAATCCTTGGGCTTTCTCTTGATCTTGATAGCTATGTCCTTTGTCGTGCAGACGGTCTGCAGTTTCATGCAATCTCATTTGTCCAACCTTTCTTTGATTTTATGTGTGTCTGGGTCTTTATTAAGAAACTTTTGACAAGTGCCAAGGAGCCCTGGAGTTTCTCCTTTTCCTTCCTGTAATGTTTTCAGGGTATCTGCTTTGGCTCTGAGGTCTTTGATCCCTTTGGAGTTGATTCTTGTTCAGTGTGCTTTATAAGGGTCTAGTTTTAATTTTCTACAGGTGTGAAACAATATATGTTTTATAAGTCTTTGTCCATCTCTGTAGAGCCCTCCACAAGTTTATATGTATTTGTAGCTTGGGAAAGGAAATAAGAGTTAAATCAGGACAGTTGGAGGCTATGGTTTATAGGGCTCATTTGAGACCCTTTTAGACGGAATGTTAACTTTTTCCATCTGATGTACTACAGATGGCAGTCTTGGTACAGGAATTGAGTAGACTGCTATTGGATAGGAAGCTTGTACTGATTCCTCCTGACTTTCCCCTGAAGACAAGGAGGGTGAAGTAGCCATGGGCATGAATCCGTGTGGGATTTGCAATAAATATCTATTGACTGTGTATTTCTAATTTCTGTTGCCACAGGCAAATGAATGAACGGATTTTTCCTTTCGTACTTTAGCTGTAACTAGATATTTTTCATTTTCTAAATCTTATTTTATTGTGAAGATTCTATAGAAATGCTACAGATACATGAATAAGGCAATGAGTACATTTCTAGTCAAGCATTGTTACCCCTTCCCTTGTTTTTTTCTACTATCCCTTACCTTCCCCTCCACCCTTCCCTACCCAATGTTGTAAAGTTCATTTCTAACATACTGTCCTATGGATATCATTGTTGCAATGGGTCATCCTGTGTCCTTGTTTCAGCAATTTGTTATTTTGGTTCCCCTCCCCAAATTAGAAAAATGTATATACAAGGTGCACGGTATCAAAGTCAATTCAAAGTCAAATAGGGATATATCATAGGGGGAAGAATATACATAATATATTTAAAACAACAACAACAAATGAGCCCCAAAATATAGTAACTTGTTTATATACAACATTTAGTCTAAAACTCCTTAGACATCTTAAGTTTGGACTATTTCTTTTATTTTCTGCCAGTCCTGTGGTTTGAATTTGGGCACTCTACTGCTTAAGCCTCAGAGTGCCACTTTGAGCTTTTTCTGAGTAGTATATCTTATATAGAGTGTGATTACTTTTCAGCCTGGTCAGGTTTCAAATAATGATCCTTAGATCTCAGCCTCTTGAATATCTACGAGTACAAGCATGAGCCACCAGCACCTTGCTTGAATGATCCCACAGTTTTAACTACAGATTTTTCATATCCCCTACCAACTATGCTTCCTGATCCTTTTTTAAAGTTATCTCTAAATAGCTTATGGAGGATTTTGAGCATTGCTTAATCATTTTTTCACTTTTATTAGTATATACTAGTTGCACACTCAGAGGTTTGATGGAGTTACTTCCACACACGCATATGATGTACTTGCTCATATTCACCCTACCTTCCCAGTGTCCAGCCCCTTAATTCAAGGCCAAGAACCACTGTACACATGCAAACATTCACTGACACTCTCAAACACACACACACACACACATACACACACACACACACACACACACACACACACACACACAGCAGAGCAATTAGCAAAGGATATAATGTGGACCAGGAACTGCAAGGAAACATGGGAGGGTAGATTGTCTTTTCCCAGTTCCTCTGCCTTCCTCCATTCTCTGCTTTTCCTTAGAACAATTCAAGCCTTACACAACTCACATCTGTCTGTTGTGAACAACCTGAGCCTGGATTCCAGTTTGCCATTCATAGGAAGCTGCCGTTGCTTGGATAGCTGGCCCTCAGAGTAAGCAGAGGCTCTCAGGTCATGTTTTATTTTTCCATGTGTAGTGTGAATGCAGGCCTTGAGACCGTAAGCAGTATCTTGAAGTGTATTGACATCTGTGTTGAGCTACAAGACTCACCTCAAAAAACAAGCAGAGGAAGTGGGATGCAAAGTACAAATCCTAAACCAATGGACCTATAGGTGACTGAGAGTCAATTTCCACATTACTGGAGTAAATACAAGGGCAAGTCCATTTGAAGAGGGGTCTCCAACCATTTCATGGGCCCACATGACATGTCTGGCAGAAAGCCACTTGTGTGTGTGTGTGTGTGTGTGTGTGTTTGTGTGTGTGTGTGTGTGTGTGTGTGTGTGTGTGTGTGTGTGCTTGAAGGTGGGTCTGGGGCTCAGGATCAGGCTGGGTGCTGCTTGTCCTTATGTGTTTTTTGCTCCAGCCGAGTGTTCTACCACCTCAACCACAGCTCCACTTCTGGCTTTTTTGGTAGTTGATTAGAGATGAGAATCTGATGGACTTTCCCACCCAGGCAGGCTTCAACTGTGACCTTCAGATCCCAGCCTCCTGAGAAGCTAGTATTAAAGGAGGGAGGCACTGGCACCTGTAAAGAATCCTCTTTTTTTGGGGGGGGGTTGTCCGTTCGTGGGGCCTGAACTCTGGGCCTGGGTGCTGTCCCTCAGCTCTTCAGCTCAAGGCTAGCACTATACCACTTGAACCACAGCGCCACTTCTGGCATTTTTTCTGCTTATGTGGTGCTGAGGAATCGAACCCAGGGCCTCAAGCATGCAAGGCAATTGCTCCACCACTGAGCCACCTACCCAGCCCAAGGAAGCCTCTTAAATAACAGATCTATTCATAGGGAGACAGTAAATGCCTCAGTCCAAGAGATGGTGTTGAGTTTTCATGTTTTAAAAGAATAATTACACTCAATAGCAAAGTATGAAATAATATTGAAGGAAAGAAGACAACAAACTTTCATAAATCTGGGGTTGTGAAAGCCCATCGAACATGAGACTTTCATATAGGAATAACATCTATGTGGCAACACTGAGGCTCACCCATGTGGTCACATGTACTGTTTGAAGCCCTGTTCTCACATGATATGTTTCCAGAAATCTGGGATTCTGCTCCGTAGAAGATGTTTCCCAGTCACACTGGTAATTCTTAGTTCTGTTTTTCACACTTCTCATCCTTCATTCTTAGTATTATCCAAGTATCTTTTCCAATGCTGCTCCAGAAGATGCTTTCAATGTTACTGTAAGGATTCATTTAATAAGAGAAATATGTTTGAAGAACTTTAATACTTACATTAATAATATCTTTACTAATAAAGACTAATATTCAAGAACTACTTTAAGATCAATAAAACATGATTTGGAACAGCTATGTGGCTTTGATATTAAAGCTGATAGCAGACATGTATTCCTAGACCATGATGAATCTGTAGTTATTGCAATCTTACAATAAAAAAGTTCTTAAGAAAGAAAATGTCTTGATAATATAAGCAACCCAATAGTTGTTGAAAAAGACATATATAGTGAGGACGTCTGTTGAGCTGGTACAAACTGGTTCTTGCTCTGAAAGCATCACCTATCTGTTCTGAGGGACAATCAGGATTAAGAAGGGATACATGCTTCCAGATGACTGATCTGCCTAGCATTAACTGCATAAGTCCATTCAGGCCCACAGCCCTATAACCAATATAGGACAATCTTCAGAACAGTCTTCTTGTCTTTCAGATTCAAGCCTGTAATCCTAACTCATCAGCAGACTGATATCTGAGGATCACGGTTCAAAATCACCCTAGGCAGCAAAGTCTGCAAGACTTTTATCTCCAGTTAACCACAAAAAAGCCACAGTGAGAGGTATAAATTGAGAAAAAGGAAAGGGGTGTAATTGTCCCCCCAAAATGGATTCTTTACCTGACAACTGTTTAACTGACTTAACTGTTATCCCTCTGAACATCATCTTCCTAATAATATTTTTTTAAAGAAAAGGAAAGATGGGGCTGGGAAGGTGGATCAGTGGTAGAGTGTTTGCCTTGCATGCATGAGGCCCTGGATTCAATTGCTCATTACTACTTAAGCAGAAACAATGCTGGAAATCACGCTGTGGCTCAAGTGGTTGAGACTAGCCTTCAGCTGAAGAGATGAGGGACAGTGCCTAAGCCTAGAATTCAGGCCCATAACTGGAAAAAAGGAACAAAGAAAAAGAACTAAAAAGGAAGAGAGTTGCTACCATGCTCAATGGCCAATCTTCTAATCCTAGCTATTCATGAGGTTGAGGATAAGTGATTGAAGCCAACTTGGGCAGGAAAGCCTGTACGAATTCTATTTCCAATTATGTCCAAAAAACTAGAAGTAGAATTGTGGTTCCAGTGGTGAAGTAGTAGCCTTGAGGGGAAAAAATAAACTTCAGGGATAGTGTCCATTTCCTGAGTGCAAGCCCCAGAACGGCACAGAAGAAAAGAAGAAAAGACATTATGAACTTGGTTTATCTGTAACTGTGATGCCTTTGTTACAGACCATTATGGACTGAAACTCTGTACACGGCATACTAGGTCTGGCATTTTTGTGCACAAAATGTGTGCATAACCATCTTAACTCCTTCGCTATTCTATAGTTGCAGGTTTCATTATCTTCTCACCATGGAAGAGGCTTCAGTATTTACTTTCTCTAGAATACCTGCTTCCTTGTCCTCTGCTCTTTACTCACTGACAGCATTATTTTACCTGAGAACACAAGGAGGAGAATTGGCAAGACCTTGAAAGAAGGGAAGTTGCTAGAAGTGGGTGAGATGCTTGAGATAATGCCCAGGACCAGGTCAGAATTTTTTTGTGACGACTTGCCATGGTGTGTCAATCTTTATCAATATGCTGAAGGTACTTGGACATGAAGAGGAGGCCTCAATGCCTACTGGTGTCATTCAAACTACACAGATATAGGCCAGCTAATAATGCTCTCACTTTCCCAACATGGAGTTTTGGTCCCTGCGTGTCAAGGGAACTCAGGATCAAGCATGGACAGCTATCCACACATCAAGTTGTGACCTCTACATTGTTACAGCATTGAAAGCAGTTCAGCATGAATCACATGGAGCTTGTCAAAATCATTGAAGGGATGGGAAAGTGGTTCTGTGTTGTATGGACCAAAGCAGACAGATCACCATACAAGTTTCCTTTCAGAGACCCCACTTCTGTTCAATGGCCAAGAGAACATACATGAAAAACTCCAGAATGAGGAGGTATGTATACCCCTATGTTTATAAACTGGACCCTTCACTGCATGATTTCCCAGAGCTTATGGAAACAATGAAACTAAATCTCTCGAAGATCTGGCACTGAAGTCCCGCAGAGACCATTGCCTACATCTGTGAGGAGAGCATAGGAGTTAAAATGGCCTGTCAGAGAGGGGAATACCCACAGAGTGTCTTCACGACATCTCAGGCATCCAGGATTCAGATAATTTTGGGGAGGTAATGAAAGCCTCTTTGGTGTGGATGGTGAAACATTGAAGCAGTTGGGACAGAGGATGTGAAAGCCAGTTGAAGAGTACATGGGTCCCATCAAGTCCCAAGATGGGCAGATCTACTATCAAGAGAGCTGGACATTGTGATGGATATGTTACATAACTGCTTTTGCTCATGGACAAGTCTTAGACACATGTTATACTACAGCGACTCTGTTGTCTACTACCACAAATGCATGGAAGAGAGATAGAAACTTGATATAGTTGCTGACATCATCAAGATCATCCTAAGGAAGAACTTGATAGACATTATCATCTGATTGTGTGTCTGGGTGACGGATGGGGAGATGTGTATGTGTGGAAACTAGGGCTTAAACTTTGGGCCCTGAGCTTCTTTGGCTCAAGACTTGCACTATAGCTCTTAAGCCATAGCTCCACTTCCAACTATTGTGATATTTTATTGGAGTTTCACAAGTACTTACTTACAAGATAAACTTTAATTATGAGGTGATATGATTTTAAAGATGATATACTATACTACTATGCAAATGTAACAAATAAAAATGGGAGTCAAAAAGACACTCTAAGGACTATGTAGGAGGTTTTATGAAAGCCATGAAGTTATATCTAAAAAAGTGTTATTAGAGACTTAAACAACAGTGCTAAATTTCTTGTACCGGATAAAAGAATGCAGTCAGTTATTTCTTTTTTTTTTTAAATTGTATTTTATTTTATTTGAGAACATACTGTACAGAGGGGCTACAATTACATGGGCAGGATAATGCATACATTTCTTACCAAGCATTGCAGCCTCCTCCTTTGTTTACCCTTCACTTCCCTTCCCCCCTCCCCCCTCCCCCCACCCAATTTTACCCCCCTCCCCCCACCCAATTATACCCCCCTCCCCCCCACACCGACATTGTAAAGCTGGTTTTGACATGACATTTTGTACTTCTCATTGTTGCAACAGGTCCACCTGAATACTTAAACGACTTGTTTGTCCCCATCTCCTCCACATGTTATACTGACATCAAATATAGTGAAAGCTGGGGTTACACTGTGGGGGAGGGACATACAAAGCAACAAAGAAATAATCTTATAAATGCATTAGAAACACATGCATGAAAGAAACAAAAACATTAAAATACATATTTAAGGGTTCATTTTCCTAACATCACATTATCTGACCTTTTCGGCTTGACTCATACCTATACTAGATATTGCAAATAAGGGAAACCATGGGACCTATGCTTCTTTGGGCCTGGCTTACTTCACTTAATATAATTTTTTCCAAACCTTTCCATTTCCTAACAAGTGGGGAAATGTCATTCTTTCTGATGGAGGCATAGAATTCCAATGTGTATATATACCACATTTTCTTGATCCATTCATCTACTGAGGGGCATCTGGGTTGGTTCCATGTCTTAGCTATGGTAAATAATGTTGCAATAAACATAGTTGTGCTGGTAGCTTTAGTGTGGTCTTGTTTGTAAACATTTGGGTAAATGCCCAAAAGTGGGATTGCTGGATCATAGGGGAGATCTATGTGAAGTCTTTTGAGGAACCTCCATACTGCTTTCCAAAGTGGTTGAACAAGTTTACATTCCCACCAACAATGAAGTAAGGTTCCTTTCTGTCCACATCCCCTCCAGCATCTGTTGTTGTTAGAGTTCTTGATTTTTGCTGTTCTAACTGGAGTGAGGTGATATCTCAATGTTGTTTTGATTTGCATTTCTTTTATGGCTAGGGATGTTGAACATTTCTTCATGTGTCTATTGGCCATCCTTCTTTCTTCTTCAGAGAAGCTTCTCTTTAAGTCTTTCGCCCACTTATTTATTGGGCAGTTGTTTCTTTGAGGATTTGTTGTTGGGTGGTTTAATTTTTTGAGTTCCAAGTATATTTTAGATATGAGACCCTTGTCCGTTGTATGGCTAGTAAAGATCTTCTCCCAATCGGTGGGCTTTCTATTGATCTTGCCAGCTATGTCATTTGCCCTGCAGAAGCTCTGCAATCTTATGCAATCCCATTTGTCCAACCTTTCTTTGATTTGTTGTGCTTCCGGGTCTCTATTCAGAAAATTTCTTCCTGAGCCAAGGAGACCTAGGGTTTCTCCTATTCCATCCTGTAATGTTTTCAGAGTGTCTGCTTTGAGTTCAAGGTCTTTGATCCATTTGGAGTTGATTCTGGTGCAGGGTGATATATAAGGATCTAGCTTTAGTTTTCTACATGTAGTTAACCAATTTTGCCAGCACCATTTACTGAAGAGGCTGTCTTTCTTCCATTCTATTGTTTTAGCTTCCTTATCGAAGATTAGATGGCTATAGGTCTGTAGGTTCATTTCTGGGTTTTCAATTCTATTCCATTGGTCCTGAGGTCTGTTCTTATGCCAATACCAAGCTGTTTTGATTACTATGGCTTTATAGTAGAGTTTGAAATTTGGTATTGATATTCCTCCAGGAGTGTTCTTTCCGTTGAGGAGCGTTTTTGCTATTCGGGGTCTTTTATTGTTCCATATGAATTTTTGGATTGCCTCCTCTATTTCCTTGAAGAATGAGGGTGGAATTTTGATAGGTATTGCGTTGAATTTGTAGATAGCCTTGGGAAGTATTGCCATTTTCACGATGTTAATCTTGCCAATCCAGGAGCATGGGAGGTATTGACATTTTTTAAGTTTTGTGTTGATTTCCTTTTTCAAGATTTTAAAGTTTTCATCATAGAGGTCCTTCACTTCTTTGGTTAAGTTAATTCCTAGGTATTTTATTTTTTGTGGGGCTATTACAAATGGAGTTGCTTTCCTAATTTCAGCCACACTTTTCTCATTGTTGGCATATAGAAAAGCCATTGATTTTTGGGGGTTAATTTTATAACCTGCTACTTTGCCAAAGTTTTGAATCAGCTTGAGTAATTTGGGAGTGGAGTCTATGGGATTCTTTAAATACAAGATCATGTCATCTGCAAAGAGGGAGAGTTTTATTTCTTCTTTCCCTATTTGGATCCCCTTTATGTCTGCATCTTGTCTTATTGCTGTAGCTAGGCATTCTAATACTAGATTGAAGAGAAGTGGAGAGAGTGGGCATCCTTGTCTTGTTCCTGAGTTAAGAGGAAATGGCTTTAGTTTTTCACCATTGAGTATAATGCTGGCTGTAGGTTTGTCATATACAGCCTTTATTGTATTGAGGAATGTTCCATGGATTCCTAATTTTTCCAGAACCTTCATCATAAAGGGGTGTTGGATCTTGTCAAATGCTTTTTCTGCATCTATTGAGATAACCATGTGGTTCTTATTCTTGCTCCTGTTGTTGTGATGAATAATATTAATTGATTTGGGTATATAGAACCAGCTTTGCATCCCTGAAATGAATCCTGTTTGATCATGTGGTATGATTTTTTGGATGAATTGTTGAAGTCGATTGGCCAAAATTTTGTTGAGAAGTTTTGCATCAATGTTCATCAAAGAAATGGGTCTATAGTTATCTTTCTTTGATGAGTCCCTGCCTGGTTTTGGAATGAGGGTTATGATGGCTTCATAGAATGTGTTCGGTAGTGAGCTTTCTCTTTCAATTTCATTGAAGAGTTGGAGGAGTATTGGTGTGAGCTCTGCTTTGAAGACCTTGTAAAATTCCGCTGTAAAACCATCTGGTCTTGGACTTTTCTTAGCTGGGAGGTCTCTTATTGCTGTTTCTATTTCAATGCTTGATATGGGCCTGTTAAGCTGGTTTAACTCATCTTGGTTTAGTTTTGGCATGTCAATATTTGCTAGGAAAAGGTCCATTTCTGTCAAGTTCTCAAACTTATTAGCATAAAGTTTTGAGAAGTATTCCATTATAATGTTCTGAATCTTGGTTGTTTCCGTGGTGATGTTTCCCTTCTCATCTCTGAGTTTATTAATTTGGGTGTGTTCTCTCCTTTTTCTGATAAGGTTTGCTAAGGGTCTGTCAATTTTGTTAAGTTTTTCGAAGAACCAACTCTTTGTTTTGTTGATTCTTTCTATAGTTTTTTTGGATTCTAATTCATTTAATTCTGATTTAATTTTGATTATTTCTTTCCGTCTACTGGATTGGGGTTTATATTGCTGCTCTTTTTCAAGGAGGTTTAGATGTGTCATTAAATTGCTAGTTTCCAATCTCTCCAATTTGTTGATGTAGGAGCTCAGAGCTATAAACTTTCCTCTGAGTACTGCCTTTGCTGTGTCCCAGAGGAGCTGGTAATTTGTGTGTTCATTTTTGTTGAATAGCAAGAACATTTGAATTTCCTTTCTAATCTCTTCCATGACCCACTCATGATTCAGCAGTGTGTTGTTCAGCCTCCATGTGATACCGGAATTTCTTTGGTGGCTTTTGGTGTTGAGTTCTAATTTTATTCCCTTTTGGTCAGAGAGAATGCAAGGTATAACTTCAATGTTTCTGAATTTAGACAAGTTTGCTTTGTGGCCTAAAATGTGGTCTATTTTAGAAAACGTTCCATGTGCTGCTGAGAAGAACCTGTATTCTGATGCTGCTGGGTGAAATGTTCGGTAAATGTCTGTTAAGTCTAGTTGATCTATGCAGCTGTTTAGATCTGCGGTTTCTCTGTTGAGTTTTTGCCGAGTTGATCTATCTAGTGGGGAGAGTGGTGTGTTAAAATCCCCAACAATTAATGTCTTTGGATCTATATGGGATTTGAGGGAAAGTAGTGTTTCTTTGATAAATTTGGGTGCTCCATTGTTTGGCGAATAGATATTTAGAAATGTAATATCCTCCTGAAGGAGAGATCCTTTAATTAGTATGTAGCGACCTTCTTTATCTCTTCTCAGGAATTTTAATTTGAAGTCTATTTTATCTGATATTAGGATTGCAACTCCCGCCTGTTAATGAGGGCCGTTTGCTTGGTAGATTTTGTTCCAGCCTTTAACCTTGAAAATATGTTTGTTTTTACGGGCAAGATGTGACTCCTGCAGGCAGCAGATAGAAGGGTCTTGTTTTTTAATCCAATTAGACAGTCTATGTCGCTTAATTGGAGAGTTCAGTCCGTTAACGTTAAGAGATAGGACTGAGAGGTATTTGGGAGTTCCTGCCATGTTATCCACCTTCTTGGGGGCTGTGAAAGCTGGGTTCTTCCTAAGGTTCTTGGATTCTCAGTTTGGGTGCAGTTTCTTGGCCTTTGTTGCGTTCTTGTTGGTTTTCTATGTGTAGGACATCTTTAAGAATCTTTTGTAGGGCTGGTTTGGTGGAGATGTATTGTTTCAATTTTTCTTTGCTATGGAAGGTTTTTATTTGGCCTTCAGTTATGAAGGAGAGTTTAGCTGGTTACAGTATTCTTGGTTGATAGTTGTTTGTTTTTAGGGCTTGGCATACGTCATTCCAGGCTCTTCTTGCTTTGATTGTCTCTGCTGAGAAATCTGAGGTAATTCTAATTGGTTTCCCTTTGTAGGTGATTAACCTTTTCTCCTTGACAGCTTTAAGGATCGTTTCCTTGGTCTGGGTTGATCCTGTGTGGATTATAATGTGACAGTGGGATGTCCTATTCTGGTCTGGTCTATTTGGGGTTCTAAAAGCTTCTTGTATCTGAATAGGCCTATCTTTTTGTATGTTTGGGAAGTTCTCTGCAAGGATCCTGTTAAACAAATTTCCTAGACCATTAACTGCTGTTTCTAGGTGCTCCTCTACACCCATTATCCTTAGATTGGGCCTTCTGATGGTGTCTTCCAGGTGTTGGATAGACCTATCATATTTCTTGGACTTGTTTTGGATGGTTGTATGTTCTTTCTCTATAATATCTAGGCTGTCTTCAATCCCTGACATTCGATCTTCTGCATGGTCTAACCTGCTGTCAAGACTCTCTACTTTGTTTTTTATCTCTTTTCCTTCTAATTGGTCAGCTTTGATGGCTTCAAGTTCTTTGTTGAAGCTCTGTTTTAGGTCTTGTATGAATTTCTTTACTTCCTTAATTTGGTGTTCAGTGTTTGTTCTCAAATCACTTAGTTGATTGGTTATGGTTTCTTTGGACTCCTATTCCTTCTGTTGGGTTCCATTCAGCATTCCCTTTGTGGTCTCCCTGACTTCCTTCAGCTCTTTGTTAATGGATTCCATGAATGCCTTTAGTGATCTTTGTGTATTCTCTACCTGGTCTCTTAATTCGTGAATTACTCTTTGATTAGTTTCCTCCCTTCTGTGGGATTCCTGCAGTTCTCATTGAGTGTTCTCTGCCTGCTCACGCCATTCCTCCCTTTCTCTTTGAGTATTCTCAAGTTGTTCACACAAATCCTGTATCAGTTTTTGAGAAGCTTCCTCACGCTTATGATATTCCTGTATAAACTACTGGGATGCCTCCTCTCTCTCCCTATCACGCTCATACAGAGTCCTTTGTACATTGTCAAACTTCTCATTTATCATGTTTGCTATTAGTGTTTGTAGAGCTATTTGGGGACTCTCCTCTGGATTATTCTTTATCTGTTCTAATCCCTGATTATCAATGTTGGGAATTGAGATACCCGAATTTGCCATTTTTCTTGTGTTTTTCCAGCTTCCTCGGCCCATTTGAGATAAAGATTGCACCAGTTTTGTGCTAGAACAATATCTTAAGGCTACCATCAACCAAAGTTTGCATTTGTACCGTTAATAGTCTACATATACAATCTAGTTCAACAGATACATCTATTCAACATCAAACGACTATATGTTAAAGGACTTCGAACCGCAGAAAATAATTTGGAAAACCAGAAATTATTAGGATTAGGGAGAGATGTGGGTAAAAAATGGGAATAGATTGGTGTGGGGAGGCACAGGGAGAGTTAGCTATGTCCTAATCACAGTGCAGGAAATGGGTTGGGTACGATGCAAGTAGAGAGAGAGAGAAAAAGAAGAGACGGAAAGGGGAATAAAGAGAGACCAGAAAAAGAATAGAAACGTAAAAATTAATGTTATTATAGAGGTTAAAAGACCGTCTATTTAGAGAGGAATGTGAATATGTTCAGAGAAGGGGAGGGACATAGAGGAGATGTGAAAATCTTTAAGGATGGGAAAGGGAGAAGAAAAGATCAGAAGTTCAGTAGAGCTAGATAAAAAACAAAAAGATAATTAAGAAAGAAAGAAAAAGAGAAAGAAGACAAGAAAAGAAAGGAAAACTCTCATTCACGTATTCCTAAAATAAAAATTATAAGATGAGAAAAAAAAAAGTTACTGGAAAACAATTAGTTTTTCAGAAGAGGCAAAAATTAAAGATTAATAGAAGTTTTAGAAGGGAAAAAAATTTATATATATATATATATATATATATACATATATATATATATGGTAACAAAAAACAAAAAACAAGCAAAAAAAGAAAAGAAGAAGAAGAAGAAGAAAAAAAAGAAAAAAAAGAAAAAAAGTCTTTTGATTTTTTTTTGGGGGGGGAGGAGTGGGAAGAATCCTGTATCTCCCTTTTGTCTGCAACCAGTCTCTTGTTGGAGTCTCTGGTCAGCTTGAGGTCCTGTGGCTTGATTGGTTTCTTAAGTCGGTTGGTTGGAAGAGGCAGAAAAATGCTCTGCTTTACCCAAGATTTTGAGATCCCCCTCCCAGGTTAGTTTTCTGGGAGGGTGGTCTGCTTTGAGAGTCACAAGAGAGGGGGATGTGGTGATGAGGCTAGGTTCTGGGTAGAGTTGAGGCCTTTCAACAAACAGTAGCTTTTCCCTGGGGCTATTTTGTGATAAATCTCACAGCGCCCAGCCTGGAGCCATTCTCAGGGTTTCTGTTTTTCAATTGATTGTGGTGGCTGCTAGAGGGAGGGGCAGCCTCTGGCTCTGGTTACCCAGTGAGGCAAGGCACTCCAATGGCTGGCGCCTGAGCTGGGTGACTTTTCTCTGGATGGAGCTGAGTCTGGCAGGTCACTTCGCCGTTAAGTTCTTGTGACCTGCTAAATGACTCATTTTATTCCAAGGCCTGAGCTGGAGCTAGCAGCTCCTCCGAGCTTTGTCGGTATCCAAGATGGAGATCAGCGGTGCTGGGGGGGGGAGGGGTGGCCTTCCCTCCTCTGCTCCCTGAGGAGTGAGGATGTCGGGCTTGTACTCACGCCGAGTCTTGGATCCTGGGTCATCTCTGGTCTGCAAACAGCAGGATGAAGATGTTCGCTCGTTGTCGGTTCTTGTTGGTGTTGAGTAGAATCCGCTCGTCCGCTGTGTCTGGCTCCTTCGTCCCCGACTCTCTGTGTCTCAGGTATGACTCCGCGGCGGTGGTCGCCGCCGCGACCCCGCCGCCGGAGCGGCAGCTGATGCGTTTCCTTGGCTTCCCCTCTCTTGTCTAACTCTCTGTCCTGTGATGGCACACTTGGTGTGATTCTCTGGCTTAGGACTGTTCACTGGAATTCTAAAACTACTTTCTATGCGAGAGCTTGTTCAGATTCCAGCTTCTCCTCCGCCATCTTCCCGGAACTCTCCCAGTCAGTTATTTCTGTTTAAATGTCTAATATTATTTTTCTCTTTTTACTGTGTTTGTAATACATGCTATTAATATTAATAGGTGTATTGGACTCAAGCTGAGCTGTTGAATCTAGAAAAGTTTTGAGAGGTTGAACATCACCTCAATAGTACTCTGAAAGGTGACAGCTGGCCATGGAAGGGTTAAAACACAGCTCTGGAGAGGGTTAAACTATTGACCCTTCCATAGTGCTTTAAAGGCCTTGAAACCTGGGGGATAAAAGAGAAGTCTCCTTTCTCAAAACAATAAGGGAAACAGTGTTACTCACTGTGGTGGCTCTGATTGTAATATTGATGCTTCATTTTTGCATGTATCCATGGTAACCTTCCCAGTGTGAATTCAAATAAATATGATTGCTTGTGTGATCTGGAGCCCAGGTGCCATTGAGCCTTGGTACCCCGGGTCCTCATTGATTTTGTTCTTTTTGTCTACACTTGTCTGTGTATTTTCTAATATTCTTCAGCTTGGTATCCAATTGCACTGCCTTGGGTTACAATTAGAGTCAAATAAGAATATTCTTGAACTGTAAAACATAAAAAGCTTGCAAACTTTCTTATCCCAAATGGCTTCAAACCACAATCCTCAGATCTAAGCCTTCTGAGTAGCTAGGATTACAGGCATGAGCCCCTGGCAACCAGCATGCATCAGAACACTTGATATCAGTGAGATCATTCTTGGGGAATGTCTGCACATCTCAGTCCTCCTCAGATGTTCTTTCCTGTTGCTCAAGCAGAGTCAAAAACTTTCACTCTTTATGTTCAAAATCCTTGAGGTTATTGAACTGACTTGCCCACCATGTACCTCCTTTCCGTAAATCAATAGAAGGTTTTACTCCTTACCATCGATTAATTTTATTAACTAAATTAACTGGGATCCACACAGAGGTGACATGTCCTTTTCTGGATTGCATACTGTACACCTATGTTTTACTTTATCTAATACAGTTAACATTACTTACCTTGTTTGATTCTTCTTACTTTTCCCATATTTAATCCTTCTCATCTCTCTTTCCCTTGCACAGAGGGAAGAACCATTTGGAATGGTGAAGAGTGTGTTTTTAGTCATTCTCTGAAAATCTTTACCAATGGATCCTGATATCCAAGTCCTGTGTAACTGGCCTGTAAAGTCTTGTTCTTTAATCTCTCCTCAGCTTACACAAATGACCAATTTTATCTAAAAAAGGCCATAGGAGATGAGTTTAGGAATTCGTTTCTGGTTATCAGTCAGGAATCCTTATTACCTGGTCACTGTGCATGAGTTGTTTCTGTTTCGTTTTTATTTGAATAGAACAAGCAGTGTGTACTATTAGTAGCAGAATTAGACTCACAAGTATTTTTTTTTTAATTCAGGGATAGCAGGCTCTCTTATTTGAACCACAGATCAACTTCTGCCCCACTTTCTTTTCTTTTGGTGGTAAATAGGACAGTGTCCCACAGGAAGCCAAGGGAACTACACAGTGTCCTTAAATCTGAGGACTGCAGTTCACAGTCAGCCTGGGCAGGAAAATTTATGAGCGTCTTATCTCCAAATAATCAGCAAAAAGTCAGAAGTGGAGCTGTGGCTGAAGTGGTACAGCAGCAACATTGAGCATAAAAAAAGCTAAGTGAAAAACAGATCTAGCACTAAGAAAACCACAAAATAAATTTTAAAAATTGGAAGAGAGCACAAAGAGTCTATTAAAAATGATAAAATGACCAAGAAACTGGTGGATCACACTTGTAATTCTACCTACTCAAAACACTGAAATTGAGGATCACCATTCCAAGCCAGCCAGGACAGGAAAGACCATTGTGTGTGTGTGTGTGTGTGTGTGTGTGTGTGTGTGTGTGTGTGTGTGTGTGTGTGTGTGTGTGTGTGTGTGTGTGTGTGTGTGTGCATGAGTGTGTCTGTGCCTTTCTGGGATATGAACTACAAGTATTTGCTTGACCGTGTCTGATCTTTTGGAGGTTAATTTGAGATAACAGACTCATGCACTTTCCTTGCTCCTGACGTTGAATCACAATCCGCACAATTCAGGACCCTATGTTAATCTCTATACTTACTTCCAGCTAAACACCAAAACCAAAAACTCAACCAAAGTGCAACTCTTTTCGAGCATGCTATCCTTCAGCAAGATTGGTGAGGCCCTCAAAACAAGCCAGAGAACCAACAAATAAACAAGTGAATGTATGTGAAGAAGAAAAGAGTCAATGAGTTTTTAAAATATAGACGCATACCTTTAATCCAATCTGTAATCTAAAGATCACAGTTCGAAGCCAGCCTGGGCAGGAAAGCCCAACTAACTTGAGTGTGCTAGGCATGGGCTAGAACTTGAGGGTTTTTGCTCAAGTTTAAAACTACTACTTACTGTCACATGTGGTTAATTTGAGATGAGACTGATGGACTTTCAAAGCCCAGACTGGCTTTAAACTGTAATCCTTAGATTTTAGGATACTGTGTAGTGCTATTGGTTTCCATGGGACTTTTATTGCCTATTAACCACCAAAAAAAAAAAAAAAGATTGAAATTAAGCTAAGGCTCAAGTAGTAGAGCCTGCTAGCTTTGAAATGAAAAACAAAATACCCAAAACAAAACAATCCTCAGCGAGAGTAACTAGGCCTTGAATTCAAGCCTCCAGCCCCACCCAGCCCCCCCCCCAAAAAAAAATCCTCAGGAGTAGAGTTTTTGTTCGTGCTAGCTTTGAGCAAAAAATAAAAGGATTCAAATGGTTTTTCTTTCTTGCTATTTTTCTTAACATATTTATAAGATGATTTCTTTGTTGCTTTGCATGTCCCTTCCCCATGATATAACCCTGTTTCACTGTATGTGATGTTGTTATAATTTGTGGAGGGGAAGGGAAAAAAATGTTTAAATAGGGATACAGGTGGACCCATTGCAACAATGAGATGTACAAGATGTTATGTCAAAAAACGAACTTTACAACTTTCGCATGGGGCAGGAGTGTGGGGGGATGGGAAAAGATGGGAAGGGGAAAGAGAGGAGGCAACAATGCTTGATAAGAAATGTACTCATTACCTTGCTCAAGTAATTGTAACCCCTCTGTACAGTATTTTCACAATTAAAAAAAAAGCCAAAACTCTCATGGACAGTGAAGTCAGTGAAGTAGTGTGGCCTAAATGTAGAGCTTGTTAGTTTTGATCTAAAAAACAAGCCAGGTGCCTCTGGCTCATGTCTGTAATCCTCGCTACTCAGGAAGCTTAGATCTGAGGATGACAATTGGAAGCCAGCCTAGGTTGAAAAGTCCCCTGGTGACTGTTTTGTCCAACTAAGTAGAAGTGGCACTGTGGCTGAAAGTGGTAGTGTGCCTGCTTTGTCCCTGAAGGCCGGTGCATAGACACTGAGTTCAAGCCCTACAACTGACAAAATCAATCAATCAATAAATTAATTAATTACTGAGCGTAAATGGGTATGCCCTAATAATAAAAGACATGAACTTTCAAAAAGGGGGAAGAGACAATCAAATAAATGAAAAGGTGCAAAACGGAGTATATTGAAGCTTTCTAAATAAAAATTGTAATCCTACCTGTTCAGAATGCTTATATCTGAGGACTGTGGTTCAAAGCCAGCCTGGGCAGGAGACATTTTACTGTGTTCAGTACTGAGGCTTGAACTTGCTATGCTTTGCTCATGGCTAGAGATCTACTTCTTCCTACGTGTTGGGGCTTATTAGATATAATTGTCTCATTGACTTTGTTGCCCAAGACTGGCTTTGAACCATGATTCTCAAATTTCAGTCCTCTCTGTAATGCTCGTGGCTTGCTATTGATATTCTAATCTCCTATTAACCACAAAAGATGCAGAAGTTGAGCTATGGCTCAAGTAGTGAAACCAACTACCATTAAGGTAAACGTAAATAAAACCTCAGGGAGAGTCATCATGACTTAATTTCAAGACTTAACAACCACCACTCACTTAAACAAACAAACAAACAAAAAGAACCTCAGTCACAGTTACCTGAGTTTGAGCCCTAGAAGAAGAGCTACAAAAAAGAGAAACAGCCTGTAGTTTACCTGTGGTCAACGTTGTAGAGCATGGTAGTTTCAAGAGGAAAGGCAAAACAGAGCATGAAAGCTAGTGCCTAAGAACAAATGACAAAAAAAAAAATAATAAATAACTGAAAAGGTGAAAGAACAGGTAATTAAAGATTTCTAAATGTTGACTCACACTTATAATCCTGAAGGCTAAGGTCGCTGAAATCTGTAGATCATGGTTCAAAGCCATCTTGGGCAGGAAACTCCATGAAATTTGCTTCACTGTGTTCAGTTGAGGGACTAAAAGTTGAAGTGTTTTGCTCATGGCTACAGGTCTACTATCTTCTGCCTATTAGTGTTTGACTGGAGATAAGAGTCTCATGGACTTTCTTTCCAAGGCTGACTTTGATCTATAATGCTCCAATTTCAAGCCTCTCTTTATTGTCCTTGACTACCCATGCGACTCTTGCCTCATATTAACCACTTTAAAAAGGCAAAAGTTGAGCTGTGGCTCAAGTAGTATAGCCTTCAATTAAATAAGTAAATCAATAAAACCTCAGAAAGAAATGGGAGGGATGAGAGCGAAAGACAGAACATCTTACAATAAGCAAAAGGAAAGAAATGTAAATATCACCTGGAAGAAATAATTGTATTGTCAAAGCTTATGGAATTGTATTGTCAAAGCTTACAGAATTCACAAAATTTAGACCATGATAATGACAATTTACCTTGTGAACGTTAAAATACATTTGTGATTTCAACTAAATATTACTTTTCCACAATACTCTGCAATAAGAGAAATTTATGTAATCACCTAGTCACAATAATAATATAAACCTCAGAAAGAGTCACTAGGAATTACTTTCAACCCCCAACTCAACAACCTTTCCCAACAAGGGCCACAAACAAAAATATACTATGAGCAGGAGCTGAGTTTTCACGCTCTGAGCAAAAGCCAAATGAAGCAAAAGGTAGACAGTGGTAGACCTAAGGCCCAAGTAATAAAGCAAGCTACTTTTTTAATTTTAATTTTTATATTTTGTGAACATTCTGTACAGAGGGGTTACAATTACATGGGCAAGATAATGAGTACATTTCTTACCAAGCATTTCAGCCTCCTCCTTTGTTTACTCTTCACATCCCTTCCCAGCCTCCCCCCTTCCCTCCCACCGAATCCTCCCCCCCCCCAGCACCAAAGTTGTAAAGTTCGTTTTCAACATGACAGCTTGTACTTCTCATTGTTGCAACAGGTCCACCTCTATCCTTAAACAACTTGTTTTTCCCCATCTCTTCCACAAATTATATCAGCATCAAATATAGTGAAAGCAGGGGTTATACTGTGGGGGAGGGACATACAAAGCAACAAAGAAATAATCTGATAAATGCATTAGAAACAAATGAATGAAAGAAAAAAATTAAAATACATATCTAAGGGTTCATTTTCCTCACATTACATTATCTGACCTTTTCGGCTTGACTCATACATACACTTGATATTACAAATAAGAGAAACCATGGGACCTATGTTTCTTTGGGCTTGGCTACTTCACTTAATATAATTTTTTCCAAATCTTTCCATTTTCTAATAAATGAGGCAATGTCATTCTTTCTGATGGAAGCATAGAATTCCAATGTGTATATATACCACATTTTCTTGATCCATTCATCTACTGACGGTCATCTGGGTTGGTTCCATATCTTAGCTATGGTAAATAATGCTGCAATAAACATAGTTGTGCTGGTAGCTTTAGTGTGGTCTTGTTTGTAAACATTTGGGTAAATACCCAAAAGTGGGATTGCTGGATCATAGGGTAGGTCTATGTGAAGTCTTTTGAGGAAACTCCATACTGCTTTCCAAAGTAGTTGAAAAAGTTTACACTCCCACCAACAATGCAGTAAGGTTCCGTTCTGTCCACATCCCCTCCAAAATCTGTTGTTGTTAGAGTACTTGACTTTTGCCATTCTAATTGGAGTGAGGTGGTATCTCAGTGTTGTTTTGATTTGCATTTCTTTTATGGCTAGGGAGGTGGAACATTTCTTCATGTGTCTATTGGCCCTCCTTTCTTCTTCAGAGAAGTTTCTCTTTAAGTCTATAGCCCACTTATTTATTGGGCAGTTGTTTCTTTGAGGATTTGTTGTTGGGGGATTTAATTTTTTGAGTTCCAAGTATATTTTAGATATGAGACCCTTGTCTGTTTTATGGCTAGTGAAGATCTTCTCCCAATCCGTGGGCTGTCTATTGATCTTGCTAGCTATGTCCTTTTCCAATGCAGAAGCTCTGCAACTTCATGTAATCCCATTTGTCCAACCTTTTTTTGATTTGTTGTGTTTCTGGGTCTCTATTAAGAAAATTTCAGCCTGTGCCAAGGAGACCTAGGGTTTCTCTTATTCCGTCCTGTAATGTTTCCAGAGTGTCTGCTTTGACACTGAAGTCTTTGATCCATTTGGAGTTGATTCTGGTGCAGGGTGATATATAAGTATCTAGCTTTAGTTTTCTACAAGTAGTTATCCAATTTTACCAGCACTATTTACTGAAGAGGCTGACTTTCTTCCATTCTATTTTTTTAGCTCCATTATCGAACATTAGATGGCTATAGGTCTGTAGGTTCATTTCTGGGTTTTCAATTCTATTCCATTGGTCCTGAGGTCTGTTCTTATGCCAGTACCAAGCTGTTTTGATCACTATGCCTTTAGAGTAGAGTTTGAAATTTGGTATTGATATTCTTCCAGCAGTTTTCTTTCCGTTGAGGAGCGTTTTTGCTATTGGGGTCTTTTAATGTTCCATATGAATTTTTGGATTGCCTCTTCTATTTCCTTGAAGAATGAGGTTGGAATTTTGATAGGTATCGCGTTGAATTTTTAGATAGCCTGGAAAATATTCCCATTTTCACGATGTTAATCTTTCCAATCCAGAAGCATGAGAGGTTTTGCCATTTTCTAAGTTCTGTTTTGATTTCCTTTTTCAAGATTTTAAAGTTTTCATCATAGAGGTCCTTCACAACTTTGGTTAAGTTAATTCCTATGTATTTTATTTTTGGGGGTCTATTACAAATGGAGTTGCTTTCCTAATTTCAGCCACACTTTTCTCGTTGTTGGCATAAAGATAAGCCATTGATTTTTGGGAGTTAATTTTATATCCTGCTACTTTGCCAAAGTTTTGAATCAGCTAAAGCAAGCTACTTTTAAGAGAAAAGAAAAAGAAAACCTGAGTATGAAGGCAAGGCCCTAATCCCCTGACTTCCCAGAATGGAAAGTGGATCAGTCACGGAATCCAACAGTTTGTGCTTATTCTTTGTATCACAGCTGAAAAATGCCCCTTCAGTTCTAGGCCCTCCAATCAGAAACGGAAGTTAGGCTTGTTCTTTGCTTCTGGCACACAAGTAAGTTGTGTAGAAGAAACCTATCCTCTTGCTTCCTAGATTCCAGGGTTCAGCCTCTCTTGGGAATCACGGTGGGAGGTGGATGGCAGTGTGACAAGAGGTTCCAAATAGAGTGGCAGCAATGCTAATGAACTTGCACCTGGCAGCTGGATGCCAGGGCTAGGTGGCAACTTGTAGTGCCCTCTGATTACGCAGCAGTAGGGCGACTGACTTGGAGCACCTGCTGGCTCTGCCTATCAAGTCTACCCCACCACCAGAGGTATAAATGGGGATCTGAGTTGGCTGTGTCAGATTCCTGCTCCCCAATGCTACCCGTTTTCCTCTGTGCATACCACTGCTGAGGACACACATCCAAATTCTCTATAGCCTTGCACAATGAGGGAGATTGTGTACATACAGGCAGGCCAGAGTGGCATCCAGATTGGCGCAAAGATGAACATGGCATTGGACTAGGATCCTAGTCTCAAATATAGGGGGAGGAGGAGGAAGAGGACAGGGTTGGAGGGTGGAAAAAGTGGTGGTCTTGGCTAGTCTGAGGTAGATGGGGCTCCATAGTAGTCCGTAACCTTCTGCAAATAAAGTCCCCTAGATAGCTTCCCCAATTTCCCTAATTTGTGTGGCCCAGGTGGGTGTGGTTTTTAAGTAAGGCTGGGGTAGTTTCAAATCCCTTGCATGACTTAGTCTTACCTGAGACTCAAGTTACTGTACTTAGTTTCCTGGGAAGAGAATAATCCATTTGGGGTCTGGTTTGAATGAAAGGAATTCAGTGTCTTTGAGCTGACAGATACAGAGGATTCTCTTTCTGCTAACTGATGAGTGTCAGATAATTGAGAACAGTTCTTCCACCTCAATGGAAATTTCTCTGAGTTCTCATGCCTCATTTCAGCTCCCTTAAGTTGGTTGATCTCTAAATCAGTAATTGTTGGTGTATGCTCTGAGGACCCTTGGAGTTCTGGAGACACCTCTAGCTGAGTCTTCAAGATACTGCTTTGGCGGATGGCCAATAGACACATGAAGAAATGCTCAACATCCCTAGCCATAAAAGAAATGCAAATCAAAACAACATTGAGGTACCACCTCACTACAGTTAGAATGGCAAAAATCAAGAACTCTAACAACAACAGATTCTGGAGGGGATGTGGATAGAAGGAAACCTTACTGCATTGTTGGTGGGAGTGTAAACTTGTTCAACCACTTTGAAAAGCAGTATGGAGGTTCCTCAAAAGACTTCACATAGAGCTGCCCTATGACCCAGCAATCCCACTTTTGGGCATTTACCCAAATGTTTACAAACAAGACCACACTAAAGCTACCAGCACAACTATGTTTACTGCAGCATTATTTACCGTAGCTAAGATATGAAACCAACACAGATGACCGTCAGTAGATAATGAATCAAGAAAATGGGGTATATATACACATTGGAATTCTATGGCTCCATCAGAAAGAATGACAAGAAAAACTTGGAAAAATTATATTAAGTGAAGTAAACCGGGCCCAAAGAAACATAGTTTCCCTTATTTGCAATATCTAGTATATGTATGAGTCAAGCTGAAAAGGTCAGATAATGTGATGTGAGGAAACTGAACCCTTAGATATGTATTTTAATGCTTTTTTCTTTCATTCATTTGTTTCTAATGCATTTATCAGATTATCTCTTTGTTTCTTTGTATGTCCCTCCGCCACAGTATAAACCCTGCTTTCACTATATTTGATGCTGATATAATTTGTGGAGGAGATGGGGAAAAACAAGTCGTTTAAGGATAGAGGTGGACCTGTTGCAACAATGAGAAGTACAAGTTGTCCTGTCGAAAACGAGCTTTACAACGTTGGTGCAGGAGGCGGGGAGAGGCTTGGGGGAAAGGCTGAGAAGGGATGTGAAGGGTAAACAAAGGAGGAGGCTGCAAAGCTTGATAAGAAATGTACACATTATCCTGCCCATGTAATTGTAACCCCTCTGTACAGTATGTTCACAAAAAATAAAATAAAATAATATTTAAAAAAAGATACAGCTTTGGCAATATCATCTCCATATAAGGCCACGTTCTTATCATAGAATCCAAACAGAATATGGTATCATATAAGATGGAATACTCATAGAAGAATCTAGAGGTCTTTTATTAAGCCAGATCGCAAAGATTAACAAAACTAAAATACCACCAATTTCTGTGTTTTTTTAATTTAGAAAATGTAGTCATTTTCACAAATATATTAGTGTCAACAGGACATGGGTTTCTTATAGTTACTTTAAAATTCATTGTTCGGACAGTTAACGTCCTAGGCCATAATACACTTCTCTTTCCATCTCAGTTTTAGGAAATACTAAACGATGAGCACAGATTGACTGCACTGCCAACTACTATGGAGACAGCAGCTTACAGCTGCAGAGAATCGAGGTATATTACAATGAGGCAGCTGGTGATTGTCTCCCATCTGGCTTCCCACACCATGGCAGAATAATTCCCTGAGGAAAACTAATGACAAGGAAGGAGTTGGTGCCTTTCTAAGGGCAGTATTTTAGTTTGAATTTGAGACCTTTATCTTGTAAGTGAAGTGCTGTATCCACGTGAGCCACTCAACCAGGTATCTTAATTTTTGAGTATACACTTGGGAATTTCCCCAGGACGCCTTATATGTGAATTCCCCTACCTCTTCTTGCTGACGAGCTACAACTGGATTTTTTTTTGTCGGTCATGAAGCTTGAACTTTGAACGTAGGCACTGTCCACCAACTCTTCAGCTCAAGACAAGTGGCACTACCAATTAATCCACAGTGCCACTTCCAGTTTTTCTGGTGGTTTATTGGAGATAAGAGCCTTGCTGGCTTTTCATGCCCTGCCTGGCTTTGAACCATCCTCCTCCATCTCAGCCTCCTCAGTAGCTAGAATTATAGGCATGATCCCATTTTACATCATTAAAAATGAGACGGCCTAAATATGTATTCTAAAACAATTGATAAAATATAATTTAAATACAATCCAAGATAAGGACTCAAATGTTTTTCTTTCTTGGTATTGTTTCTAACATATTTATAAGAAGATTTCTCTGTTGCTTTGTATGTATCTCCCCCATGGTATAACCCTCTTTTCATTGGATGTGATGTTGGTATAATTTGTGGATGGGAAGGGAAAAATCAAACTGTTTAAAAAGGTATACAGGTGGACCCATTCCAACAATGAGATGTTTAAGACGTTATGTAGAAAACAAACTTTACAGCTTTGGTGTTTGGGGGAAAGGAATGGGAAGGGGTGGAAGGGGAACAAAGGAGAAGGCAACAATGCTCAATAAGAAATATACTCATTACCTTGTTCATGTAATTTTAACCCCTCTCTATGGTATTTTCAAAATGAAAAAATTGTAAAAGAAAAAATACAATCCAATGCCGTTTTATTGTGTGCTAGTCATCCTTCTAAGCTCAAGATCTTGGCACTGACCATGAGCTTCTTTTGCTAAAGGCTAATGTTCTACCACTTAAGTCACATCTCCACTACCAACTATTTTGGCTAATTTCTTAGAGATGACAGTCTCCCAGACTTTCCTGCCCCAGCTGGCTTCAATTTGCGATCCTAAATTCTCAGACCTTTGAGTAGCTAGAATTACATGCTTCAGCAACCAGAGTCCAGTTACATTGCCCTCTTTAAAATACAGATTGCATTTCTAAAAAAATTATTTTTAATTCAAAATTTAAAATTTTTTTGGGGGTCCGGATGTGGGGCCTGAATTCTGGGCCTGGATGCTGTCCCTGAGCTCTTCAGCTCAAGGCTATTGCTCTATCACTTGGACCACAGCACCCCTTGTGGCTTTTTACTTTTTGCTTATGTGCTGAGGAATCGAACGCAAGGCCTCATGCATGCAAGGCAAGCGTTCTACCACTCAGCCACCTTCCCACCCCCAATTTTAAAATTTTAAAGAGGGATGTTCAGTCACTAATATGCATGAGAATAGTCCAAATTACAAAGCATAAATAAATTGTTTCACCCTGAAATCTATAACACTTCTGGTCTTGAGCATTTTGAATATGAATACTTAGCCAACAATAAATTCTTTTTAAGGTTTTAAAGTAAGAAAGCATTCTTCTGATGTAGAAAAACTAATGTGTAAACATTGTTTTAAATGATTAATATTATCTTTCCTAATACAGACAACCTAACTGAAGTCTACAGATTAGATTTTGAGTTTTTGTAACAGTCAATGTAAAGTTTATTTAATTTTATATTAAGAGTTTCCATTCTACATTAGTGTATAAAAACAAATCATGGGAAATTGGCTTTCCTGTGTAATAAACCAGTGAACAAATTCAAACAAAAGGATAAATATATTTAATTTATTTGATTTATGGATCTACATTTTGGGATGTCTCACCTTGATATTTTGTGTAAATATTGTTTAAGTAACGTCTAAGATTCAATCTTCTAGTTCCTTGGTTGAAAGTGGTTGTGGGGATTGTGTCACTCCTATGAACAATATTTTAGGTTGTGTCTTTATTAGATCCTGTATATCCAGCAAGATGGCCAGTTTTCTTTATGTGAATGTTTAGAAAACGGGGCATTTTCAAACTGGTATTTTATCATTTTAAATGATGTCCTTTGGCCAACTCAGGTTAAATGGCTAACTGCAAGTAATTGCCCAAGTTTCCTCTGAGTATTTGAATACAGGGACATGTGCTATTTAATAACCATTATTGTAACATCATAAGACAAGAAATATATATTGTGTATATTTTTCCCCAGGAAAGACTTATACTTGAATTCCCCCTACATCTACTTGCTGAATAGCCACACTTGGCTCTTTTATTTTTGTCGGACATGGGGCTTGAACTCTGGGCCTAGGCATTGTCCCTCAACTCTTCAGCTCAAGGCAAGCAGCTCTACCACTTGAGCCACAGTGCCATTTCTGGTTTTCTGTTAGTTTATTGGAGATAAGAGTCTCATGGTCTTTTCCTGCCCGGGCTGGCTTAGAACAGCGATCCTCTGATCTCAGCCTGCAGAGTAGCTAGGATTACATTCATGAGCCACTGTTGCCTGGCACCTGTCTCATTTTCTTGAGAAAGCTAATTGGATAAGGGAAAGAATAGTGGGATAATAACAAAGGGAGGGGTAACAATTTTTGAGAAGAAATGCAATTTCCTTACTCATGTAACTGTAACTCCTATATGCAGCACATTTACAATAAAATAAAATTAACAAAAAAACAAAAGGTTCTTGCTTATAGGCGCTGGTGACTCACACCTGTAATGCTAGCTACTCAGGAGGCTGAGATCTGAGGATCAGGGTTCAAAGCCAGCCTGGACAGGAAAGTCCCTGAGATTCTTATCTCCAATAAGTCACTCAAAAAAACTGTAAGTGGGGCTGTGGCTCAAGCGATAGAGTGCTAGTCTTGAGCTGAAGAGCTAAGGGACTGTGCCCAGGCCCAGAGTTCAGCCATATGACCAACCAAAAAAAAGTGGTTCTCATCTTTCTTTTGCCCTATTAGGCTCAAACCCTGATGCTCATCTTTGCCTCCTGAGTAGCTGAGAATTTGGCCACCATGCCCAAACAAAGGAATGAATATTCATGGAAACAGACAATTGCAAATGTTAAAGTTGCTGAAACCTTTTGCATGTTGATTCATGTTCTCTTCTTATTACCATTTTATGTGATCTGTGGTCTGGATCTCTGAGCCAGGACACTGTTTCATAGCTTTCTCACTCATGGCTGGTGCTTTACAACTCCAATCACAGCTTCACTTCTGTTTTCTTCTTTGGTTTGCTGATGAATTGATGATAAGAGACCATAGCCCTCAGATTTAATCTGTCTTAGTATTTAGGATTACACACAAAAACCAAAAACTCATGAATCATTTTGCAAATTTAATTGGATTTTCTTATACTTTTTTTTCTATTTTTTATTTCCTTATGTATGCTGGGCTTGGGACTACAAATCAGAGTCTAGGTATTGTCCCAGTACATTTTTAAGACTGGCACTCTAATATGTGAGCCACACAATTTGTGGTTTTCTTTACTCTAATTGGCTAATTAGAGATGAGTACATGTCTTCTCCTGACTGGGCTGTCCTTGAACATTGATCCTCAGATGTGAGAATCCAGAGGAACTACAATAACAGGTGTGAACTACCTCAGTTTTGCTCATTTTAACCTCTAAAATTGTCTCTTCCTATTCTTCTTCCACCTTTCTTTTTATTTATGTATTTTATTATTTTTGTGTGTGCTGGTCCTGGAGCTAGATCGCAAGGTGTGGGGGCTGTCCCAGAAATCATTTTCTCATTTCTACCATTGGAGCCACAGGTCAACCTCCAGCTGTTATTTTCTTCTTTTTGGTGCTTAATTGGAAATAAGGTGGCTCAGTGGTAGAGCACTTGCCTTGCATGCATGAGGCCCTGGGTTCGATTCCTCAGCACCACATAAGCAGAAAGTAAAAAGCCAGAAGTGCTGCTATGGCTCAAGTGGTAGAACGCTAGCCTTGAGCTGAAGAGCTGAGGGACAGTGCCCAGGCCCAGAGTTCAGGCCCCATGACCAGACCCTCCCCCCACAAAAAGAATCTCATGAAAAGCACAGAATGACTCAGAAAATTGAAATCCGAGGATCACAGTTTGAAGCCATCCTTCACAGTAAATTCCATGAGACTCTTTATCTCCAATTAGCTGGTAGGGATCCCACCAATAAATTGAGAGTGATAGAACTCCAGCCTTGAGTAAAGTAGAACATGTTCAACCACCATGGCTGGCACACAAGGGAAAAATGCCCCATGGACTTTCTTGCTTGGGCTTGTCTTTAAATGGTATTTTCTGACTTTAGCTTCCTATGTAGCTAATACAACATGTGTAAGCCACCAGTGACTGACTAAAACTCTGTCACTGTTATTCCTTCTCATCTTCTATACTTCATTTCTTTTGTGGTGGACCTGAGGGTTGAACTTGGGGCATCAGTGTTGCTCTTTTTATGTCTTTTATGTAACATTTTTTCAGTTTTGTTGCTCTAAGGTTTTATTTTCTATATGGCTTTTTATTTCTTATAAAAGTAAATTTTTATATCTTACAAAAATAACTTATATGGGTACTGTTGGCTCATACCTCTAATCCTACTCAGGAGGCTGACATTGAGGATCACAGTTTGAAGCCAACATAGGTACAAAAGTCTGTGAAATTCTTATCTCCAATAAACAACCAAATATCCTAGAAGTGTTGCTATGAATCAAGTAGTAAAGTGCTATCCTTGAGCAAAAGAAATCAGAGCCCAGGAGGTGATTTCAAGCCCCTGTACTGGCACGAAAAGAAATTCATTAGCTTTACTAGGATTTCTGGTGTGAGCCACCAGTTCTGGGCTTAAGAACCAACTTTTGTAGCAGTTGCCACTTTTGATCTTTTCCTTAGGAGCTTTAATGATTTTTTTTCCATGCCTATATTTACATTCCACTAATGGCTTTATTTTTTTTGGTTGGAGGGACAGTTCAATAATTCAATAACATATCAAAAAAGGCATGTCTTGAATTTTTTATTTTAAATAGGAAAGCAAACCATATGCTTAGTCTGAGACCAGCAGAGTGTGAATGCTGGTTTGATTGCAGAGCTGTGGAATGTATTTCAGGAAGTGGGAGCCTACCAGTTTGGGTGTTTCAGTTGTCAGGTCTTCCTGCAGCTTCACAATAAACTTCTATGATGTCACGGCCATCTTTGCCATCACAAACCTTAGGTGTCAGGCACTGCTCTCACCCTTATGTGGACTTAGATACACAGGAAGGAAAAAAATAGAAGAAATGACGATTGACCACAAGACCACAGCTTTATGAGCTTTCCTGATTGAATTCTGAGATTTCATGAGCAGAGCAGGCTCATCTCCACACAAGACTCCTAAGAACTAAGGACCAAGCACTGTTGTAGACAACTGCAGAAACAGATGTGAATACAACTGCAAATGGCCTGCCTCCATGTACATTTCATGCTGAGGGAGAAAACCAGAAATCACAATGAAAACGTCAAACCATCAGAAGGATGGTGATCTGGGGAGAAAGCTTCACATTGGAGGATCAGAGGAAAAGACATATGATCTAACAGCACGGGCCATCATCCATGCAATTAATGCTTTTCCATGCTGGCTCCAATCTCAATCCAAGATCTCATCCTCCTGAGATGGAAACTGTAGTTGTGAGGCACCTGGGCTCTTTGATAAGAATATCTATTACCAATGTGTGCTAGGTTTCTTGGAATTTTCTTGTAAGGAAGGTTCAAAATTAAACGTATTATACTTCTTAAACTTTCTTTTCATTATCTTCTAATTATTTGAATATGAGTTGTCTTCTTGACTTCTTGGAAAAATCAAGATAATATTTTTCATTGTTAAAATCCTGGGGAGGGAAGGAAGATCACAGTTTCTTTGCCAAAATACTAGAATGCAATAGTCATTTTCACTGATCAGTTCTACCAAATAATGTGTCATGTCCTTGATGGACTTTTCATCTTCCATAATATTAGATGAATGAAACTATAAATAGGGGGAAAGCAACCACAGAGTAGCAAGTTTATCACAATGACAAATATAAATTGTCCACTTTCGACCTAATGAAAACAGTTGCCTGAAGCATTAAAAACTTGAATAAATACTTGGAGATTCTTCCACTTTATACAAAGTTGTTTTTTTCTTAATTCCTTTTTTTTTCTTTTTTTTTTCTTTTTGGTTGTTCGTTGGGCTTGAATTTTTACCCTGGGGGCAGTCCCAGAGCTATTCAGCTCAAGGAGAGCGCACTACCACTTGAGACACAGCACCACTTCTGGTTTCCTGGTGGTCATTTGGAGGTAAGTCTCACCAACTTTCCTGCTTAGACTGGCTTTTAAATGAATTGCGCAGATCTCAGCTTCCTGAGTACTAGTACTACAGACATGAGCCACCAGCACCCGGCCAAAATAGTATTTTCTTTTCAGTTTGGCTAGTTTGAATGATTACCAAGGAAAAAATATAGAACCTAAAATTTTTAGCTTGTGCTAAAATTTGCAATAGTTTTGCCGTAAAGAATAGTGAAATATTTAGAATTACATATTTTGAAAAATGCAGCTGATTAGCTATTATTGATTTAAAATACTACAGCATATCTTTTTTGGTAGACACTGAAGTCAGTTCAGAACTTGTTGGTGAGCATTCTGCTCTGTGAGCCAAATCCTTCGGGACCTTTTTAATTTGATCATCGATTAATTAATTTGAAACTTACAAAGCATCTTTTGGTAACAATAAGTAAAATAAGCCTAAACTCCCGCCTTTTTTGTAATGGAAGAAATCGTAATATCTAGAATGTATAAACTCAAAAAATTAAACACCCGTGGGGGAGAGACATGCAAAGCAAAAAAAAAAAAATCTTCTGAATATGTTAGAAACAATCTCAAGAAAGAAGAACCGTTTGAATCTTTATCTTGGGGTTCATTTCACCTAATACCAACTTATCTGCTCTTTTCTGCTTCTTTCATATATACTAGTTATTGCAAATAAGGGACCTATGTTTCTTTGCGCCTGGCTAACTTCACTTAATATAATTATGACCCCTGTTTTCACTGTATTTGATGTTGGTATAATTTGTGAAGGGGAAGGGAAAAAACAAATCATTTAAATAGAGATACAGGTGGACACATTGTTACAGTGAAATGCACAAGTCGTTATGTGAAAAACGAACTTTAGAACTTTGGCCTGGGGAAATTGGGAAGGTGGAGGGTGAAAGGTGGGAGATGAGAAGGGATGGGAAGGCGAAACATAAGAGTAAGCAATAATGCTTGATAAAAAATGTACTCAATACCTTGCCCATGTAATTGTAACCTCTCTGTATTGTATTTTCACAATAAATAAATATGAAATTCCCAAAGATCAAATAATCTTATTAATAAATAGGCAAGTGAATTGACTAGATAGGTCCAAAAAAGATATAGATGTCTAAGGAATACCCGAAAAATATTCTACATCTTTAGTAATCAAGGAAATGCAAATCAAATCTATGTTGAAGTTCCATCTCTACATAATCAGAATGTCTATTATCAAAGAAAACACAAATACCAGAAAGGAGTTGGGGAATGGTACTCTACACAATGTTGGCAACTTAGAGAATCAGTGTAGCCACAACAGAAATCAGTGTGGAAGTTCCACCCAAGAAAACCTATATATACACTTGAAGAAACATAAGTCAGCCTTATGGTAGAGCTATCTGTACACACATTTTTTACACATTCCAAATAGTCATGTTCTACAATAAGCCACCACAGGTAGAAAAGTATGTAAAACTGTTATCTCCAATTAACAATAAAAATAAATCTGAGAGTAGAGCTGTAGATCAACTGGCAGAGTACCAGCCTTGATGGAAAAAATGCCAAGCAAGAGATGAAGGCCATAAGTTCAAGCCTCAGGACTGCCAAACACACACACACACACACACACACACACACACACACACACACACACACACACACCCCACACACACACACACACACAAAACCAATGCTACCTATATTCTTTTAGCCAAACTTCTTATTCTCTTATGATTCATGCACCTATGACAGAGCTAAATACAATGAGAAAGAGATATTTATAATGATAAACTTTTCACCTAACATCTGTTTTCATGGTATTTGATGTTGTTATAATTTGTGGAGGGAAGGGAAAAAACAAGTTGTTTAAAAAGTGATACAGGTAGACTCATTGCAACAATGAGATGTACAAATTGTTATGTCAAAAAACCAATTTTACAACTTTGGCAGGGGTGGGGATGAGAAGGGATGGGAAGGGGAAACAAAAGAGGAGGCAACAATGCTTGATAAGAAATGTACTCATGGGCTGGGAAGGTGGCTCAGTGGTTGAGCACTTGTCTTGCATGCATGAGGCCCTGGGTTCAATTCCTCAGCACCACCTAAGCAGGAAAAAACAAAGTGGCACTGTGGCTCAAGTGGTAGAGTGCTAGCCTTGAGCTGAAGGGCAGAGGGACAGCACCCAGGCCCAGAGTTCAGGCCCCACGACCGGACCCCCCCACCAAAAAAAAAAAAAAAAAAAAGAAATGTACTCATTATCTTGCCCATGTAATTGGAACCCCTCTGTATGGTATTTTCAATAGAAAAAGAATGATTTACAAAATTCAAAAAAGAAAAGATAAACTTTTACTGAAGAACCCAGGTATATTTCTTGTGTTGTTTTGTTTTTGTTGTCACTGGACTTGATCTCACAACCTGAGTGCTGTCCCTGAGGTTTTTACGCTCAACGTTGATTCTCCACAACTTGGAGCTACAGTTCCACTTCTGGTTTTGTGGTAGTTCATTGGAGATACAGAGTCTTAACAACTCAGTCTTCCACATGCTGATTTCTAACTGCAACTCTCAGATTTCAGCTTCCTGAATTGGTAGGATTACAGGCCTGGTCCGCCAACGCTGAGCCAGAACCTGAGTATTTTCACCACTGATCATTGAAAGAGTTCAATTCTTTTTCCTCCAGACTGCTTGCCACGCACATTTTTCTCTGGATGGCAATTGAGCAAATAGAGAGTTTCCAGTAGTTCACACCTACACATCCTAGCTACTGAAAAGTCTGAGATCTGAGGATAGTGGTTTAAAGCCAGCCCAGACAGCAAAATTTGGGAGACTTTTAGTGCCACTTATCCACAAAAACATCTGTATGTTGAACTATGGCTCAAAAAGTAGAGCTCTACCTTGATCAAATACCCCTGGGATAGACCTCAGGCCCTGAGTTCAAAACCCAAGACAAGCGCACAGGCATATGCATGCGAATGTGTGCTCGCTCGCGTGCAAACCCACACACACACACACACACACACACACACACAATTTTATAACAGAGTTCTCAAACCTAGCAAGGTGCCATCCTAATCCCTTAATGTCCTGCTATGCTATGGAATTAGAAAAGCCTAACCTCTGCCTTGGGCTGCAATCCCTGCTGGTAAACAGCATCTGGAGGGATGAAGGAGCTCTGAGCCTAGACTGACTCACGCAGACCAGAAGCAGGAGTGAGGTCGTACAGGCAAGTCGCCCCTACTCACCCAGAGTGGAAAGGGGAGTGAGGTGACATGGACACATGGCCCCACTCACCCAGACCAGAAGTAGGAGTAAGGTAACACAAACATGAGGCCCCCACTCACTCAAACTAGAAGGAGGAGTCAGGTGACAAAGGCATGCGGCCCCCACTTACTCCATTTACTCCCTCTTCTCCAGGAGGGGAAGCAGGAGTGAGGTGACACAGACACACAACAACTACTTAGCCAGACCAGAAGCAGCAGTGTGGTGGTGCAAGAATGTAGCCCCCACTCACCCTGACCAGAAGCAGGAGTGAGGTGACACAGGCATGGGCCAAACATTCCAGCCAGGAAGCAGAAGTGAGGTGATGGTCTCATGCCACACCAAAGGAGCCTTGAGAAACATGGCAGCCCCCTGAGGAGGAAGGCACATTTCAGTGTCCATCCAACCTTCTCTCCTGCCTTTTGTGAAGGACTGCTTGGTTCCACGGTGCACTCAGGAGGTCATAGGGCTCGAGCCATGGATGCCGCTGTCCTTTTCCAACTGGTATTGCACCTGCTGCAGCTACAGTAGCAAACTCAATAAGTTGTAATTCACAGAATGTATACTATGAACCATTAATGTCTTCAGTTACCAGGTGCCACTTGCTAGTCACTTAATAAAAGAGTTGCCAATGTCTTCAGTGTTCACTGACTTGTAAAAATGCTGGGTTGGGAATATTAATATTACTGATTGTCTTTTAATTCCTAGGAATGATGATTTTTGAAAATGCCCATTCTGTGTTCTATATCTACTAACAGACTTGTGCCACGATCAAATTACTTACAGCCTGGTTGTTAAGAGTATAGACTCAGGGACTGGGAAGGTGGATCAGTGGTAGAATGCTTGCCTTGCATGCCTGAGGACCTGGGTTCGATTCCTCAGCACCACATAAGCAAAAAGAAAAAGCCAGAAGTGGCACTGTGGCTCAAGTGGTATATTGCTAGCCTTGAACTGAAGAGCTAAGGGACAGCCCCCAGGCCCAGAGTTCAGGCTCCACGATCGGAACAAAAAATAAAAAGTAAAAGATATAGACTCAGATTCAAATAAATTCAAATTCAATTTTGGCTACTTACTGGCTTTTGGTTAAAGGGAAGGCACTATAACACTGAGCTTTATTCACTTTTGTACTTATGTGAATGGAGCCAGGGACAGGTAACTCATGCCTATAATCTTACTCAGGAAACTGAGAGGGAAGGATTGTGTTTCAAAGCCAGCCCCGGCAGAACAGGCCCTATGAGATTCTTAGTTCAAATTAATCCCTCAAAAACCAGAAGTGGATTGAGAAGGTGGCTCATCCCAAGCATGCTTGCCTTGCATGCATGAGGCCCTAGATTCGAATTCTCAGCACCACATAAGCAGAAAAAGCAAGAAGTGGCACTATGGCTCAAATGGTAGAGTGCTAGTCCTAACCTGAAGAGATGAGACACAGCACCCAGTCCCAGTGTTCAGGCCCCATGAACAACAACAACAAACTCCATGACCAACTAAACAAAAACAAAATCAGAAGTGAAGCTGTGGTTCAAGTGGTAGAGTGCTAGAAAGTGGATCAGGAACAGGCCCTGAGTTCAAGTCCCACAATGGACCAGAAAAAAAGAAAGAAAGAAAGGAAGGAAGAAAGGAAGAAAGAAAGAAAGAAAGAAAGAAAGAAAGAAAGAAAGAAAGAAAGAAAGAAAGAAAGAAAGAAAGAAAGAAAGAAAGGAAGGAAGGAAGGAAGGAAGGAAGAAAGAAAGAAAGAAAGAAAGAAAGAAAGAAAGAAGGAAAGAAAGAAGGAAAGAAAGAAGAAAAGAAAAAAGGAAAGAAAGAAGGAAAGAAAGAAGGAAATGCAATTGGATACTGGTATTTCCCATCTCCTAGGGTTTATGAATATTCAAAAAACAAAATTTATTGAGCGTTTCCTATTTAAAAGAGGGATTTTATCTCACCATCAAGTGATTTATGATGCTGCAGAGCATGCAATGGATACCCACTACTTCAGTGGAAAGTTGAATGTAAATTTTGTGAGTCCTATTTGAATAGCTGGTGAGAAGCCAAATTGATGAGCCACAGACTTTTCTGAAAAATGGTTTCCTAAAGAAGATTCAGTTTCCCACATGTCAGTTTGCCTTTCTGCTTCTAGTCAGAAAATCTCTAAGGCTCAGGAAAGGATTCAAGCTCTCTGTTAAACCATGCTATAGTCATTTTTATTTTTATTAAAGGAATAAGTACTCTAGACATAGGTGGATCCTGCCTATTATCCTCCCTGCATAGGAAGCTGAGATTTGAGGATCATGATTTCATACCAGCCCAAGCAAAAAAGTCCATGAGACTTGTCTCAATTAAGCAGTGATAAACCCAGAAGAAGAGGTATGGCTTAATAATTAAAGTATCATTCCTATGGAAAAAGCTCTGTTTAAGCTGCCCTAATGCTTCAGGTCATAGGTTAGGACATTGCCACCTACAATATTGCTGCACCCTGCCTTCCCTTGGTGTGATGGCCTTCAGCCTGGCTTTCACTCCTGTGCATATAGGCTGTTTGGCCATCGACATTGGGGGTGGCATGATCCGTTTATGGAATATATTACCCATAAAAACTAACTATGATGTAAACAAAGTTTGACAAGTTGTTAAGTCCAAAGTTACAGTGGTAAGGATGATTACTATTTAGCTTTTTTTTGGGGGGGGGGTCCAGTCGTGGGGCCTGAACTCTGAGCCTGGGCACTGTCCCTCAGCTCTTCAGCTCAAGGCTAGCACTCTACCACTTGAGCCACAGTGCCACTTCTGGCTTTTTTCTTTTGGCTTATGTGGTGCTGAGGAATTGAACCCAGGGCCTCATGCATGCAAGGCAAGCGCTCTACCGCTGAGCCACCCTCCTAGCCCTAGCTTTTTTCTTTAAATAGGTAATTGATTTTTAAAGTTTATATGCTTATTTCATCTAGGAAATCAAAAGTTAATATTTGGGATTTTTGGTGAAATTTGAAACTAGGCAATTAAAAGCACTCATTGTCCTCAAATTCAGTATTTAAAATTATTAAAACTTTATTCATATGTTTTAGTTGTCCGAAATTTGAGCCACGCATGGTAGCTCATACTTGTAATGCTAGCTGCTGGGTCTTTACTGATACAGAGAGGATTATGATTTGAGGCTAGCCCAGGGAAACATTCACAATATTGGATCTAAATCAATATCTGAACCCAATGCATTGTGCTTTATATTTCATCTACTCAGAAAATGTAAAAAGAAGGATTGTGGACCATGCTAGCATGGTCATAAACAGAAAACCCTGCCATAAAAATGGATAAAGGAGGGCTGGGAAGGTGGGTCAGTGGTAGAGCGCTTGCCTTATATGCATGAGGCCTTGTGTTCAATTCCTCAGCACCACATAAGCAGAATAAAAAAAAAAGCCAGAAGTGGAATTGTGGCTCAAGTGGTAGAGTGCTAGCCTTGAGATGAAGAGCTGAGGGACTGTGGCGAGGCCCAGAGTTCAGCCCCCCCCCCAAAAAAAAATAAGTCTAAAGCAGAGCTGGGCTCAGGTGGCTCATGCCAGGAAACTACTCAGGAAGTTCAGATCTGAAGAACACAGTTCAAAGCCAGTCTAGGCAGAAAAGTCTGTGAGACTCTTATCTCCATTAAACCACCAGAAAATCAGAAGTGGCACTGTGGCTCAATCAGTAGAGCACTTGCCTTGAGCTTAAGAGTGCAAGGACTGTCTCCAGGCCCAGAGTTCAAGACACATGACAAACAAAAACAAAAGTGACTAAAGCAAAAAGAGAGGTGTGTGGCTCAACTTTTAGAGGGACCTACCATAAGTGCAAGAAGCCCTTAATTTAACTGCTAGTATAGAAAGGAGGAAAGGATATGAATCAAAGAAGTAAGGGAGGAATTATGATATAATCAAATACTAGAATGATAAGTATTAAATAAAGAGATTACAGGTATTTTATATGAAAAGATACTGATTGTTTACTAAAAGGAAATTATAAAATGTGGAATTAAGGCTGAAATACATATACAACTTTTGTTTTTCTGTAAAATGATACTTATGTGCCCCTTTAGTTTAACAGTAGTAAATGAGTTTAAAACAATATGGGTGGTTAGAAATGAATCATTATTTCTTTTCACTTTTTCTGCTATATTCACCACTTACAAAATCCAAACAATGTTGATCATTTTAATTATTAATTCATTAATTTAATCTTTCATATTTAGTGTATAGTCTATTGTGCACATCATTTAAATGTTTGAACTCTTTTCGTTTGTTTGTTTTTTGTCCATCATGGATCTTGAACTCTGGCCTGGGCACTGTCCCTTAGCTCTTCACCTCAAGGCTAGCACTCTACCACTTGAGCCATAGAGCCACTTCTGGCTTTTTCTGCTTATGTGGTACTGAGGAATTGAACCCAAAGATTCAACATGCAAGGCAAGCACTCTAGTACTGAGACAACTTCCGAGCCCTGATCTCTATTTTTCCTTCAGACATGGGACTTGAACACAGGGCATTAGTATTGTCCCAGAACTCCTCTGCTCAATGCTAGTACTCTAGCATGCCAGTTTAAACCACAGTGCCATTTCTTGTTTTTAGTGGTTAATTGTAAATAGCAGTCTCATTGGAACTTTTTGGCCCAGGCTGTCTTTAAAACACCATATTCATTTCTCAGCCTCCTGAAATGGTAGGATTACAGGTATAAGGCTCCTGAAACCAGCTTCTCATTTTTTAAAAAAGTGTTATATGTTTAGTTCCCCCTCAAATACATACAAAGTGAGATGCAAATTAACGTTAAATGAACCACCAATTGAGGATGTTGAGATTACAAGCGATTGCAATATTTTTTACATTTTTTTATATGTGGGCCTTGAACTCAGGGTCTGGGGGCAGTCCCTGTTCTTTTGTGCTCAAGGCTATCACTCTACCAGTTTGAACCAGTGGCGCTTCTGTTTTCTTGCTAACCAGTTTATGAGATATTAGTTTCACAGACTTTCTTACCCAGGTTGTCTTTAAACCTCAATTATCAGATCTCAGCCTCCTGTGGTGCTATGATTACAGGCATGAGCCACTGGCACCAGCTTTTTAAAAAAGGGACAACAATTCATATGCCAGAAGCTTTGACTTATGCCTATAATACTACCTACTCTAGAGGCTGAGATCTGAAGATGATGATTTGAATCTAGTGGTGCAAAAACGTCTCTGTGAATCTTTTATCTCCCATAAACTGTTCAAAAAAATCCAGAAGTGAAGCTTTGGCTCAAGTGGTAGAGTGTACTCTTAAGCAAAAAAGAAGCTCAAGGATAGTACCTAGATCCTGCAATCAAACTCCATTTCTTACACACACACACACACACAAACACACACACACAAACACACACACAAACACACACACACACACACACACACACACACACACACACACACACACACAAACCCAAAAGCAAATAGAAAATATGAAGAAATCAATGAAAAATTTTTAATATTGTAAGGACTTTTGGGTTTAGAGGTATAACTTAGTTGGTAGGACAATAGCTATCGATTGAAACTATCAAGTACCAAGGACATAAAAAAAAGAATTATCTGCTCTGCTCTGTATTTTCCTATTCTCATATGTTCTCATTTGGGAACTCTCTTCTTTTTAAAAAAATTGTTTTAGCGGTGATGTAGAGCAGGGTTACCTTTCTGTATGTCAGGTAACTACTACATTTCCTTCCTTTTACATAATCTCATCTGTTCCCCCATTCTCTTCCATACCCTCTCTCCCATCTTGGCCCTCGACTTGCATGGTTCACTTTCATCAATGTCCAGTAGAGCCAGAGGGCTCTGCTGCTGCAATATTCTGTGTCCTTCCCCCATTTTTCCTGTATATTAGGTGAAGAATACAGACTCATCAGAAAATGAAAAGACAAATTAAGAAAAGTCCCTTTGTTTTCTTATTGCAATATATATATATATACATATACATATATATATATATGTATATATATATATATAGAGAGAGAGAGAGAGAGAGAGAGAGAGAGGGAGAGAGAGAGAGACAGGGAGACAGAGAGAGAGAGAGACAGGGAGACAGACAGAGAGAGACAGGGAGACAGACAGAGAGAGAGAGAGAGAGAGAGAGAGAGAGAGAGAGAGAGAGAGAGAGAGAGAGAGAGAGAGAGAGAGAGAGAGAGAGAGAGAGAGGAGAGAGAGAGTATTATGTAGGGAGCCGAGGCGAGACTCCGCCCACTCCCTTGCAGTTTTGAGGATTACCACTCCAGACGGTGCTTGGCGGGACGCCTGGGCTGTGCGCGTGCGCGAGCAAGGTAGTGTCCCCAGCCAATCCCATGACACCTGGTGACGGTAAAAGGCAGGCGACCAACAATAGAAAAGACCCGTGTTCGAATTCCCTATATAAGCGGCTGTGTTTCGGGTGCACGCTCTCTCGTGCCCAAGCTCTCCTACAACTAAAAGGCTCTCCAATAAAGCGTGATCTGAGAAGACTCCTGGTGTGGTGGTCGTTTTTCCTCGCTGGTCGAGTAGGCGGTCACTACAACTGGTGCTGAAACCCGGGAACGAACCTGGGACGGGACCCGCGCGAGAGGCTGAATCGGAGCCAGAACTCAACACGCGGAGAGGGGACGTCGGTAAGTATCCCCCGGTATGCTGTTCACTGTAGATTTAGATATTTATTGGTTGCTTGCATTGCTTCTTCCTTTGTGGCTTGTCTTTTTGATGGTGCACACTTGCCTCGAGGAGGGAGGGTTTGATTTAATCCAGGAAGGATGCAAAGTACTAACACGGCATCAGGATAGTCTATCAGAGTCAGCATCCAGTAATGGGGAGGAAAATAGGCCTAAAAGAAAAAGGGAAAAAAGAGAAAAGGATCCTAAAGAATTAAAGCAAGAGGGGCTGCAGCCCTCACAAAAGGAGAAGGGTTTCAGAGAGGAGGGGGTCTCAAGGAGACTCCCGCGCCCTTCTTTAAAAGCAAACCGGTTCTCAGCCCTACATGTGGAAGGGTGGGACCAAGAATATAGTAATCTTGTGAGTGACTCAGAGGAAGAAATGTTAGAGGAGGAGGGAGAGCAGCTCGATCCAGCTGATAGTGAAGAGTTAGAAGAGGCTGCGGCGGAGCACGTGGCAGACAGATATGGAGGGTGGCGCCCCCTAGGGGTGGGAGTACCGCAGCAGCCAGGAAGAGGAAATGGAGCTGTCCCTCACCCGTCGGCCCCCCCGCCGTGCCCGCCGGCAGGGAAGAGTCACTTTATAAAAGGCAGCACCTGGTTGCCGTTAGCGGCCGCTTTTCCAGTCTTTGAAAATCCAATTACTAATGAGAGAATTCTTGAGCCGGTTTCCTACTCCCAGTTAAAAGATTTAGTTGAGGCAGTCAGGACTTATGGAGTGACGGCCAATTATACCACTGCCTTGCTTCAAAGGCTAACTATTAATGCTATGATTCTGTGGGAGCAAAAACTGTTCAATATTTTCCTGAATTAGTGGCTAAACAGGCAATTTTGATCTGAGAAAAAAATATATATAAAAATAAAAAAAATAAAAATAAAAAAAAATAAAAAAGAGGCAATTTTGGGTATGAAGTGTTGTTTAATGCATTTTGCAAAAATTCCAGATAAATAAATTATTACATACACCCGTGAACAAGTTGAAATTTTAGCAGCCACAATGGATATGTGGGCAATTCTTGTTTGCTCATTTCCAAATGTAATTGATAATCATTATCCTAAGCATCCTCTGCTTGCCATAGTTAACAAAAAATTAGTGTATTTTCCTGTTGTCACTTCAAAGGAGCCCTTGGTTGATGCTCTGACCATCTTTACGGATGGATCAAAATCTGGACAAGGTGGCTTTTTTGTTCAAGGACACAAACAGCCGGTAGTTTTTAATTTTCGGCCGAATGTCCCACAGGCTGTTGAATGTTTAATTGTGCTTGAAGTTTTTAAAAGATTTGATCAACCTTTTAACTTATTTTCTGATTCATTATATGTTGTAAATGCCGTTGCTTCTCTTGAAGTTGCTGCTTCAATTAAGCAGGCCAGTACAATTTCTAATGTTTTGTTACAGATTCAATCCCTTATCTTAAACAGAAAACATCCTTTTTATATTGGACATATTCGTGCCCACTCTATGTTGCCGGGCCCAATGGCAAAGTGTAATGATTTGGTGGACCAGGCAACTCGGGCTGTGGCTCTGGTCGCTGCTGATCCTGTAGAATTGGCAAAAGACTTTCATAGATTGTATCATGTACCTGCTAATACCCTTAGGAAAAGATATAATTTGTCCAGGCATGTGGCAAGAGATATTGTTAAAGCCTGTAAATCTTGTGTTACCTTTCTTCATCCTCCCCATGTAGGGGTAAACCCCAGGGGGTTGAGACCAAACGCCCTATGGCAAATGGATGTTACTCATCTGACGGAATTTGGTAAGTTGAAATATTTACATGTGTCTGTGGACACCTTTTCCGGTGTCATTCATGCCACACCTTTGGCAGGAGAAAAGGTGTCTCACGTCAGAATACACTGCTTAGAAGCTTGGGCAGCTTGGGGAAAGCCCCTTAGACTCAAGACGGATAATAGCCCTGCTTATACTTCCCATGGTTTTCGCGCCTTTTGCGCACAAATGCAGGTTGCCCACACCACCGGATTGCCCTACATTCCTCAAGGACAAGGTATAATGGAAAGAGCTAATAGAAGCATAAAAGAAATGCTTCAAAAACAAAAAGGGGGAGTTGCTGAGTCCGCGTCCCCCAGGGAAAGACTTTCTCTTGCGCTCTTTACCCTTAATTTTTTAATTCTAAATGACAACGATCAGTCTGCCGCAGATCGGCATATGACAAGAGACTCCATGGATACTAAAGACATGGTTATGTGGAAGGATGTTATTAATAATAAATGGTATGGACCGGATCTGGTAATAACGAGATCCAGGGGAGCTGTTTGTGTTTTTCCACAGAGTCAAGAAGTACCTCACTGGGTGCCAACGAGACTGACCAGGCCAGTGGAGACTGCAGAAAAACCCCCTCTTGAAGATGCAGCTGATCTTCTTGCTGTTAGCAACAGTGCTAATAGCAATCCCTGTGATAGCTAAACCAATGATGCTGTGGGCTGTTACAATTTACTGACTGGATTGCCTCTGTGGTGTCCTTTGTCAAAGAGCGGGTGGGATTCGGAATGTTTTTAGCCTGCTGCTTGGGAGGATGCGTGGTCTGCCTATGGTTGGTCTGTCGCCTTCGAGCCCAAACCAGAAGGGACAAGGTTGTTATCTTGCAAGCATTAGCCGCTTTGGAGAGTGGATCCTCACCCCAGATCTGGCTGTCGGCCCTAAGAGGCAGTTAAGCCTTACCATTCTGCATAGCCTTAGCACCCCGAGGGATCAGGGGATCCCATTGCACCGGGACAGGTATGCAATTTGCAATTTGGGACAGGGTGCCAGGCAAGTGCACTGCACTTGAGGGTACCATCTCCTCAAGAAGAGCATGCTGGGTAGCAAGTGGGTTGATGCCCAAGATCCCACCTCTGCAAAAAAGGCATCGGACGGGCCTGGTCATCACTGGGGAAGGCGCCCCTCAGGCGAAGGCCAGTGCAAGGTCCTCTCATTAATGTCTTAGACAGAGGCCCAACCTCTACTCTTACCTGTTGCCATAAAACAAAGAAGGGGGAACTGTAGGGAGCCGAGGCGAGACTCCGCCCACTCCCTTGCAGTTTTGAGGATTACCACTCCAGACGGTGCTTGGCGGGACGCCTGGGCTGTGCGCGTGCGCGAGCAAGGTAGTGTCCCCAGCCAATCCCATGACACCTGGTGACGGTAAAAGGCAGGCGACCAACAATAGAAAAGACCCGTGTTCGAATTCCCTATATAAGCGGCTGTGTTTCGGGTGCACGCTCTCTCGCGCCCAAGCTCTCCCACAACTAAAAGGCTCTCCAATAAAGCGTGATCTGAGAAGACTCCTGGTGTGGTGGTCGTTTTTCTTCGCTGGTCGAGTAGACGGTCACTACAGTATTATATAGAAAAGGTGCTTGAGTATTACAACTTGGTGATTTTCGCCAAAGGCTTCCTCTTCTGTTCTTACTGTATATGATGCCTAGAGTCCTGTACAGTATATCATATCCCATTGTGTTTTAAACCTTTCTTCCACATATTAGGGGAAAATGTACCATTTGTCAATTTGATGTGGTTAACTTTCTTAATATGATTTATTCTAGTGTCCTCCGTTTCCCTGCAAATTTCATTATTTTATCCTTTCTAATGGCTCTGTAAAATTCCATTGTATATAGATAGCATAATTATTGGTTCCATTCATTTATTGTGGGGCATCTGGGTTGTGGACATTTCTTGTCACTGTGAATTGAGCAGCAAGGAACATGGTTGTGCAAATGTCCTTGCCATTTTCTAGTTTCTCCACTTCCCCACCAACATTTGTTGTCTGAATTCAAGATATTTGGATAAGATGGTATCTCAGGATTACTTTGATATTTATTTTCTTTATGGCCAGGGATGATGAACCTTTCCTGATACGTTTTTTTGCCATTCTTACCTCTTCTTCTGAGAAGTCTCTCCTTAGCTCCTCTGCCCACTTGATGATTGGTTTATTTGTTTTGGGTGGTGTAGTTTCCTGAAATCCATGTATACATTGAAAATTAGCCCTTTGTCTGATGTATTGCAGGTAAATATCTTTTCCCAATTTGTTGGCTGTCTTTTTAGTTTAGTGGCTATGTCCCTAGCCTGTGTAGGTTTTTTCCTTTGATGTAGTCCCATTTGTTGGGTCTCTCTCCTATCTGTTATGCCCCTGGAATTCTATTCAGGAAGTTCCTGCCAGTACCTATAAGTTCTTTTTTTTAATTATTACTTTAATGGGAAAAATTTTATTTACTTTTATAAATACGTTGCAAGACAAAACTTTTCAAAAATACTTTCCCCCCCCAAAAAAATTAAAAAAATAAAGGAAAGCTCGTAATAGGTAGGCAGACAATCTTGAGTCCTCTTTTTGTTCTTAAGGAGAGCTCTCTGCAGTGTAGGGCAGGACAATTGCCACACACCCAACACTGTCATGGGTTTGGCCTTGGGGAGAGAAAAGGCCAGCCTGAACTGAGTGTCCTCTCCTGGTCACGGCCATACTTACACCTTCTAGTACCTATAACACTATCTAGGATTATCTAGTATGGATCCTACTATAGTTGGGCTATGCTGTATACAATGTTAACCTTTGAGAACATATATCTCTCTCTGCATATATGTCTGAATTATAAAGTATAAGTTGGAATCCAAGTTCAACAAACACAAGTTATTCTCTATGTGTTCCCAGTGTCCTTATGAGGCTCTCTCAACAGCTGTTCATTTTTCCTGTTTAGATAACATTAAACACCCTAGTTTTGTTAGGTCAAGAATAAAGATGAGGGGTGAAAATAAACTTTTGCCTTTAAATAGCTTATTATCCTCAACCCCAAACTAGGAGTTAAATTAGAAAACATTTTGTTGTTGTTGTTGTTGTTGTCTCCGGAGCGATTACTCCATTACTGGTGAGGCCTGTGAGGTGTGGGGTACACTCCCAGCCTCCCCCATGCCGCAGGCGGGTGCGGCAGGTGGAGGCGCGCACTGGGCCACTCCACTCACTTCACAGGGCTTACAACGCACGAAGGGGCCAACGTCACAGGTGGCCGGCGGAGCAGGGCCAAGGCGGTAAGCAGAGCTGCCCCGAGCACGGGGCGAGCCTGATGCATGGCGCCTGCGCAGGGGCCAACTGGAGTAAGGGATTACCGGGTCGAGGCACATGGTGCAAGATTGTGGGAACTGGAGCGCAACTACCTGTGCTTGGCATGCAGCTGCCCAGCTCGCACCTCAGCACCTATAAATTCTAATGTCATCCTTATTCTGTCTTATAGTAGTTTGGCTGATTTTAATGTAATCCATTTTGAGTTGATGTTAGTGCAAGCAGAGATCCACTTCTAGTTTTCTGCCTATAAATGTCCAGTTTTCCCAACATCAATACTTGAAAAGGATATGATGTGTGTGTGTGTGTGTGTGTGTGTGTGTGTGCGTGTGTCTGTGTGGGTGTGTGTGTGGTGTGTGTGGGGGGGGGTTGTGGGGCTTGAACTCTGGGCCTCGGAGCTACCCTTCAGCATTTCATCTCCAGGCTAGTACTTGAACCATCTTTCCACTTCCCATTTTCTTGTGGTTTACTGGAGCAAAGAGTCTCATGGACTTCCCTGGCCCTGCTGTCTTTCAACAACCATCCTCAGATCTCAGCCTTCTGAGTAGCTAGGATTAATGGCATGAGCCACAGGCACCCGGCAAGGCTATGTTTTTTCCACACTACATCTTTCGCTCTTTTGTCGAATATCAGATGATTGTAAGTATGCGGTTTTATTTATGTGGTCTTTTCATCTTTTTAATACGTTTTTTTATTGTAAAAATAATGTACAAAGGGGTTACAGTTACATAAGGTAAGTAATGTGTTTATTTCCTCTCAAGCATTGTTACCTCCTCCTTTGTTCTCCCCCTACCATCCCTACCCTTCCACCTCCACAACTACTTTCCATCCCCCCTTCCCACTCTCTGCCTAAATTGTAAAGTTCGTTTTTGAACATAGTGTCTTGATCTCATTGTTAAAATTGGCCTATCCCTAGTTAAGCATTTGGTTTTTACCCTTCACCTCCCAAAGCTAGAGAAATGTATATACAAGATACAGGGCACAACATCAAAGAAACAAAAAAACCACATAACTTAGGTTTCAAGATTTGGTGGAAGAATGATGACTGTTGAATTAACTTGATAAGTATTCTATAGTTTTTAATGGTAAGGCTTATTAACTCAAAGGTGGAGCAAAAACATTCAGAATAGTGGAATGTGGCAACTACTCATTTGATGTGTGTGGATAGATTATGATTAATAAAAATATATCTATTAAATCCCAGTGGTAGACTGCTGTGCTAACTGGGAGGAGTCTTTGGTAATGCCAGGGGTTTGAATACTGGTAATGAAGCAGAATATGAGGGGAGAGCATTTGCTAAGGATGTAACATCCTAGGCTCATAACAAATACATTGTAGTAGAATGCTAAGTGATGATCAACTGAGCATCAAATTTTATTTGTTGACTTCTTTGTTTTGTGAAGTCCAGGGATTTGAACCTAGAACCTGGGTGCTCTCCCTTAATTTTTTCTCAAGGCTAGTGCTCTACCAGTTGAACCACAGCTTCATGTCCATAATTTTATTGGTTAATTGGAGATCAGTCTTTCCAAATTTCTGCTTTGGGCTTGCTTCAAACCTGATCTTCAGGTATCAACCTCCCAAGTAGCTAGCATTCCAGTTGTGAGCCACCAGAGCCTGGCTAGAATCACATTTTAAAAGTATTCACTAGGTGAATCAGGCGTGTCTAGCTACTATTTGAGAACTTTGGTTCCAGTGGGTCATGTCAGATTTAGAATAACATCAGAATTTTTCTTCTTGTAACCTATAGCATCCAATATCGTTTTTCTTCATTGTACCTTTTTTTCTTACTTCACAAGCAAGCATGTCAGTGATGTTTTCCTTTTCTGAAGCAAGTTAGGTCCTTTCCCATCACTGAGGGATGTACTTGCTTTTCTTACTGCCTGGATTACCTGCTTCTAGTTAATTGCATGGATGATGGCTCTCAGGTTAACTGTCTCCTCCTCAGGGATATCTCCTCACATACCTGCTGTGAAGTTGTTGCCACAAAACTACCAATGTCATGTCTCTGATTTATAGAAATTATCATTATGATTTCTGGTTTTCTTTTCAGCATGAAATTGATGAGGAGAGAGCCACATTCACTTGTTTCTCCAACACCTATAATAGTGCCTGGTCCTTAGTGCTCAGGAGCCTTGCATGGGGATCAGCCTTTTCCAGCTCAATTTATCCTAGCTTCTGGTCAGGACAGCTCTTGAAGCTGATGTCTGGTGGGTAGCAGTCATCCCTCTCATTCTTTGTGCCTTTCTGTGTTGTTGAGTCCACCTCAGAGCAAGATCAGTGCTTGACATCTATTTGCTGCTATGGAAAGATGGGTATGACATAATACAAGTTAGGGGAACTGTTTTGTGAAGCTGTGTGAAGAGACGCATCCCCATACAAGTTGCCAAGACAAGTGTTTCCCATGCTCAGGAGTGTATTCCACAATTCAGCATCCAAACTATCACCTACTCCCTGATGCACTCAGTGTATATTCCCATTTCCATTAAAAAAAGAAAAATTCAAGATATGCCTTTGATGATTTGTTATTGAATTACTGAAACAAAGTATATAATTTGGGGGCTGGGAAGGTGGCTCAGTGGTAGAGTGCTTGCCTTGCATGCATGAGGCCTTGGGTTTGATTCCTCAGCATCTCATAAGCAAAAAGAAAATAAGCCTGAAGTGGCACTGTGGCTCAAGTGGTAGAGCGCTAGCCTTGAGCTGAAGAGCTGAGGGATAGCTCCCAGGCCCAGAGTCAAAGCTGACAACCGGACCCCCCCCCAAAAAAAGTATATAATTTTATGTATTTGTAAGTCTTTGTCCATCTCTCTTGAGCCCTGGGCATATTCCTATGTGTTTGAAGCTTGGAAAGGGAAATAAGGTTTATTTCAGGATAGTCAAAAACATTTTGGGAGGGAATACCAACTTTCCATCTGATGTTCTACAGATGGCTATCTTGGCACAGAAACTAAGTAGAATGTCATAGCATAAGAGACTTGTCCTGATTTCTACTGACTTTCCTCTGGGGTCACAGAGAGTGATCCTACTGCATATGTGTCCCTTGGCTACACTCGAGGGACCAGGTCTCCTCTGAAAATCTAATGGCATGGGAGTAAGAGAAATAAAAACACAGAACCCAGCTTCTCACATTACTATGATTACAGGCCTGAGTCTCATATACTAACTCATAACTGCCTTTTTATATATCGTGTAGCCGGTTTCATTATATTCAACTCATAGACAGATATACAAATATATGTTTATATTTATTCATCTATTTATAATCAGTGTTATATCTAGAAACACAAAAATATATATTCATATAACTATAATGAAAGTTATATTACCACTTTCCCCAATAATGATTTACACTAATATTATGTGAAAAAAATACTTACGATTGAAAATGTTAAAAGCCCTTGTAGTATGAAAAATCGTATTCGATCTTATACATCATATAAAATACTATATAAAATGTAATGAATATAGCATGTATTTCCATATATCTGATTTAATTGCTTCCTGATTTTGTGTTTGTCCATTTATGTAAGCCTTGTTTCTTCTATTGATGATGGCTTATACTTTCCAGTGTCGATATTTCCTATGTATTTTGTCAAATATATTCAGCCCTAAGTAGATTTTTTATGCTAATGGAGCCAAATTTTTCTTCAATATTTCCCAAACCACAATGAATATGTATACAGACTTGAACTCACTGTGGGAAGAAAGTCCCACATACCACTATAAGTATTGTAGCATTTGTCCCAATTGACAGAACAGCTTTCTAGATAATCTGATCTGGTATGTCCTAAAGCTTTTGTAACCACCTTATCACCCCATGCAGGCATGGTCTGGCTTCCTTGCAACTCCCTGTGCACTTAACTGATCCCTTTATATCCAGTAGGCTCCCTTGTTCAGCCTGCAGTTACTCTGTATTTTCCCACACACAGAACACATGTGCATGGTGCTTTACATTGTAGGTGAAAAAAAAAAAAACCACACATTTAAGACTCATGAATTGTATAATATAACATAAACATTGACATTTTAATAACGTTAGAAAAATAAGTAGAATGATCATTTTACAACAATCAGGACCAAAAAGAAACATAAAGATTTTCTAAAGAAGAGGGGAAGCAATCTCTAAATCTGGATTGTCTTCTAAGTTGCCTTCAGACACAAATTCTGCCTCAGACTCCTCAAAGGGATCTACTTCCTCATTAAAGGCAGTATTTTCTTCCTGAGTCTAGGGAGGGACAGATTCTTATTTCTCAATTGGAAATTGGATCTCCAGCAGCAGGACAGATTGTTCTGGATATTCTGTGAGGACAGAATCCCTTTCCTCAACTGAATCTAGACTTTGAACCTAACTTATGACTGGGGTCATTTTCCATTAGCACATATTTACCCTGCACTCCAAGACCAATACTTTTTTACTGGTTTGGATGTGATCTAGGCGAATTGTGAACATCAATGGAAGATATTCTGGACCATCTTCTTCCTTGGTGGTATGTGAATGTACACCTATATCACATGTGGAGTTCAGAACCAATGGGATGTCTACAGGACTCAAAACTACTTGAGCCTTTCTACACGTTGAAAAATCCTCTATGTTCACATGCTTTCTGGAGTCCAGTGTTGGCTTCCAATCTCCATCAGTCACCATAGGCGACATCACTGATGGGTTCTTTAGCTGGAATTCAGCAGCAAGTTCTCTACAGTGACACAAACATAGGTACAGGAGTCTTAGAGTAGACTCTAGAAGTTAAAGTGTGACTAAACTTCTATGAGGATTTAACAGGAGAAGCTGTAGAACTTGAGTTTGGACTGAACACTGATGAGAAGGTAGGGTGTTTCTAATGAGTGGTTATGTCCAAGTTCTTTTAAAAAGGGAACAGACATTACTCGGCATAGAACATCCATAAAAGGACATTTTGCCAAGCTGGGTAGTACAAAGGGTTCTTGGACAAGCAGGCCCATCCCTTGATACCTAGGTTCCATCCCTACTCACAAGCTCTAAGGCATCTAAACAAGGACTACTTACTCTTTTTCTTGGTCTCACGGGTCATGCTTTGCTCCAGCTGGTCCAGAAGGATATGTAAGCAGGACAGCAATTCTGAAGAGGGCATGTTGAGCTTGTCATACTGTGTAAGTTTTTTCAGCATGTCAAATTTCTTGTGCTCAAAAATCATCATGGTAGACGTCCATCCAAATAGTTAAGATGGAAAAATCGATGCTGTTGGCAAATTGTTGAAAGGAAAATGAGAGTCCGCCCTCTCCATCCTGAGCCTTCTACCACAGACCCTTTCTGGCATGACTAGAATGTTGGGAAGTGGGAAGAGACTCCTGGAAGCAGGATGCTCCTCACAACCCATTTCTAGAAATTTCTAATACAATCCTCCAAAATTCTCCCCGTGATGGGCAGAGAAAGTTGTTTCCCCACTGTATCTGACTTGCTAAACACAACCCTCCCTGTCATTGAGGGATTGTGGTCCATGCGAGCCTGGTCATAAACAGAAAACCCTGTCATAAAAATGGCTCAAGCAGAGCTGAGCTCAGGTGGCTCATGCCTGTAATCTTAGCTATTCAGGAGGCTGAGATCTGAAGATCCCAGTTCAAAGCCAATCTAGGTAGCAAAGTGTGTGAGACTCCTATCTCAATAAACCACTAGAAAACCAGAAGTGGCACTGTGGCTCAAACAGTAGAACATTCATCTTGAGTTGAAGAGTGCAGGGACAGTGTCCAGGCGCAGAGTTCAAGTCACATGACCAACAAAAACAAAAGTGACTAAAGCGAAAAGAGCAGGTGTATAGCTCACTTTGTAGAGCACCTACCTAAAATACATGAAGCCCTGAGTTTAATTGCTAGTATTGAAAGGAGGAAAGGATATGAAGGAATGGAAGGAAGAAAAGAAGGAAGGGAGGAATTTTGATTTAACCAAATACTGGAAAGATGTGAAGTATTAAATAAAGGTATTACAGGTATTTTATATGAAAAGATACTGATTGTTTACTAAAAGGCAAATTATAAAATGTGGAATTCAGGCTAAAATACACGTACAATTTTGTTTTTCTGTAAAGTGATACTTACATACTTCTTTTGTTTAAAAGTAGTAAATGAGTTTAAAAAAATCGAAGAGTTGTTAGAAATGAATCATTATTTCTTATCACTTTTTCTGCTACATTCACCATCTAAAAAATTGAAACAATGTTGATCAATTCAATTATTAATTTATTAATTTAATCTTTCATCTTTAGTGTATAGTCTATTGTACACATCATTTAATTATTTGAACCCTTTTTTTGTTTGTCTTTTGTCAATCATGGGTCCTGAACTCTGGGCCTGGGCACTGTCCCTTAGCTCTTTACCTCAAGGATATCACTATACCACTTGAACCACAGTGCCACTTCTGGATTTTCTGCTTATGTGGTACTGAGAAATTGAACTCAAAGGCTCATACATGCAAGGCAAGCACTTTACCACTTAGCCACCTTCCCAGCCCTAAACTCTTTATTTTTTCCTTTAGACATGGGGCTTGAATACAGGGCATGGGTGCTGTCCCAGAGCTTCTTTGCTCAAAGTTAGCACTCTACCATACAAGTTTAAACCATAGTGCCATTTCTTGTTTTTTAATGGTTAATTGGAAATAGCAGTCTCATGGTAACTTTTCTGCCCAGGGCTGGCTTTGAACCACCATCCTCATTTCTCAGCCTCCTGAGAAGGTAGGATTACAGGAGTGAGCCACCTGTACCCTTGTGCTCATTTTTTTTTCTTTTAACTGTGATTTAAGTTTAGTTCCCCCACCTAAATACGTGCAAACTGAGATGCAAATTGGCTTTAAATAAACCACTAGTTGAGGATGCTGAGATTACAAATGATGGCAAATTGTTTTTAACATTTTTTAATATGTGAAGCTTGAACTGAGGGCCTGGTTGAAATCCCTTTTCTCTTGTGCTCAAGGCTATCACTCTATTAGTTTGGCCCACAGTGCCCCTTTTAGTTTCTTGGTAACCAGTTAATGAGATAATAGACTCACAGACTTTCTTACCAAGGTTGTTACTAATCCTCGATTATCACATCTCAGTCACCTGAGTTGTTATGATTACAGGCATGAGCCAATGGCACCAGTTTTTTTAAAAAAGCAACAACAGATTACTTTAGGGGAGGTTGGAGGAGGAAAGAGCTAGAGGCTAAACAAGCTCTCACATAGAAAATACTTGTAGTGTTCCACTGAAGAGTCCTAGGCCAGAGAATTACTAAGTGTGCCATCACAGTACAGAGAGTTTGGCCAGAGAGGGAAAATCTAGGCAAGGAGACAGATCTGAGCACTTGCCATTAGCTGCAGCTGCAGTGGCAGCAGCAATGGCAGCAGCCTAGCCGCCAAATGAACAACACAGAGTCTGGGACAATGGTGCCAGAAACAGCAGGTGACTGGATTCTTCTTAAAACCAAAAAGAGCTGACAAGTAGCAGGTATCTTCATCCTGCAGATCACAGACCAGGAACCAAGACTCCAGGGTGAGTAGAATACTGACATACTTACTCCTTCTCAGGTTACAGAGGAAAGAAGGCCACCCCTCCCGCCCTCACCCCCGGAGGTCTCCATATTTGATATTGAAAAGGCCCAGCTGAGGAGCTAGCTCCAGCTCAGGCCTTGGAAAAAAACAAAAGATTCATTTAGGAGGTCACAGGCACCTGACCTGACCTGCCAGGCTCAGCTCCTCCCTGGGAAAAGTCACCCAGCCCAAGCAGACAAATCTCTGCCGTGAGGGGAGTGACTTTCTTCACTGGGTAAACAGAGCCAGAGGCTGCCCCTCCCTACAGCAGCCTAGACAATCAAGTGAAATTCAGTAAACATAAACCCTGAGAATGGCTCCAGGCTGGGCTCTGTGTCTCAGAAGCTACCCTTCAGGGAAAAGCTACAATTTGCTGAACGGCCTCAATTCTACCCAGAACCTAGCCTCATCACAGCCTCTTCAAACGAGAGGAAACAGCCATCTCCCTCTTGTGCGAAACTCAAAGCAGATCTCCCTCTCATTGAACTAGCATGGGAGGAGGATCACAAAATCCTGGGTAAAGCAGAGCATTTATCTGCCTGCTCAAACAAATTGACTTAAGAAACCAATCTAGCCACAGGCAAACCAAACACCACAAGCAGACAAGAGACTCCACCAAGAGACTTTGTACAGACACAATGAGATACAGGATCTTCCCATCTAATCCTGCCCCCCCCAAAAAAAAGCTCTTTGTTGTACCTTTTTTGTTTTTTAGTTTAAAAAAAAATTGTTTTCTATTAATCTTTTTTTCTCCCCTCCTATTTTTTTTTATTTTAGGTGTATATGTGTGTCTGTGTGCTTTGTTTAAATCTCTACTGACCTTTTGGTCCTTTTTTCTTGTTTTTTCTTTTTCATTCTTTTCATTTTTCTTCTGTTTCCTTCTTTTTTGTGTGACTTAATTGCTGGTCTGCTCATCCTCAGATATATGCCGTCACCGAATATTAGACTGAAAGACCCTAGTCCCCTAGTATACTTTCGTCAAGGGGCGGGCGCCCCAGAAACTCAGACTCCAGGCCGGGAGATGCAATAAGCAAGAGGAGTTTATTTGACATTTGTGCAAACAGATTCTCTGCCCCGGTCAGTCAGAAAGCCCCGAGCATCGGTTACAAGCCTTTTTAAAGGAAAAAACCCACAAGATTAACGCATAACACAAATCATCACGTGATTGGTTCATTTAAAGGTCACCATATACGCCAACAATCACTTTGCCATGCGGGAAATTTTGTAACAATCTTTGTAAAACAATTGGCTCATGGTTGGTTTAAGGGGGGGTTACATGGTTACAGGCCTATGATTGGTTGACATTTGGCTTAGCTTGGGGTCTTGCCAGGTGGTCGTTATCTCAAGGTCCTGTCTGGGGAATTTCTAAATGGGACCTGAGGAACACGTAATGTCTGTTCTTTATCTACAACCACTGACTTTGTCCTGGGGCCGGCATCTGGTCCCTGAAACTTCTTAACTCATTTCTGGGAAGGGAAGGTCAGTGCTAGCGTAAGCAAGTTTACATAAGCAGAATAAGCAGTTAGCAAGTTAGTAATGGTAATGGTCAATTTTTAATCTTTCATTCCCCACTTCTTCTCTGGGCTAATTTTAATCTTAAAATTCAGGGTGTCTCTATATTATCTTGTGGGGTGTCAGTTGTTCTCAGTGCTTGGTATTGAGATCTCAGAACTAATAAATGGACTGCGCTGATTTTTTTTCTTTTACCAAAGACACCAGTCTGTTGAGTATACAAGGTCCAATTGTAACAAAATTAACAGTACCAAAGGCCCTTATATTTTTTTCCCACCAGTCCTGACTCCGTGTATCACAGTTAACTTAATTTTATGCCAGCTGTACTTGTAAGCTCCAATTTTAAGACATACTCATACCATTTGCGTCATACTCATACCATTTGCTACATAAACTTTCTGAGGTTTGTCTTAAGGACAATTTAAAAATTTTTCCAATTCCTTTTCCAAGGCTTTCTTTACCATTTGCTACATACTTAAACTTTCTGAGGTTTTTCTTAAAGACAATCCTTACTTTTTAAAACCTTTCTTCTCAAAAGGGGATATTTTTTCCCCAATTCCTTTCTCAAAACTCTCTTTACTACCCTCCTCTTTGTTACAATTCCGTGAGCTTCTTTGTGGCTAGAGTTTAAAACTTCCCAATTTTTCCTGTGGCTTGTGAAACCAAGTTATCTCAGAACAACCTCAAGGTACCACTGGGCTGGAGAAGCTTGCTAGATTTTAAGGCTAAGAGTATTACTTCCATTGATAACACACTCAGGTTATTACCATACCAGAGCCAAACTAGGCTGTGACCATAGTGTGGATTTCCAGTCACTATGCACTGAAGCACCTAAGGCAAGCAAGCCAGTGATATCCTTGTCCCCAATATCTACTGTGGGAAGAGAGGGTTTCTGGATATCACCCAAAAGAATGTCCCACAAGATCTTAGATTTAGCTGCAGTCAACCAGGAAGCAGACACAGGTGATGGAATCAGGCAGGAGTTTCTCCAGGTGGCTGTCAGGCCATCGTCGAACATTACCCATTAGGGTATGCAGCAGCAGCAGCAGCAGCAGTAGGGTCTCTCAGTGGCTCCAAGGGACTGTAACACCTCATGCTGGGCTGTAAATTCCTACACAGACTGGTTAAGGATACATTGCATAGGCTTGGCAGACTTTTATCGTGCTTTTTTTTTTTTTAATTTAATTTAATTTTATTTGTGAACATACTGTACAGAGGAGTTACAATTACATGGGCAGGATAATGCATACATTTCTTACCAAGCATTGCAGCCTCCTCCTTTGTTTACCCTTCACATCCCTTCCCAGCCTCCTCCATCCCCCCCAATCCCAATCCTTCTCCTTCCCCCCCTTTCCCCCCGCTCGCACCGACATTGTAAAGCTCGTTTTGGACATGAGTACTTGTACTTCTCATTGTTGCAACAGGTCCACCTGTATTCTTAAACAACTGGTTTTTCCCCATCTCCTCCACAAGTTATACTGACATCAAATATAGTGAAAGCAGGGGTTATACTGTGGGGGAGGGACATACAAAGCAACAAAGAGATAATCTTATAAATGCGTTAGAAACACATGCATGAAAGAAAAAAACATTAAAATACATATCTAAGGGTTCATTTACCTGACATCACATTATCTGACCTTCAACTATGTTTATTGCAGCATTATTTACCGTAGCTAAGATATGTAACCAACCCAGATGCCCCTCAGTAGATGAATGGATCAAGAAAATGTGGTATATATACACAATGGAATTCTATGCCTCCATCAGAAAGAATGACATTGCCCCATTTGTTAGGAAATGGAAAAACTTGGAAAAAATTATATTAAGTGAAGTAAGCCAGGCCCAAAGAAACATAGGTCCCATGGTTTCCCTTATTTGTAATATCTAGTATCCTGCTGCTTTTTAAGATCTTTAAACAATAGTCCAGGACAATTTACCAAAATCACAACTTTTTTATTAACCAGATATTTTTGTAAATAGACACAGAAGGCTCATAAGGCTTAGTCTTGTAACCATCTCTGACAGATGCAGTCTCCATACCTTGCACACCAACAACTGTTAACACTATTTTTATGCCTTTTTAAAAAAAATTATTTTATCTATTTTGCCTCATTTTTTCAAAACTGACTCTGCACCCTTGATCTTAAAATGGGGGTAAAAGGGCGAAGGTCCATCTTCTGTAACTTCTTCAAGCTGACTTCAGGGGTGTTGATCTTACCTAGCCAGGAACCTATAACCTTAGCCTATTTTACAAATAGGCTATCAGGGTTAGATGTCATTAAGAACAATATTTAACTTTTGAGAACTGCACAGACCTTTTCTCCGGCTATAGCAGTGTAGCTTGTTAGCACTCTGGTTTGCAAAAACATCTTTCTAGATGGCTTAGGAATGTGATCTCTAATGATCCCAACAATGCCTAAGTTACCTTTGCAGGCCTTTAGACAGATATCAATAGAAATACTCTCTCAGGTTTACACAATTTTTCCTGAGCAGATGAACTTCATGTAACTAGTGTCAGCTCAATTAGAGCTGCCAATTAGAGCTTTTGGCACATAAAGGGGTTGAGATTTAAACTATCCCCCACATTTTATAACATTAGCCTTTTACTATCACAGAGGACTGGCAAGTTCCTGTCCCTTACAAGGTAGTCATGAACATTAGGCATGCTTACAAACTAGCTCCCATGACCTCCTGGCTCTGACCAGTTTTGAAGGGCCATGCACAATTGACTCTAGGATCTGACATTTTTGCCATCCAAGCAGTGGCTTACTGTCTGTGGATGCTCCTCCATTGCTTTTTTCCCAGGAGTGTCTTCTCCACATTGGGATAAATGCCTCATTGGCATTTCCCTTTAGCTGGTCTCTGGATCTGACCTCGGGGCCTGAATGCTGTCCCTCAGCTCTACAGCTCAAGGCTAGTACTCTGCCACTACGAGTCCCAAAGCCACTCTGCTTGCTCTTTCAGCACTCTGCTGGCTGAGTAGAGGTGACAGTCTCACACGGACCGTTTTGTGCCCGGGCTGGCTTTGAACTGGTTTGCAGATCAATGAGTCTTATAAAAGGCCACCTTACTCCAATTAAAAGCAACAAGGTGGTCAACATAGAAGTAGCTTTTAAGCATGCTCTTACCTGAAACTTTTTAAGAGTCAAAGTTACATCAAACAAACTTGTAAGAATCCTCTGTGCTTTGCTCTGGACTTTGCTGGAAACTTTAAAATAAAACCTATAAGAGCAAACTAGAATAGCAATCATTTTGATAATCTTAATTTTTTTTCTTTGTGTACATTGAGGCCAATGTTAAGAACAATTTTATATTTAAACTTTATATCCAAAAATCCATTTCCTATTTTTTTAAGTCTCCTTTAATCTTCTTTTTAATATTGTATACCTTAGTTTTTATTTGCATTTTGAAAAGATCCCTTAAAATCGTGAGGCCAAGTGTCACTCATTACCTCTTGGCTGCTTGTTTTACAACAGACACACATTAAGATTTTTAAACTCAAATGACAATTTTTCTTTAATGTGAAAATAACAATCATCATAACTGAAACAAAAAGCTAGACTTAACACCTTTATAACTTTTAAAGACATCCTAATTGTAGAACATAATTGAAAGTAAGACACATTATACAAATAACTTTTTAACCCTCTTTTTAAGGCCTTCCTAATTTTAATGTTAACACATCCAAGGGGAAGTTTTAGCAATACTAATCAGATCATCACATCACTCATTTTAACCATCATGTTTTCAGTGTCTATCTGCAGGGAAAAGAGAGAACAAAGATGGGCCACTCAGCCCCTTCTATGGAATGGGCACACACCCAATCCGACTCTTTAGGGTTAGATGAACTGCGTTTGTGCCAGCTTGCCCTCTTTCACCATGCGTGGACTCCTCCCAGGGCTTGTCCCACCATGCATGGCCAGCTGAACTGCACTTCTGCTTATTCACCCCTCACCCCTAAAGATAGGTCTTCTGTTGGCTTCTAAGTTTTTCCCCTTTTCTTATCTCTTGGTTTTCGAATGAAATACACAGTTTTTAGACTGACAGAACAAGTAACATCTTTGCCGGTGTTAAACTAACCTTTATATTTAAATTTTTAATATTTATCCCCAAGTTTTAGCCAAGGGAACTAGATCCCAAACAGCCAATGCATTTTTGTTAAGCCAGATAACTTGATTACAGTATAAAAAGTCTTATGCATTTTAAAACATTAGTTTTCTAAAATAACAGATTTTCTAATTTGCAAGTTAAAGAATCTTTAAAGAGCCATTTAAAACAATGTGAAGATTTTTTAAACATTTTTCTTAATGTCCAAACCTCATAACCATTTGAACTTTTAAATTTAAACTCACCCAATTGTTACAGCATGCTGACAATTCTTATCTTTGAACACGTTCACAGACACACACAAAACACTCACACTCTGGTTTGCAAAAGCATCTTTCTAGATGGCTTAGGAATGTGATCTCTAATGATCCCAACAATTCCTAAATTACCTTTGCAGGCCTTTAGACAGGTATCAATAGAAACACACTCTCAGGTTTAACCTTTTGAATTTTTAAATTTAAACTCACCCATTGTTACAGCATGCTGACAATTCCAATGTTTCAACACATTCACAGACACACACAAAACACTCACACAGATCTTAAGGCACGCAAAAATCAAAATCAGTCGTACGTACAACTTTTAAAGTTTTTAAACAAAAATTTAAGACAGTATTTCTTTTAAACTAGGTACCCTTGTTGGGCTTTATTTTCCCAGAGCTTGTTTGTCTAGCAAAGCAATTCACTAATTAGTCTCTTGAATCCCTTCTGTTGGAGGAGGGCTGGGGGAGGGGGTCACCTAAAACTAAACTGGACAGATTTTTTAAATCCAATTTTAGACAAGAGCACTTTACAAATTGTTACATTGTCAGGACTAGCTGAAAAAGTCCAAACCAGGCACACAGCCTTCTACACCCTCCCTGCCAGCAGCCTGAGGCTTGAAGGAAACCAAACTAGCCCAGCTGGAACTTTTATTCCCCCAGAGATGTTTAAATAAATAAATAACAAAAACACAGATAAACACAAAAACCAAGGATCCACATTTAAAACTGGTACCAATTCTAAAACAGAACTAGACAAGTACTGAAGGCTGAGTTAGGGACTAATGGGCCCCAGTTTATTCCTACAGGAACTCTGTGCTGCTCTCACTCAGCAAGCTGAATCCAGAGTCTGCTGAGTGAGCCTGCCACACTCACCCAGAACTTCCCTACCCCAGAAAACATAAAACAAACACACACACTAAAGTAAACAAGACAAACAAGTGGCCACAAAGACGAAATCAAGTCTCAGTGAATGGGGCAACATCTCACCACCATTCACTTACCAGGGGACTCAACTCCCCTACTCATGTCCGGAGGATTTTTCTTTTAGATATCTGCAGATGTTGACTCAGGGGTCTTCCAAGGCAGAGGAGAATTCCCAGTCATCTTGAGGCAAGGGAAAAGAAAAATCCCTAGCGGCCGTCCCTTCAGACTGACAGGTTCTCCCCCATGCTCAGACCACCCCGAGCCAAGGCCCAAGGCTGAGATCTAACTGGAGCCACATGCAGGTGGTCAGTGGCAGCTTCATAATTGACAAACAAGCAAGTTACAAAAGCAGAACCAGCAGTTGTTTTTTTTTTTTCAAACGAACTAGGACAATGTCTCGGGGTGTCCTAGGAGTGGACTCACTTGTTGTCCCATCTCTATAGAGAATACAAAACACAAATTAAAAATGAGTAACACTAAACAGAGACAGACAAAACCACAGAGATAGACAGAACCAGACACTGCATGGCAACCGAGTGAATACAGATGAGGAAGGAAATTACAGATGGGAGTGGCCGGCCGCGCCTTAACTCCCCAGAACAGAGAGACACTCAGATCTCTTCCTTCATCCAGACAACCCTGGAGTAGGACTCCAGGGTGTGACCAGGTTACTGGGCACGTCTGCTTTTCCCTCTGGCCCAAATACAGATTCAGACGACCCTGGAGCAGGGCTCCAGGGCGGGACTAGGGTACTGGGCACCTCTGCTTTTCCCTCTAGTCCAAATACAGATTTGGATCCCAGAACGCAAAACGAAAGTGACAAACACATAAGACAAGAGCTCTATCTTACCTCCTGCCAGTCCTGGAATCTGGGGTTTAGGGGCTCCTGGTTCCTGGCCAATGCACCAAATGAAAGACTAATAGTCCCCTAGGATACTTTCGTCAATGGGAGGAGGCCCCAGAAACTCAGACTCCAGGCCGGGAGATGCAATAAACAAGAGGAGTTTATTTGACGTTTGCACAAATGGACTCTCTGTCCCAGTCAGTCAGAGAGCCCCGAGCAGCGGTTACAAGATTAATGCATAACACAAAGCATCCTGTGATTGGTCCATTTAAAGGTCACCATATATGCCAACAATCACTTTGCCACACGGGAAATTTTGTACACTCTTTGTAAAACAATTGGCTCATGGTTGGTTTAAGGGGGGTTTACATGGTTACAGGCCTATGATTGGTTGACATTTGGCTTAGCTTGGGGTCTTATCAGGTGGTAGTTATCTCAAGGTCCTGTCTGGGGAATTCCTAAATAGGAACTGAGGAACACGTACTCTCTGTTCTTTATGTATGACCACTGACCTTGTCCTGAGGCCGGATTTGTTCCCTGAAACTTCTTAACTCATTTCTGGGAAGGGTCAGTGCTAGCATAAGCAAGTTTACAGAAGCAGAATCAGCATTTAGCAAGTTAGTAATGGTAATGGTCAATTTTTAATCTTTCAAGACCTTACCCCCATTGTATACACACTTAATCTAGAATTTTATTACTCAATTCAAAACTTCTTAGCCTTAAATTCTGTAATAGCAGTATTATCTCTTTATATCTAAATAATTTTTGAGAATCTTTATTTTTAGTTTTTCATGTCTCCTTTCTATTCCTCCCCTCCTCTCATCGTATCCTTTTCTTCTCTCAATATCACCTTAAACTTAGATAATTTTTAAGATTCATTTTTTAAACTTAAATATTCGTTTTTCCCATTTTTCTTGTCTGTTTTATTCTCTCTCCTACTATTCTGTCCAATCCATTTCCCTCTTTGAGATTAGAACTTGGTTAAATTCACTCTCCTTTTACTTCTCCACATTCTTCTAATCCTATTTTTCCTCACATTTGTCCCTAAATGTACTAATTTCTGGTTTGCCAAATTCGTCCTTGCTGTTGTTAGCCCATTAATCCATAGTTGTTTGATGTTGAATAGATTGTATCTGTTCAACTAGATTATACCTGGTTCCTTTTGCCTATGCCACTACAGGACTTTGGTTGATGCATGCCTTGAAAAATGTATTCTAGCAGAAAACTGGTGTCACTTCATATCAAATGGGCAGAACAAACCAAAAAAACACAAGAAAAATGCAAGTCCTGGTATCTCAACTCCCACTCATGATAACCAGGTGACAGAACAGATAATGTGTATTCCAGAGGAGAGTTCCCCAAAAGCTCTATAAATATTACTGGAAAACATGGTGAATGAACAGACATAAAACCTGCAAAGGACTCAGTGTGAACATGATAGGGAGAGAGAGGAAGCAAACCAAATATCAATACAGTAATCTCATGAGCATGAGGAAGCTACTCAAAGATAGATATAGAATTGCGTGAACAGGTTAAGAACACTCAAAGAGAAATAAAGGAATTGTGTGAGCAGGCTGAGAACCGTGAAAGAAATACAGGAATTGTATGAACAGGCTGAAAACAGACAAAGATAATGTCAGGAATTGAGTGAGCAGTCTGAGAACAATCAAAGAGAACTACAGGAATTGCATGAACATGAGGAAGGTAATCAAAGAGTAATACAGGAATTGCAACGGAGGGACGAGAATAAACAAAGATCAATAGAAGCATTCATGGAATCCTTAAACAGACACCTGAAAGAATTCAGGGAGACCACAAAGGGAATGCTGAATGGAACCCAACAGAAGGAAAGGGAGTATAAGGAAACCATAACCAAACAACTAAGTAATTTGAAAAAAAGCACTGAAGACCACGTTAAGGAAGTAAAGAAGCTCATAGGACATCTAAAGCAAAGCTTCAACAAAGCATTTGAAGTCATCAAAGACAAACAATTAGAGGAAAATGAATAAAAAACAAAGAAGAAAGTCTTGACAGTAGGTTAGACCATGCAAAAGATAGAATCTTGTTGACTGAAGACAGCTTAGATATTATAGAGAAAGAATGTACAACTATACAAGACAAATCCAGAAATAGTTTTAGATATATTCAATTGGATTTAGATATATGCAATTGGAAGACACCATCAGAAGGCTTTATCTAAGAATAATGGGTGTAGAGGAGCACCTAGAGACAGAAGAAAATGGTCTAGGAAATTTGTTTAACAGGATCCTAGCAGAGAAATTCCCAAACATGCAAAAAGAAAGGCCTATTCAGATACAAGAAACTTTTAGAACCCCAAATAGACCAGAAGAGAGCAGGATATGCCACCGTCATATTATAATATGCACAAGATCAATTCAGACCAAGGAAAAGATCCTTAAAGCTGTCAAGGAGAAAAGATCAATCATCTATGAAGGGAAACAAATTAGAATAACTTCATTTTTTCAGCAGAGAAAATTAAAGCAAGAAGAGACTGGAATGATGCATGCCATGACCTAAAGACAAAGTATGAACCAATAATAATGTAAACAGCTAAATTCTCCTTCATTACCAAAGGTGAAATAAAAACCTTCCATAGCAAAGAAAAACTGAAAAAATATATCTCCACCAAACCGGTCCTACAAAAGATACTTAAAGATGTCCTACACAGACAGAACCTACAAGATGACAATAAAGGCAAAGAAACGGCACCCAAACTGAGAATCCAAAAACCATAGGAAGAACCAAGTTGCTGCAGCCCCCAAGAAGCTGGATAAAATTGCAGAAACTACCAAACACTTCTCAGTCCTTTCTCTCAATATTAACGGACTTAACTCTCCAATTATGCGACATAGACTCCCTAGTTGGATTAAAAAGCAACATCATTCTATCTGCTGCCTTCAGGAGTCACATTTTGCCCCCCAAAACAAACACATTTTCAATGTTAAAGGCTGGAACAAAATCTACCAAGCAAACGGTCTCCATAAACAGGCGGAAGTTGCAATCCTAATATCAGATAAAATAGACTTCAAATTAAAATTCGTGAGAAGAGATAAAGAAGGTCACTACATACGAATTAAGGGATATTTCTTTCAGGAAGATATTACAAAAATAAATACTATTCGCCAAACAAAGCATCACCGAAATTTATCCAACAAACACTACTTTCCCCAAAATCTCAAATTGATCCAAAGACAAGTGGTGCCTGGGGGGGGAGGGGAGGCAGGGAGGATTGGATGGGGGGTGAGGGGTAAGCTGGGAAGGGATGTGAAGGGTAAACGAAGAGGCTGCAATGCTTGATAAGAAATGTATGCATTATCCTGTCCATGTAATTGAACCCTTCTGTACAGTGTGTTCACAAAAAAATAATAATAATAAAAATTAAAAAGAAGAATTGTTGGTGACTTTAACAGACCACCTTCCACACTACATAGATTAACTAGACAAAAACTCAACAGAGAAACTGCAGATCTAAAGAACTGCCTAGATCAACTAGATTTAACAGACAACTACTGAATATTTCACCCAGCAGCCTCAGAATTCACTTTTTTCTCACAACTACATGGAACATTTTCCTAAATAGACTACTTTTTTATTGTGAAAATACTGTACAGACGGGTTACAATTACATGGGCAAGACAATGAGTCCATTTCTCATAAAGCACTGTAGCCTCCTCCTTTGTTTCCCCTTCCCATCTCATCCTCTCCCCGTCCTACCACCCAACCCTCCTCCCCCCACCCACCAAATTTGTAAAGTTCGTTTTTGACATAATGACTTGTATGTCTCATTGCAATGGGTCCACCTGTATGCCTATTTGAACGATTTGTTTTTTCCCTTCCCTTCCACAAATGATAACAACATCAAATACAGTGAAAGCAAGGGTTATACAGTGGGGGAGGCACATATAAAGCAACAAAGAAATAATCTTATAAATGTGTTAGAAACAATTGCATGGAAGAAAAAAAACACATTTGAATAAATATCTTAGGGTTCATGTCCCTAATAACTTATCTGACCTTTTCTGCTTGACTCAGACATATACTAGTTATTACAAATAGGGGAAACCATGAGACCTATGTTTCTATGGACCTGGACTTTACTTAATACATTTTTTCCCAAGTCTTTCCATTTCCAAACAAATGGGACAATGTCATTCTTTCTGATGGAGGCGTAGAATTCCATTGTGTATATATACCACATTTTCTTGATCCCTTCATCTGCTGAGGGGCATCTGGGTTGGTTCCATATCTTAGCTATGATAAATAAGGCTGCAATAAACATAGTTGTGCTGGTAGTTTTAGTATGGCCTTGTTTGTGAGCCTTTGGGTAAATGAACAAAAGTGGGATTGCTGGGTCATAGGGTAGCTTTATGTGGAGTCGTTTGAGGAAATTCCATACTGCTTCTGTTGTTATTAGAGTTCTTGATTATAGCCATTCTAACTGGGGTGAGGTGGTATCTCAGTGCTGTTTTGATTTGCATTTCTTTTATTGCTAAAGAGATTGAGCATTTCTTCATGTGTCTATTGGCCATCCTTCTTTCCTCTTCAGAGAAGTTTCTCTTTAAGTCTTTAGCTCACTTATTTATTGGGCAGATTTTTCTTTGAAGGTTTGTTGCTGGGGAGTTTATTTTTTTGAGTTGCAGGTATATTTCAGATAAGAGACCCTTTTCCGTTGTATGGCTAGTGAAGACCTTCTCCCAATCCATGGGCTTTCTATTGATCTTGCTAGCTATGTCCTTTGCCATGCAGAAACTATGCAATTTCATGGAATCCCATTTGTCCAAACCTTCTTAGATTTGTTGTGTGTCTGGGTCTCTATTAAGAAAATGTCGGCCTGCGTGTTTGGATCTATGTCGGATTTGAGGGAAAGTAGTGTTTCTTGGAGAAATTTGGGTGCTCCGTTGTTTGGCAAATAGATATTTAGAATTGTAATATGCTCCTGAAGGAGAGATCCCTTGATTAGTATGTAGCGACCTTCTTTATCTTTTATCACTAATTTTAATTTGAAGTCTATTTTATCTGATATTAGGATTGCAACCCCCACCTGGTTATGGGAGCCATTTGCTTGGCAGATTTTGTTTCAACCTTTCACATTGAAAATGTGGTTTTTTACGAGCAAGATAAAACTTCTGAAAGGAGCAGATAGAAAGATGTTGCTTTTTACTTCAAGTAGACAGTCTATGTTATTTAATTGGAGAGTTAAGTCCGTTAATATTGAGATTTAGGACTGAAGTATTTGGGAGCTGCTGCCATTTTATCCACATTCTTGGTGGCTGTGGCAACTTGGTTCTTCCTATGGTTTCTGGATTCTGTTTGGGTGCGGTTGCTTGGCCTTTATTGTGATCTAGTTGGTTTTCTATGTGTAGGACATTCTTAAGACTTTTTAGTAGATCTGGTTTGGTGGAGAAGTATTGTTTCAATTTTTCTTTGCTATGGAAGGTTTTTATTTGACCTTTGGTTATGAAGGATAGTTTATCTGGTTACAGTATTCTTGTTTGATAATTGTCTTTAGGGTATGGCATAGATCATTCCAGGCTATTCTAGCATTAAGTGTCTCTGCTGAGAAATCTCAGGTTATTCTAATTGGTTTCCCTTTATAGGTGATTGATCTTTTCTCCTTGACAGCTTTAAGGAACTTTTCCTCAGTCTGAATTGACCCTGTGTATTATAATGTGACAGTGGCATGTCCTATCCTGGTCTGGTCTATTTGGTGTTCTAAAAGTCTCTGGTATCTGAATAGACCTATCGTTTTGGGTATTTGGGAAGTTTTCTGCTAGGATTCTGTTAAACAAATTTCCTAGACCATTAACTTCTGTCTCTAGGTGCTCCTCTACACCCATTAGCCTCATATTAGGCCTTCTGATGTTGTCTTCCAAATGTTGAATAGCTCTATCATATTTCTTGGATTTGTCTTGGATGGTTGTATGTTCTTTCTCTAGAATATCTAGGCTGTCTTCAATCCCTGAAATTCGATCTTTAGCATGGTCTAACCTACTATCAAATCTTTCAACATTGTTTTTTATTTCTTTTCCCTCTAGTTGCTCGGCATTGATGGCTTCAGAATCTTTGTTGGAATTTTGTTTTAGATCTTGTATGGATTTCTTTACTTCCTTAATTTGGTGTTCAGTATTTATTCTCAAATCACTTAGTTGATTGGTTATGGTTTCCTTGGATACACATTCCTTCTGTTGGGTTCTGTTCAGCATTCCCTTTTGTGGTCTCCCTGACTTGCTTGAGCTCTCTGTTCATGGATTCCTTGAATGCCTTTAGGGATCTTTCTGTATTCTCATCACACTCTCTCAATTCCTCTATTAGTCTTTGATTACCTTCTTCACATTCACGCAGTTCCTGTAGTTCTCTTTGAGTGTTTTCAGCCTGCTCACGCCATTCATGACTTTCTCTTTGACTGATCCCAGCCTGTTCACACAATTCCTTTATTTCTCTTTAAGTGTGCTCAAGCTACTCTCACAATTCCTGTATCAATCTTTGAGTAGCTTCCTCACACTTATGATATTCTTTATTTTGCCTCCTCTCTCTCCCTATCATGATCATACAGAGTCCTTTGCAGGCTTTCAATCTTTACATTTACCATGTTTACAAGTAGTATTTGTTGAGGTTTTTGGGAACTCTCCTATGGATTATTTGTCATCTTATTTGTCCCCTGATTATTATGAGTGGGAGTTGAGATACCTGGCCTTGCCATTTTTCTTGTGTTTTTCCGGATTGCTCTGCCCATTTGGGATGAAAATAAACCAGTTTTGTGCTACCACACTATTTTAAGGCAAGCATAAACCAAAGTGTGTAGTTGCACAGTCAAAAGTCTGCAGATACAATATAGTTCAATAGATATATCTATTCAATATCAAACAACAAAGTACTAATGGACTACGAACCGCAAAGAAGAATTTGGCAAACAGAAATTATTAGGTTTAGGGAGAGATGTGGGTAAAAATAGGCATAGAGGGATGTGGAAATGCAGTGGGAGAGTTAACTTAAATAAATACTAAACTGAAAGTGGGAAATAGCTTGGATAGAATGATAGTAGCGAGAGAAAAAAGAAGAAAGAGAAAGAAAAAAGACAAGAAAAAATAGAAAAACAAACATTAAAAATTAAGAAGTATAACACTTAAAAATTATGTAATTTGAAAACATAATATTCGGAAAAGAACGTGGATAGAATAAGAGAACGGGAGGGATAGAAAGGAGATGTGGAAAACTTAAAAACAAAAATGCTTAAAATATTATATAGGTATTAAGAGGTAGTACTGCTATTAAGGAAGTTAAGTCTAAGTAGTTTTAAATTAAGTAATAAATTTCTGGATTAACTGTGTACACAATGGGGCTAAAGTCAAATAATCAACTACGGGTATATGTGAGGATGAGAACAGCAATTAAGTCACACAAAGAATGAAAGAGAAGAAAACGTGAAAAGAAGGAGAAGGAAAGAAAAAAAAAAAGGATTAAATGGTCGCTAGAGCTAAACAGAGCAAATTTATTTTAAAAGAAAAACAGAAAAAAATACACACATATATCCCCAAAATAAAAATTATAAGAGGAAGAAAAAAAGTTAATAGAAAAAAATTTTAGTTAAAAATTAAAAATTAAAACAAGTTTAGAAAAAAATTATAAAAGGTAAAAGAAAAGAGATCTTTGATTCTTTTGGGGGGGGGGGATGGGACGATCCTGTATCTCCCTTGTGTCCATAACCAGTAGCTTGTTGGAGTATCTGGTCTGCTTGTGGTGTTTTATTTTCCTGTGTCTTGGATGGTTTCTTAAGTAAATTTGTTTGAGCACACAGAAAAATGCTCTGCTTTACCAAGGATTTTGTGATCTTCCTCCCAGGCTAGTTCAATGGGACAGAGATCTACTTTGAGTTTCACAAAAGAGGGAGATGGCTGTTTCCTCTAGTTTGGAGATGCTGTGATGAGGCTAGGTTCTGAGTAGAATTGAGGCCTTTCAGCAAACAGTAGCTTTCCCCTGAGGAGTTAGCTTCTGAGAAACTCACAGAGCCCAGCCTGCAGCCATTCTCAGGATTTATGTTTACTGAATTCTAATTGATTGTCAGGGCTACTGTAGGGAGGGGCAGCCTCTGGCTCTGTTTACCCAGTGAAGAAAGACACTCCTTGGTCTGGGGGCCCAAACTGGATGACTTTTCCCAAGGAGGAGCTGAGCCTGGCAGGTCAGGTTAGGTTCCTGTGACCTGCTAAATGACTCTTGTTTTCTTCCAAGGCCTGAGTTGGAGCTAGCTGCACAGCCAGGCTTTGTCAGTATCAAAGATGGAGATCTCCGGTAATCAGAGGGGAGGGTTGGCCTTCCCTCCTCTGCTCCCTGAGAAGGAGTGAGGATGTCAGGCTTCTACTCAAGCCAGAGTCTTGGTTCCTGGGTCATCTCTGGTCTGTGAACTTCAGGATGAAGATGTGTGCTCCTTGTCAGTTCTTGCTGGTGTTGAGTAGAAACTGCTCGCTTGCCACGTCTGGCGCCTAAGTCCCGGACTCTCTGTGTTGCAAGTATGGCGGTTATGGCTGCCACTGTTGCCGCCGCATCCGTGGCAACTACCAAGTGCTCTTATCTGTCTTTTTGCCTGGATTTTCCCTCTCTGGGGTAACTCTCTGTCCTGTGACGGCACACTTGGTGTAATTCTCTGGCTTAGGACTATTCATTAGAACACTAAAATTGCTTTCTATGCGAGAGCTTGTTTAGCCTCCAGCTTCTTCTCTGCCATCTTCCCAGAACTCATCAGAAAATAACATTTAAAGGCAAGCCCATGCAGGAAATTACATGGGACATTTTTTCTGTGTGTGCCAGTCATGGGGGTTGAATTTGTTCTACTTTACTCAAGGCTGGTGTTCTATTACTCTCAGCTAATTGGTGGGATCACTATCAGCTAATTGGAGGTAAAGAGTCTCATGAAATTTCCTGTGCAGGCTGATTTCAAACTGATAATCAGATTTCAGCTTCTTGAGACATTCTGTGCTTTACATGAGACTCTTATCTCCAATGAACCACCAAAAAGAAAAAAAAAAAAAACACCTGGGGTTGAGCTGTGGTTCCAATGACAGAAATGAGACAATGATTTCTGGACAGCACCCACACCTTGAGATCTAGCTCCAGGACCAGCACACACAAGAATAAACTAAATAAATGAAAAGAAAGGTAGAAGAAGAAAATGGAGAGCCGAAAATGAGCAAAACTGAGTGAGCTTACACTTGTTACTGTACTTACTCAAGGGTCTCACATCTGAGGATCAGTGTTTAAGGCCAGCCAAGGCAGGAATGTCCATGTACTCAACTCTAATTAGCCAACTACAGTTTTTTTTTAAAGCTCCAAATGTGCTGTGGCTAGTATTAAAAATATACTAGGACGGGGCTGGGAAGGTGACTCAGTGGGAGAGTGCTTGCTTTGCATGCAAGAGGCCCTGGGTTCAATTCCTCACCAACACATAAGCAGGAAAAGCCAGAAGTGGCGCAGTAACACAAGTGGTACGGCTCTAGCCTCAAGCTGAAGAGCTGAGGGACAGCACCCAGGCCCAGAGTTCAGGCTCCATGACAGGCAAAAAAAAAAAAAAAAAAAAAAAAAAAGGAACTGGGACAATACCTAGGCTCTGATTTATAGTTCCTAGCCCAGCATACATATGGAAATAAAAAGTAGAAATTAAAAAATATATAAGAAAATCCAATTAAATTTTAAAAATGAGTCATGAGTTTTTTTATTTTTGTGTGTAATCCCCTTTTTTGTCGGTTGTAGGGCTTGAACTCTGGGCCTGCAGGCTGTCCCTCAGCTCTTCAGTTCAAGGATAGTGCTCTACCACTTGAGCTACAGTGCCATTTCCTTTTGCATATAATCCTAAATACTAAGATAGATTAAATCTGAGGGCTATCATCTCTCATCTTCAAATCACAAGAAAAACAAATAAACAAGAAAACAGTAGTGAATCTGTGATGGAGTTGTAAAGCACCAGGCTTGAGTGAGAAAGCTATGAAACAGTGCCCTGGCTCAGAGATCCAGGCTCAGGATCACAAAAATGTAAATAAGAAGAGAACCTGGAGCTGGTGACTCATGCCTGTAATTCTAGAATTCCAGGAGGCAGAAATATGGGTATCCAGTGTAAAGGCCAACCCAAGCAGGAAAGTCCAGAAGACAGTTGTTTGTGGGCCATCCTGGGGCTAGAACTGTAGTACTCCCAGATTTTTGGCAAGTTAATTGGAGGTAAGGATTTTAGACTTTCCTGCTCAGCCTGGCTTTGAACCATGATAGTCAGATTTCAGCCTCCTGAAACAAGCCATGCCTTGTATGAGTTCTGGCTCCAGCACCAGCACACTCACAAAAAAATGAAATGAATACATGCAAAGAAGACTAGAAGAGAAAGAAGAACCAATAACTGAGGCTGCAATGAGTTAATCAGCCCATCACTGGTGGCTCATAACTGTAATTCTAGTTACTCAGGAGGCTAAAATGTGTGGATATTATTTAAAGGCCAGACAGAGTAGGAAAGTCCGTAACACTTGTGTGTGTGTAAGTATGTCTGTGTGAGTCCTGTTGCTTGAACTTGTACTGTTTTGTTCAAAGCTCTACTAATCTCAGCTTAGTGGTTATAATTGGAGATATCATGTACTTTCCTGCCCAGGCTGGCACCAATTTTGATTCTCAGATTTCAGCCTCATAAATCTGGTCTGGCTCTACATTATATTCATTTCTAATTAAACACCGAAACAGAAAAAAACTCCTGGAGTTTAGCTGTGGTTCAACTGGCAGAAGTGGGAAAATTTCTGGGACAGCACCTAGACCCTGAGTTCAAGCTGGAGGACAAACTCAGAAGAAATAAAAAGAGGATAGAAGTACAAAAGGAAGAGTCAGTGAAAGAGGTTGAATGAACCAATCATTGGTTTCTCACACATGTTTTAGGAGGTACTCAGGAGGATTAAATATAAGATTCACGTTTCATGGTCAGCCCAGGCAGGAAAGTCTATGAGACTCATATATTTAATTTGCCACCAAAAAATAAGCTACAATTTGTACTTTGGCTCATTCAGTTGAGTGCTAGTCTCAAATATAAACTTTGGGACAAAACCTAGGCCCTGAGTTGAAGTCCTAGACACACATTTCAAAACAAACAAACAAACAAAAATACTCCCACGAATTAAAAAAAATGATGGGAAAAAGAGAAAACTAAGGTTTAAAAATGAGCCATGTTTTTGGTTCATGTGTGTATTCCTATCCATTCTAGGTTCAAAGCTAGACTGGGCAGTAAAGTACATGAAACTGTTAACCCCAACTACCCAGCCAAAAGCTGGACGTGCAGATATGATAGTAGATGTAAAGCACTGTATTTGGTGCAAAAGCTAATTTAAAAACTGCTGACCCAGAGTTCAATTCTTAGTACTAAAAAATTGTAGGAGAGTGTAAAAAGGCCAATTGTAAATTTAAATATAAGCCTGGGGTTTGTTGATAATGGCTGTAGTTGATCCTGTCTACAAAAATCTTTGGATCAAGTTTCAAGGCCAACCCAAAAAGCAAAGTTCAGTAGATTTTGTGTGTATGTGTGTGTATGTGTGAATGTGTGTGTGTGTGTGTGTGTGTGTGTGTTTCTATGTGTGATGTGTGTGTTTCTGTAGTATCCTTTGCCTAGTGCCCTTGCATTCTCAGCTTTTGTGTGGTGAATTGGAGATAAGAGTGTCATGGACTTTCCTGCCCAGGCTGGCTTTGAAACATTGTCCTCAGATTTCAGCTACTTTATTTAGCTGGAATTTGAGCAGTGGCTTAATTGGCAGAACTGGGAAAATATTTTCTGGAACTGCACGCGGACCCTGAGTTCAAGCCCCAGGACATGCACAGAAGAAATAAAGAGGAGTAGAAGTAACCAAGGAAGAGTGAGTGACAAAGGCTTAAATCAATCAAGCATCAGTGGCTCATACATGTTTTACTAGCGAATCAAGAGCCTGAAATCTGAGGATGATGGTTCATAGCCAGCCTAGGCAGGAGAGTCCATGACTTTTGTCTCTAATTAATCAATCCTCCAAAAAAGTGCCAAATATATATGATCTTTCTCATGTAATAGAAGATATGCTTGAATAAAAACTTCTAGGACAGAATATGAGCCCCAATTTGTCGACCCAGGAAGAGAACACACAAATGCAAAAAATAAAATGTAAACAAAAGAAGGAAGTGGCAAGCACATATTGACGTTTTAAAATGACACAAGGGTTGTTGGTCCTGTGTATAATCCTAACTACACAAGAGCCTGACATCTGAGGATTGTGGTATCAAGTAAGCCTGGGTAAGAACATGCTTGAGATGCTTATCCCAGCTACATAGCACAAAGCCCTGAGCTGGAGCTGAGGTGGTAAAGCAACAGCCTTCAGTTAAAAAGCTAAGAAAAAGTCCCCAGAGCCAGAGGTCAAGCTGCAGAACCACTAAAAATTACTCATAACAAAATCAATACAAAGGAGAGCGGATGAAGAGAGACTGAAATCTGAGGATCCACAATTTAAAGTTAATGCATGCAAGAAAATCCATGAGACGTTCTGTGTATGTGTGAATCTGTGTGCCATCTTGCAGCTTGTGTGTGCCTCCTTGAACTTGTGCTGGTTTGTTCAAGGACAAAACTCTACCACTCCAAGATTGTCAGTGGTTAATTGGAGGTCATGGTCTCATGGGCTTTCCTTCTCAGCCTGGCTTGATTTATGCTAGGCTTTCCTCAGACTCTTTTCTCCAATTAATTGTCAAAAAGAAAAAAAAAGCCTGGGAATTGAGTTATGGCTCAAGTGGCAGAATTGGGCAAACAGTTTCTGGGACAGCAACCAGGCCCTGAGTTCATGCCCCAGGACAATCACAAAAGGATTAAAGAAAGAGAGGCTAGAAGTGCAGAAGGAAGATCCAATGACAGATGTTTAAATAAATCAAGTATTGGTAGCTCACCGATGTTCTATCAGCTACTCAGGAGGAGGAAATCTGAGGATCACCATTGAGGGCCAGCCAAGGTAGGAGAATCCATGAGACCCTTATGTCTCATTTGTCACCAAAAATATGACACTAGCTGTGCTCTGTTTCATGTGGTATATTCCTAGTCTTAAACAGAAAGCTCTGGTACAGCACACAGGCCCTGGTGTTGAGGTCCCAGCACAAAAACAAAGAAAAAAGAGCACAAATTATGAAAGATGAGAGAAAGAGATAATTATTTCAAAATGAGCCATGGGTTGTTGGTTTATTTGTGTATTCCTAACTACTGAGGAAGTTGAAATATGAGGATCACAACTCAAAGCCAGCCTGGGTAGGAAAGTGATTGAAATTTTTTTTTGGTCCGGTCATGGGGCCTAAACTCTGGGCCTGTGAGCTGTCCCTCAGCATGTGGTACTGAGGAAACATACCCAGGGCCTCATGCATGCAATGCAAGCGCTCTACCACTGAGCCACTTTCCCAGTCCAGTGATTGAAATTCTTATCTTCAACTTCCCAGCTAATGCTGGAAATGAAGGTCTGATAGTAGTTGTAAAGTAATGAAATTTGGCGCAAACCTGGGAGACAGATTCCTGGTACATAATTAAGCCCAAAGTCGACCAAAAACAAAACTGAAAAAAGAGAAGAAATGACCATTTGAGATTTAAAAATAAGCCTGGCACTGGTCGTTCATGCTTATAATTTTAGCTTTCAGGAAGCTGAAGTTTGAAGATAGTATTTATATGGCCAGTCCAAACAGGAAAGGCATGGGGCTTTTTTTTTCTTCTGTTTGTCAATCTAGGGGTTGAATTTATGTATGAGCTCTACCACTCCCAGTATCTTGGCAGTTGATGAAAACAATCTCATGAACTTTCCTGCTCAGGCTGGCTTCAAACTATGATACTCAGATTTCAGCCTCCTGAATCTTGCTGGGCTTTACATGAGATTGTTATCTCCAAAAGGAAGAAAAATAAAACCTGGCGATTGAGCTGTGGCTCCAATGGCAGAAATGAGAAAATAATTTCTGAAACAGCACCCAGACCTTGATATTAACTTCAGGGCCAACACACATACAAAGAATAAAATAAATGTGAAGGAGGGTGGGAGAAGAAAGTCAATTTTAGAGTTTAAAATGAGCCAAGCATAGGGGGCACACACCTGTGATGGTAGCTACTCAGGAGGCTCAAATCCAAGGATCACAGTTGAAAGCCAGCCCAGATAGGAGAATTCATATATTCAACTCTAAGTAGCTATTTAAAACCTAACAACATCAAAAAATAGCCACAAGTTGTGCGGTGGCTCATTTGTTAATTTGCTAGTCTTGAGTAAACACCTCGGGGATAGCACCTGGGCTGATTTGTGGACCCAGGACCAGCATATACAAGGAAATAAAAATACAAATAAAAAGGTGTAAGAATGGCAGAGAATATGGCTTAGTGATAGCGTGCTTGCCTAGCATGTTTGAATTCCTGGGTCTGTTTCCTCAGTACCTCATAAATAGAAAAGCCTCGAAACGTCACTGTGGCTCAAGTAATAAAGTCCTCACCTTCAGTAACAGAAGCTCAGGAACAGTGCCCAAGCCCTGATTTCAAGCCTCAAGGCTAGGAAAAAAAAGAAAAAAAAGGTTGGAGAAAATCTAATTAAAGTTTAAAAATTATCCATGAATTTTTGCTTGATGTGTTTAGTCCTAGTGATTCAGAAGGCTGAAATCTAAAGGTTGTTTTTCGTAGCCAACCTGGGCAGGGAAGTGCCTAAGTCTCCAACTAATCAGCAAAAAAATCCAGAAATGAGGATGTGCATGTAGTTGGAAAGCACCAGCCCTGAGGAAAAAATCTATGAAACAGTGCCCTGGCTCAGAGATCCAGCCTCAGGATCACAATAAGAGAAATAAATGATTGGAAGTAGAGAACCTTGGACTGTTGGCTCATGTCTGTAATTCTAGAAAAGCAAGAAGCTGAAATATAAGATCCAGTGTAAAGGCAAACCCAGTCAAGAAATTCCAGGAATCCGTGTGACCTATGTTTCTTTAGGCCTGCATTACTTCACTGAATATAATTTTTTTTCAAGTCTTTCCATTTCCTAACAAACGGGACAATGTCATTCTTTCTGATGGAGGCATAGAATTCCATTATTTAATGAGTCAAGCAGAAAAGTTCAGATAAGGGGATGTTAGGGAAATGAACCCTACGATATGTATTCAAATGTATTTTTTTCTTTCATGTGATTGTTTCTAACACATTTATAAGATTATTTCTTTGTTGCTTTATATGCCCCTCCCCCACAGTATAACCCCTGCTTTCACTGTATTTGATGTCAGTATAATTTGTGGAGGGGAAGGGGAAAAACAAATCGTTTAAACAGGAAAACAGTTGGACCCATTGCAACCATGAAATGTAAAAGTCGTTATGTCGAAAATGAACTTCACAACTTTGGTAAATGAGGGGGGGAGGGGAAGCGGATTGAGTGGGGTGGCAGGGGAATGATGGGAAGGGATGGGAAGGGGAAACAAAGGAAAAGGCTACAATTCTTGATAAGAAATGTACTCATTATCTTGCCCATGTAATTGTAACTCCTCTGTACAGTATTTTCACAATAAAAAAAGGAAAAAAAAAGAAATTCCAGGAGACTGTTTTGTGTGTGGTAGCCACACTGGAGATAGGATTTTGTTTATTGAATGGAAATAAGAGTTTCATGGACTTTCTTGCTCAGGCTGCTTTCAAACTATGATGGGCAGATTTCAGCCTTGTGTATCAGGCCAGCCCTTGCATGAGTTCAAGCTCCAAGACCAACAAACACAAAAATAATAAAATAAATGAAAAGAATTGTAGAAGAAGAGAAGAAAGAGGTAATACCAGAGGTTTCAATGAACCAATCATTGGTGGCTCATATCTGTGATTCTAGCTACTCAGGCTGAAATTTGAGGATACTGTTTAAAGCTCAGCTCAGTTATGAGTTCATAAGATCCCTCTCTTTCTGTATCTCTCTGTCTCTCTCTATATATATTTCTGTCTGTCTGTCTCTCTCTCTCTGTGCCATTCCTGCTGTTTCATCTTGCACTATTTTCTTCAATGACCTACTTACTTTCAGATTTTTAGTGGTTAATTGGAGAAAAGAGTGTTAAGGACTTTCCTCAATTTTCAGCTTCCCAAATCTGGCCTACCTCTACATGAGTCTATTGTCTCCAATTAACTTCCCCCCCAAAAGTCAAATGCTATGGTTAGTCCCATATGTGCATTGAGACAGCATCTGAGCTTCAATTTCTACTCCTAGGACAAGCAAAAATGAAGAAAATAAGAAAAGAAGGTGGAAGCAAGCACATATTAAAGTTTTAAAATGAACCAAATGTTGCTGGTCATGTGTGTTGTTTAATCCTTACCATACAATAGGCTGACGTCTGAGGATTGCAGTGTCAAATCAACCTGGGCAGGAATGTGCTTAAGACTCATCTTCAGCTACACAGCTGTGAGCTGTGAGCTGTGGCTGAAGTGATAATAACACTAACCTTGAGTATAAAAGGTAAGAAATAGGCCCCAGAGTCAGAGGTCAAGCCACAGGACCAATAAAATTTTCAAAGAAGAGAAGAGGAAGAGAGGCTGAAATCTGAGGATCATGGTTCAAAGCTAGCCCATGCAAGAAAGTCCATGAGGCTTTCTCTGTGTGTGCATCAATGTGCTGTCCTATGCCTTGAGCTTGTGCTATTTTGTTCAAGGATAGAGCTCCACCACTCCCAGCTTTTCATTGATTAATTGGAGCTAAGAGTCTCATGGTCTTTCCTGCCTTGGTTGGCTTTGAACCATGATCCTCAGATTTCAGAAAACTGATTCATGCAGGGCTTTGCATAAGACTCTTATCTTCTATTAGTGAATTAAAAAAAACTGGAGTTGAGCTGTGACTCAAGTTGCAAACTGGGCAATCACTTTCTAGGACAGCACTCAGGGCCTTATTTGAAGCACCAAGGCAAAACAAGTATAGCCACAATTTATATTTTGGCTCATGTGGTAAGCCACTAGTCTTGAAGAAAAAGCTCTGGTATTGTATCCAGGACCTTACTTGCAGCCCCAGGACTAGAGCATAAACAAAAATAACAAACAAGGAAAATTGCAAAAAGAAAAATTGGAAAAAATAACATATTAACCTGAGGATCATGGTTTGAAGCCAGACCACCCAGAAAAGTACATTAAAATCTTACGTTCAATAAGCCAGCAAAAACCTAGAAGTGGAGCTATGGTTCAGTTGTAAAACATAATCCTTGCGTCAAAAAGCTAATAAACATAAGGGCGCTGAGACTCTAGCCTGTAATCCTAGATATTCAGGAGATTGAGATATGAAAATCATGGTTCAAAAACAACCTGGGAAGGAACGTTAATGAGGTCTTATCTCCAATTAATCACCAGAAAACCTGAAGTGCCGCTGTGGCTGAAATGGTAGAGCATTCCCCTTAAGTTGAAGAGCTCAAAGACAGCAACCAGGCAGAGGGGTCAACTCCACCCTCCTTAAAAATAGTTAAGAAACAGCAATAAGGCCCAGAGATCAGGTCTACTGACCGCAATTAAAAAGCATTGAGGTTGAAGGCAATAAACAGCTGAGTAAAAATATTAAAATGTCAGAATCTGGTTGCTCATGCCTGTAGATAGATTTTAGCTACCTAGGCTGCATTTCAAAGCCAGCACTAACAAGAAAGTCCATGAGACTTGTGTATGTAATTTCCAGTATTAGGTGTTGAACTTGCCCTGTTTTCCTCAAGTCTAGAGTACTACAATCCCCAGCTTTTTGGTGATTAATTAGAGATAAGAATCTCAGACTTCATCTGGGAAGTTGGCTCAATGGTAGTGTGCTAGCCTTGCATGCATGAGGAACTGGGTTTGATTCTTCAGAACCACATAAGCAGGAAAAGCCGAAAATGTTGCTGCAGCTCAATTGATGGAGCATTAACTTTAAGCTGGAATGCTGATGGACAGCCCCAAAGCCTAGTTTTCAGGCCCACAACCAATGGCAAAATAACAATTTAAAAAAACCCTCAGACTTTGCTGTTCAAACTGGCTTCAAACCAAGATCCTCAGATTTCAGCCTCCTTAGTAGTATTGAGGTTCGCATGAAACTCTTCAAAAAGAAAGCAGCTGGATGTTGACCTGTGGCTCAATTGGCAGAACTGAGCAAAATCTCTGAGACAGTGGCCAGTCTCTAGATGAAGAAAAAAAAAACAAAAAAATTCAAAAATAAATAATAAATTGTAATACAGAAAAAAATCATGTTTAATATGATACAAAGGAAAACTGTTTTTTTGTAAGTTCTGCAAACAAGAAAATACCACAAAGTTTCAAAATGACATACTGAGAGTAAGGGGAAAAGGAAAATATTTTAAATTCATGTAAATATTAAATCCAAACTGTCATGACCAAAATCTAATATGATCAGAAACGTATCTCTCATTTGTAATTGCTTCTGAACAATTGTCCCTGCAGTTTCAGCACTAGCATGGGGATTTAGGTAGGACCTCTCTATGCAGCCTTGATTGAATAGGGATCTTCCTGCTTTAGCCTGTTAAGTTAGAAATACAGGCTTTGCTCTTTTTTTAATACACAAATTACATTTTAAAACTCAACATCAATATTCAAATAATGGATTATGGGTAAAAGCATGAAAAAACATCCACCAGAGAACCTCTGAGCAATACTATCATAACAGTAGAAGAGCACTTAATGTAGGTAACAGAAGGAAGATTTAGCATTTTTTTTTGGAAGTGCAAGAGTTTGAACACAGGGCCTCGTGTTTGCTAGGTATACAATTCAGTGACATTAATTATATGCACACTACTTTTTAACCATTACCTCTGCTTGTGAACTTTCCTTTCAATACTGATGGAATCCACACAATGACCTGCACCAGAAACTTTTGTTCTGTTTTGTTTTTGGTCGGTCATGGGGCTTGACCTCTGAGTTGGGCACTGTCTCTGTGCTCTTCAGCTCAAGGCGAGTTCTCTACCGCTGTAGCTACAGTACCACTTCCGGTTTTCTAGTGTTTTATTGGAGATAATAGTCTCACAGAATTTCCTGCCTGGGCTGGCTTTCAACTGAGATCCTCAGATCTCAGCCTCCTGAGTAGTTAGGATTACAGGTATGAGCCACGGGCGCCCAGCCCCAGAAAATTTTAATCTTCCCTATTTCCCTTAAGAAATTGTTTAGTCAATATATTTCACATAAATTGATTATTTTGTGTCTATCCATGACAGACATATATTAATTGCAGCCTTTTGTGGATGAGTCATAATTTATGCACACATCATTTTATAAACTTATTCATCTGGGCCCACATTTAGCAGCTTGTTCTGAGAAGAATGGTAGCTATTTTGCTAGCCACCTCTATCCTCTGCCATTTTCTACTCAAATTAGTCTTTGGTATCAGTTTGAGTCCACTCAGAGGGTGGAGCCATACCGGGCTGGCTTTGAATCATGATCCTCAGATCTCGGTCTCCTAAATATATAGGATTACAGGCTTGAGACACGTGAACCAGGCCATCATTTCTTCCAAGAAAATTTCAGGGAGATGGAATAGCACAGCACCACATACATTTATTAGCAACTGCCCTTGGTGAGCCAGATGCTCAGACCAAATCCACTGACCTTGATATTGTCTTTGGTGTCCAAAAGAATATTGTTGGACTTAAGGTCTTCGTGTATGATTTTGTTTTGTTGTAAGTAGTGAACAGCACTTACAACATGTGTGACAAGCTTCCTGGTTTCATCCTCATATAGGCGGCAGAATTTTCAGATCCACCCCAGGAACTATCCCCTAGTGGCCAGTTCCATGATGAGCTACACATTCTCTTCGTTCTCCATTACCTGGTACAACCTGATGATGTGTGTGTGCCATACCTTCTTAAAAATGTCCACCTCATTCTTTATCCAATGATGAGGACTCTCACTTCAAGAGTATTTTAAATGCCACGTCCTTGTCTGTGAGGTGACAATGGGCCAGCTTCACTTTTCCATAGGTACCTCTTTCAAAGAGCTCTTTCTTCTGGTATTGTTTGATTATCTCCTCCTTCAAGGAGCTTGAGAGTGATTCTTTCTGTACTTCCATCCTTCTGCTACAATGGCAGGTAGCAAGTCAACTTAAATAAATTAAATAAAGTAAAGGAAAACCCAGAAAGATTAAAAAGAAATAACTAAATCCAAATAACAGCCCATCCCCACTAACAAAAAATCATTTAACTTTGATTCAGTCCAGCGGGTCATCAAGCAAGAGCTCCAAGCTCTGTTAACTGATATAGGTTGGAGCACAGTGGCTTCCTATATATCTTTCATGACCTTACACAATGGAGGTATCACAACCAGGCATAGTGATGTCATAGAAGAAATGGACCAATCAGAGTCTGGTCCAGTGAGGTCAGAGAAATAGTGGACCAATCACAGCCTGCCAGCATTGACACTCTAGCTCTTAGACCTCAAAGACTGTTGCTTAGGAATCCATGTGGCTTCATATTGCTCTGGTCATTCTCATGGCATTTCTGTCTGAAACCACTAGGACAGTGGTTAAAATCCTCTGATTTTCTAGAGGACTACTGAATCTTATAAATTGCTTCTCTGGAGACACTAGCTAATAGCCTCCATTCTTGATGGCCACCTTATCCAATGTTTTTTTCAGCAATAGGACTGTACAAAGGACTCCGTCCTTCTCAAGGACAGCTGTGTGCTACAAGTTCCTCACGAGGGGACAAGTTCAAGGGTGGCTTTGAGCCACCACCCTCACAATTCACCTTCCTGAGTTAGGATTATAGGCCTGACCATCGGTAGGTTCTTAGCTCATCTCGTACATTTGGAGGAAGTATATTTGCTAGAAAGGTTGTTTTAGATATGTCCTTTTAACACTTTAAATTTGTTGTTCTCTGAGTAAGGGAATCTACAGACCTCAGAGCACATCTTGGTTTCTCTCTCAATATTTAGTTTCTGTGAAAGACTCGTCTCTGAAAGGCCTAAGTGTTTAAGGCTTCAGGTGCTTTATAGGTTTCCAGACATATCCAGGGCTTGTTCTTTTTCATCTTTCAATGACAGCTCTAATTTCCTCCCTTAGTCATGGTCTATTGACCCCTTTGACTCTGGCATAAATGAGGGAAGACAGGCAGGGCTGTTGTGTTGCTATGGAAAGCAGACAGAGCTGCCTTGTTGCTGAGAAAAACAGGCAGGCCTGTCTTGTTACATAGTTTCATTTTATTCCCCAATGTTGGTAAATAAAACCTCCGGATTGGACTTCAGGAGCTGCCCATGATCATTGCTCCATTCCTTTTCCCTGCTCGTACCATACTGCCTTTCTATTTAAATTCATTTTTACTTTTAATTTTTCTTAGAAACAAAGAGGCAATTAAAAAATCTATATGTAATGTTAATTTTTATTCTTGAATTACTAAAATACATGAAGAACGTGTCCATTAAAGCTGCATAAAATGGCAGATGGCGTGAGCTTGATCACTGTCCCTCTATTCTGTCTCTCTTGCTCTATCCTGGGGTGACCACTGCGACTAGTTAGCTTTGTATCCCTGCATCTAAAACAAATGTGCACAAAGTTCAGGCTATTAAAAAGAGACTTGCCCACAGCTATCCATGTCCCTCAAACTGCTATCTTAGTAAGAGGTTAAATTTCCATTCACACTATGGAGATTCAAACGTCTACCCTCAGGTTCACAGACCTGAGTCAAGTCTGTGCTGGAACCAGGACTGAAGGTGGTAACTTATTGTTTACTAAGGGAGAAGTCTGCAATAGCTAGAAATCTGCATTTTGCCTTTCCCACTAAGTCACAGTATCAGATATGAGGACCAAGGAGTTACACAGGCCTTTTAGAAGTTAATAGACTTTGGGTTTTAACTTTTGTAATTCCAAGATTCTCTTCAGATTAAATATTGGGCCTGCACAACAGCAGCCACGAGAAAGTGATGTCCAGAACTTGTGTAAGTGTCTGAGACTATTTGAATTTGTTTTTACTGAATTGTTTTTTTTTTCTACAATCCACACCTATGGCCAAATAGGGTGTAGAAAAACAAGGCCATTTCCACCAAACCAGATTGTTGGTGTTCAAGACCTAACTTGAGTCCACTCCATTTGATGCAATACTGTTCAAAGGAACTTTCATTCTACGAGGAGTAAAACATTGCACATCTGTCAGAGATAGACATTAACAGATATCCTTGACTTTTAACATTATAGGTGGTATTTGAGCCAGATGATGGTGGCATATACCTGTAATCCTGGCTACTCAGCATTCTAGTTTGAAGCCACCCAGGTCCAGAATGTCTGTGAGAATTTTATCTCCAATTAACCACCAATAAGCCCAAAGTAGAGTTGTGGTTCAAGTGGTAGAGCAATAGTCTTGGACACAAAATCCCAGAAACAGCACCCAGGCCCTCAGTTGAAGTGCCAGGAAAGGCTAGCAAACACATACCAAAAATGTGGTATTTGCAACCAAAGAATAAATTTTAATTTGATCTCTTTTTAGCCAATTTAATGTCTGAGCTCTTGATCTGCAAGCCTCTTGGCCACTCTACTCTTGGAGAACAACAATTATTCAAGTGTAAAAGAAGGATCTAGAATGATTCTCCATTAGAGATGCTGATGTTTGAAAGACTATGCGAAAAAAATACTTCAGTCTCTAAAAGAATATAGCACTCACAGTGGAACCTCTGAATTTGTTAATTGATGGTCAGTATCTAGGCTTGAACTCAGAAGCTGGGCTTTGTCCCTCAAGGCTAGCATTCTACCACTTGAGACACATCTCCACCTCTAGTCTTTTTGGCAATCAATTGAAGTAAGAGTCCCATGAATTTTTCTATCTGAGCTAGCTTTGAATAATGATGCTCAGATCTGAGCCTCCTGAGTAGCTAGGATTACAGGCTTGAGCCTCTGATGGATAATTGAAATTTAATGGAACCTAATACCAGAGATGTTAGTTAAGACATTTACATCCACCACAAAAGTCCAAGTTAATTTCAGCTTTGGTTTCTCCAACACACTTAAGAGAAAGATAAGTAGAGATCTACCATTAAACCTTAATAGTAGAATTTAAATATTCTTGGATTATTTGATTTTTTTAATTTAATTTTATTTTATTTGTGAACATACAGTACAGAGGAGTTACAATTACATGGGCAGGATAATGCGTACATTTCTTACCAAGCATTGTAGCCTCCTCCTTTCTTTACCCTTCACATCCCTTCCCAGCCTCCGCCCTGACCCCCAATCCCAATCCTTCTCCTTCCTCCCCCTTTCCCCCCCTCCGCACTGACGTTGTAAAGCTCGTTTTGGACATGACATCTTGTACTTCCCATTGTTGCAACAGGTCCAACAGTATCCTTAAACAACTGGTTTTTCCCCATCTCCTCCACAAGTAATAATGACATCAGATATAGTGAAAGCAGGGGTTATACTGTGGGGGAGGGACATACAAAGCAACAAAGAGATAATCTTATAAATGCATTAGAAACACATGCATGAAAGAAAAAAAACATTAAAATACACAGCTAAGGGTTCATTTTCCTGACCTCACATTATCTGACCTTTTCCGCTTGACTCATACATATACTAGATATTACAAATAAGGGAAACCATGGGACCTATGCTTCTTTGGGCCTGGCTTACTTCACTTAATATAATTTTTTCCAAACCTTTCCATTTCCTAACAAATGGGTCAATGTCATTCTTTCTGATGGAGGCATAGAATTCCATTGTGTATATATACCACATTTTCTTGATCCATTCATCTACTGAGGGGCATCTGGGTTGGTTCCATATCTTAGCTATGGTAAATAATGCTGCAATAAACATGGTTGTGCTGGTAGCTTTAGTGTGGTCTTGTTTGTAAACATTTGGGTAAATGCCCAAAAGTGGGATTGCTGGGTCATAGGGGAGTTCTATGTGAAGTCTTTTCAGGAACCTCCATACTGCTTTCCAAAGTGGTTGAACAAGTTTACATTCCCACCAACAATGAAGTAAGGTTCCTTTCTGTCCACATCCCCTCCAGCATCTGTTGTTGTTAGAGTTCTTGATTTTTGCCGTTCTAACTGGAGTGAGGTGATATCTTAATGTTGTTTTGATTTGCATTTCTTTTATGGCTAGGGATGTTGAGCATTTCTTCATGTGTCTATGAACCATCCTTCTTTCTTCTTCAGAGAAGTTTCTCTTTAAGTCTTTCGCCCACTTATTTATTGGGCAGTTGTTTCTTTCAGGATTTGTTGTTGGGGGATTTAATTTTTTGAGTTCCAAGTATATTTTAGGTATGAAACCCTTGTCCATTGTATGGCTAGTAAAGATCTTCTCCCAATCGGTGGGCTTTCTATTGATCTTGCTAGCTATGTCATTTGCCCTGCAGAAGCTCTGCAACTTTATGCAATCCCATTTGTCCAACCTTTCTTTGATCTGTTGTGTTTCCGGGTCTCTATTCAGAAAATTTCGGCCTGAGCCAAGGAGACCTAGGGTTTCTTCTATTCCATCCTGTAATGTTTTCAGAGTGTCTGCTTTGAGTTCAAGTTCTTTGATACATTTGGAGTTGATTCTGGTACAGGGTGATATATAAGGATCTAGCTTAAGTTTTCTACATGTAGTTCACCAATTTTGCCAGCACCATTTACTGAAGAGGCTGTCTTTTTTCCATTCTAATGTTTTAGCTCCCTTATAGAAGATTAGATGGCTATAGGTCTGTAGGTTCATTTCTGGGTTTTCAATTCTATTCCATTGGTCCTGAGGTCTGTTCTTATGCCAATATCAGGCTGTTTTGATTACTATGGCTTTATAGTAGAGTTTGAAGTTTGGTATTGATATTCCTCCAGCAGTGTTCTTTCCATTGAGGAGAGTTTTTGTTATTCGGGGTCTTTTATTGTTCCATGTGAATTTTTGGATTGCCTCTTCTATTTCCTTGAAGAATGAGGTTGGAATATTGATAGGTATTGCGTTGAATTTGTAGATAGCCTTGGGAAGTATTGCCATTTTCACGATGTTAATCTTTCCAATCCAGGAGCATGGGAGGTTTTGCCATTTTTTAAGTTCTGTGTTGATTTCCTTTTTTAAGATTTTAAAGTTTTCATCATAGAGGTCCTTCACTTCTTTAGTTAATTCCTAGGTATTTTATTTTTTGTGGGACTATTACAAATGGAGTTGCTTTGCTAATTTCAGCCACACTTTTCTCATTGTTGGCATACAGAAAAGCCATTGATTTTGGGGGGTTAATTTTATAACCTGCTACTTTGCCAAAGTTTTGAATTAGTTTGAGTAATTTGGGAGTGGAGTCTATGGGATTCTTTAAATACAAGATCATGTCATCTGCAAAGAGGGAGGGTTTTATTTCTTCTTTCCCTTTTTGGATCCCCTTTATGTCTTCATATTTTCTTATTGCTGTAGCTAGGCATTCTAATACTAGATTGAAGAGAAGTGGAGAGAGTGGGCATCCTTGTCTTTTTCCTGAGTTAAGAGGAAATGGCTTTAGTTTTTCACCATTGAGTTGTTTTATTTTTTTTTAATTGTGAGAATACCACACAAAGGAGTTACAACTACATGGGCAAGATCTTGGTTTATTTTGAGTCCTGCTAAATCCTAGATGTCCAGAGACAAATCCCAAAATACAAGGGTTAGGAGGTCAGAGACAGGAGAGTTCCCTGAAATTGCATTAAAGTTAATATTAACAATAATATAATTTATTTAACTACCAATCTAACAAATACACTTAATATAATTTTTTCCAAGCTTTTCCAATTCCGAACAAATGTAGCAATGTCATCACTTCTGATGGAGGCATAGAATTCCATTGTGTATATATACCACATTTTCTTGATCCATTCATCTACTGAGAGGCATCTGGGTTGGTTCCATATCTTACTTATGGTAAATAATGCTACAATAATAAACAATGTCGTGCTGGTAGCTTTAGTGTGGTCTTGTTTGTGATCATTTGTGTCAGTGCCCAAAAGTGGGATTGCTGGGAAATACGGGAACTCTATGTGGAATCTTTTGAAGAACCTCCATATTGCTTTCCAAAGTGGTTGATCAATTTTACACTCCCACCAACAATGTAGTAATGTTCACTTCTCTTCGCATCCCCTCAAGCGTCTGTTGTTATTAGAGTTCTTGATTATTGCCATTCTAACTGGGGTGAGGTTGTATCTCTATGTTGTTTTGATTTGCATATTTTTATGGCTAGAGAGGTTGAGCATTTCTTCATGTGTCTATTGGCAATTCTTTTTCCTCTTCAGAAAAGTTTCTCTGTAAGTCTTTAGCCCACTAATTTATTGGGCAGTTGTTTCTTTGGAGATTTGTTATTGGGGGATTTAATTTTTTGAGTTCCAGGGTATATTTTCGATATGAGGCCCTTGTCCATTGTATGGCTAGTGAAGATCTTCTGCCAATCTGTGGGCTCTCTATTGACCTTACAAGTTATGTGCTTGGCCATGCAGAAAGTCTGAAATTTTGTGCAATCCCATTTTTTTCAAACATTCGTTTATTTGTTGTGTTTCTGGGTCTCAATTAAGAAAATTTCACCCTGTGCTAAGGAGACCTAGGGTTTCTCCTATTCCATCCTGTAATGTTTTCAGATTGTCTGCTTTGACTCCGAGGTCTTTGATCTATTTGGAGTTGATTCTGGTGCAGAATTATATATAAGAATCTAGCTTTCATTTGCTACAAGTAGTTAACCCATTTTGTCAGCACCATATACTAAAGAGGTTGTCTTTCTTCCATTCTATTTTTTTGAGCTCCGTTATCCAAGATTAGTTGGCTATAAGTCTGTGTGTTCATTTCTGGGTTTTTAATTCTGTTCCATTGGTCCTGAGGTTTGTTCTTGTGCCAGTACAATGCTGTTTTGATTACTATGGCTTTGTAGTAGAGTTTGATAATTGGTATTGATATTCCTCCAGCCCTGTTCTTTCTGTTAAGGATTGTTTTTGCTATTCGGGGTCTTTTACTGTACCATATGTATTTTTGGATTGCCTCTTCTAATTCCTTTAAAGAATGAGGTTGGAATATTAATAGGTATTGCATTGAATTTGGAGATAGCCTTCGGAAGTATGGCCAGTTTCATGATGTTAGTCTTTCCAAACCAGGAGCATGGGAGGTTTTGCCACTTTCTAACTTCTGTTTTGATTTCATTTTTCAGGTTTTCAAATTTTTCATCATAGATGTCCTTCACTTCTTTGGTTAAGTTAATTCCTAGGTATTTTATTTTTTGTGGGGCTATTACGAATGGAGTTGCTTTCTTAATTTCAGCCTCACTTTTTTCATTGTTGGCATACAGAAATGCCATTGTTTTTTTTTTAATTGTATTTTATTTTATTTGAGAACATACTGTACAGGGGGGCTACAATTACATGGGGAGGATAATGCATCCATTTCTTACCAAGCATTGCAGCCTCCTCCTTTGTTTACCCTTCACTTCCCTTCCCCGCCTCCCCCCTCCCCCCACCCAATTTTACCCCCCTCCCCCCACCCAATTATACCCCCCTCCCCCCCCCCACCGACATTGTAAAGCTGGTTTTGACATGACATTTTGTACTTCTCATTGTTGCAACAGGTCCACCTGAATACTTAAACGACTTGTTTGTCCCCATCTCCTCCACATGTTATACTGACATCAAATATAGTGAAAGCTGGGGTTACACTGTGGGGGAGGGACATACAAAGCAACAAAGAAATAATCTTATAAATGCATTAGAAACACATGCATGAAAGAAACAAAAACATTAAAATACATATTTAAGGGTTCATTTTCCTAACATCACATTATCTGACCTTTTCGGCTTGACTCATACCTATACTAGATATTGCAAATAAGGGAAACCATGGGACCTATGCTTCTTTGGGCCTGGCTTACTTCACTTAATATAATTTTTTCCAAACCTTTCCATTTCCTAACAAGTGGGGAAATGTCATTCTTTCTGATGGAGGCATAGAATTCCAATGTGTATATATACCACATTTTCTTGATCCATTCATCTACTGAGGGGCATCTGGGTTGGTTCCATGTCTTAGCTATGGTAAATAATGTTGCAATAAACATAGTTGTGCTGGTAGCTTTAGTGTGGTCTTGTTTGTAAACATTTGGGTAAATGCCCAAAAGTGGGATTGCTGGATCATAGGGGAGATCTATGTGAAGTCTTCTGAGGAACCTCCATACTGCTTTCCAAAGTGGTTGAACAAGTTTACATTCCCACCAACAATGAAGTAAGGTTCCTTTCTGTCCACATACCCTCCAGCATCTGTTGTTGTTAGAGTTCTTGATTTTTGCTGTTCTAACTGGAGTGAGGTGATATCTCAATGTTGTTTTGATTTGCATTTCTTTTATGGCTAGGGATGTTGAACATTTCTTCATGTGTCTATTGGCCATCCTTGTTTCTTCTTCAGAGAAGCTTCTCTTTAAGACTTTCGCCCAATTATTTATTGGGCAGTTGATTCTTTGAGGATTTGTTGTTGGGTGGTTTAATTTTTTGAGTTCCAAGTATATTTTAGATATGAGACTCTTGTCCGTTGTATGGCTAGTAAAGATCTTCTCCCAATCGGTGGGCTTTCTATTGATCTTGCCAGCTATGTCATTTGCCCTGCAGAAGCTCTGCAATCTTATGCAATCCCATTTGTCCAACCTTTCTTTGATTTGTTGTGCTTCCGGGTCTCTATTCAGAAAATTTCGGCCTGAGCCAAGGAGACCTAGGGTTTCTCCTATTCCATCCTGTCATGTTTTCAGAGTGTCTGCTTTGAGTTCAAGGTCTTTGATCCATTTGGAGTTGATTCTGGTACAGGGTGATATATAAGGATCTAGCTTTAGTTTTCTACATGTAGTTAACCAATTTTGCCAGCACCATTTACTGAAGAGGCTGTCTTTCTTCCATTCTATTGTTTTAGCTTCCTTATCGAAGATTAGATGGCTATAGGTCTGTAGGTTCATTTCTGGGTTTTCAATTCTATTCCATTGGTCTTGAGGTCTGTTCTTATGCCAATATCAGGCTGTTTTGATTACTATGGCTTTAGAGTAGAGTTTGAAATTTGGTATTGATATTCCTCCAGCAGTGTTCTTTCCGTTGAGGAGCGTTTTTGCTATTCGGGGTCTTTTATTGTTCCATATGAATTTTTGGATTGCCTCCTCTATTTCCTTGAAGAATGAGGGTGGAATTTTGATAGGTATCGCGTTGAATTTGTAGATAGCCTTGGGAAGTATTGCCATTTTCACGATGTTAATCTTTCCAATCCAGGAGCATGGGAGGTTTTGCCATTTTTTAAGTTCTGTGTTGATTTCCTTTTTCAAGATTTTAAAGTTTTCATCATAGAGGTCCTTCACTTCTTTGGTTAAGTTAATTCCTAGGTATTTTATTTTTTGTGGGGCTATTACAAATGGAGTTGCTTTCCTAATTTCAGCCACACTTTTCTCATTGTTGGCATATAGAAAAGCCATTGATTTTGGGGGGTTAATTTTATAACCTGCTACTTTGCCAAAGTTTTGAATCAGCTTGAGTAATTTGGGAGTGGAGTCTATGGGATTCTTTAAATACAAGATCATGTCATCTGCAAAGAGGGAGAGTTTTATTTCTTCTTTCCCTATTTGGATCCCCTTATGTCTGCATCTTGTCTTATTGCTATAGCTAGGCATTCTAATACTAGATTGAAGAGAAGTGGAGAGAGTGGGCATCCTTGTCTTGTTCCTGAGTTAAGAGGAAATGGCTTTAGTTTTTCACCATTGAGTATAATGCTGGCTGTAGGTTTGTCATATACAGCCTTTATTGTATTGAGCAATGTTCCATGGATTCCTAATTTTTCCAGAACCTTCATCATAAAGGGGTGTTGGATCTTGTCGAATGCTTTTTCTGCATCTATTGAGATAACCATGTGGTTCTTATTCTTGCTCCTGTTGATGTGATGAATAATATTAATTGATTTGCGTATATTGAACCAGCTTTGCATCCCTGAAATGAATCCTGTTTGATCATGGTGTATGATTTTTTGGATGAATTGTTGAAGTCGATTGGCCAAAATTTTGTTGAGAAGTTTTGCATCAATGTTCATCAAAGAAATGGGTCTATAGTTCTCTTTCTTTGATGAGTCCCTGCCTGGTTTTGGGATGAGGGTTATGATGGCTTCATAGAATGTGTTCCTTTGTGAGCTTTCTCTTTCAATTTCATTGAAGAGTTGGAGGAGTATTGGTGTGAGCTCTGCTTTGAAGGCCTTGTAAAATTCCGCTGTAAAACCACCTGGTCCTGGACTTTTCTTAGCTGGGAGGTCTCTTATTGCTGTTTCTATTTCAATGCTTGATATGGGCCTGTTAAGCTGGTTTAACTCATCTTGGTTTAGTTTTGGCATGTCAATATTTGCTAGGAAAAGGTCCATTTCTGTCAAGTTCTCAAACTTATTAGCATAAAGTTTTGAGAAGTATCCCCTAATAATGTTCTGAATCTTGGTTGTTTCCGTGGTGATGTTTCCATTCTCATCTCTGAGTTTATTAATTTGGGTGTGTTCTCTCCTTTTTCTGATAAGTTTTGCTAAGGGTCTGTCAATTTTGTTAAGTTTTTCGAAGAACCAACTCTTTGTTTTGTTGATTCTTTCTATAGTTTTTTTGGATTCTAATTCATTTAATTCTGATTTAATTTTGATTATTTCTTTCCGTCTACTGGATTGGGGTTTATCTTGTTGCTCTTTTTCAAGGAGGTTTAGATGTGTCATTAAATTGTTAGTTTCCGATCTCTCCAATTTGTTGATGTAGGAGCTCAGAGCTATAAACTTGCCTCTGAGTACTGCCTTTGCTGTGTCCCAGAGGAGCTGGTAATTTGTGTGTTCATTTTTGTTGAATAGCAAGAACATTTGAATTTCCTTTCTAATCTCTTCCATGACCCACTCATGATTCAGCAGTGTGTTGTTCAGCCTCCATGTGATACCGGACTTTCTTTGGTGGCTTTTGGTGTTGAGATCTAATTTTATTCCCTTGTGGTCAGAGAGAATGCAAGGTATAACTTCAATGTTTCTGAATTTAGACAAGTTTGCTTTGTGGCCTAAAATGTGGTCTATTTTAGAAAACGTTCCATGTGCTGCTGAGAAGAACGTGTATTCTGTTGCTGCTGGGTGAAATGTTCGGTAAATGTCTGTTAAGTCTAGTTGATCTATGCAGCTGTTTAGATCTGCGGTTTCTCTGTTGAGTTTTTGCCGAATTGATCTATCTAGTGGGGAGAGTGGTGTGTTAAAATCCCCAACAATTAATGTCTTTGGATCTATATGGGATTTGAGGGAAAGTAGTGTTTCTTTGATAAATTTGGGTGCTCCATTGTTTGGCGAATAGATATTTAGAATTGTAATATCCTCCTGAAGGAGAGATCCTTTAATTAGTATGTAGCGACCTTCTTTATCTCTTCTCACGAATTTTAGTTTGAAGTCTATTTTATCTGATATTAGGATTGCAACTCCCGCCTGTTTATGAGGGCCGTTTGCTTGGTAGATTTTGTTCCAGCCTTTAACTTTGAAAATATGTTTGTTTTTACGGGCAAGATGTGACTCATGCAGGCAGCAGATAGAGGGGTCTTGTTTTTTAATCCAACTAGACAGTCTATGTCGCTTAATTGGAGAGTTCAGTCTGTTAACGTTAAGAGATAGGACTGAGAGGTATTTGGGTGTTCCTGCCATGTTATCCACGTTCTTGGGGGCTGTGAAAACTGGGTTCTTCCTAAGGTTCTTGGATTCTCAGTTTGGGTGCAGTTTCTTGGCCTTTGTTGCGTTCTTGTTGGTTTTCTATGTGTAGGACATCTTTAAGAATCTTTTGCAGGGCTGGTTTGGTGGAGATGTATTGTTTCAATTTTTCTTTGCTATGGAAGGTTTTTATTTGGCCTTCAGTTATGAAGGAGAGTTTAGCTGGGTACAGTATTCTTGGTTGATAGTTGTTTGTTTTTAGGGCATGGCATAGGTCATTCCAGGCTCTTCTTGCTTTGATTGTCTCTGCTGAGAAATCTGAGGTAATTCTAATTGGTTTCCCTTTATAGGTGATTAACCTTTTCTCCTTGACAGCTTTAAGGATCTTTTCCTTGGTCTGGGTTGATCCTGTGTGGATTATAATGTGACGGTGGGATGTCCTATTCTGGTCTGGTCTGTTTGGTGTTCTAAAAGCGTCTTGTATCTGAATAGGCCTATCTTTTTGTATGTTTGGGAAGTTCTCTGCTAGGATCCTGTTAAACAAATTTCCTAGACCATTAACTTCTGTTTCTAGGTGCTCCTCTACACCCATTATCCTTAGATTGGGCCTTCTGATGGTGTCTTCCAGTTGTTGGATAGACCTATCATATTTCTTGGACTTGTCTTGGATGGTTGTATGTTCTTTCTCTATAATATCTAGGCTGTCTTCAATCCCTGACATTCGATCTTCTGCATGGTCTAACCTGCTGTCAAGACTCTCTACATTGTTTTTTATCTCTTTTCCTTCTAATTGGTCAGCTTTGATGGTTTCAAGTTCTTTGTTGAAGCTCTGTTTTAGGTCTTGTATGATTTTCTTTACTTCCTTAATTTGGTGTTCAGTGTTTGTTCTCAAATCACTTAGTTGATTGGTTATGGTTTCTTTGGACTCCCATTCCTTCTGTTGGGTTCCATTCAGCATTCCCTTTGTGGTCTCCCTGACTTCCTTCAGCTCTTTGTTAATGGATTCCATGAATGTCTTTAGTGATCTTTGTGTATTCTCTACCTGGTCTCTTAATTCGTGAATTACTCTTTGATTAGTTTCCTCCCTTCTGTGGGATTCCTGCAGTTCTCTTTGAGTGTTCTCTGCCTGCTCACGCCATTCCTCCCTTTCTCTTTGAGTATTCTCAAGTTGTTCACGCAAATCCTGTATCAGTTTTTGAGAAGCTTCCTCACGCTTATGATATTCCTGTATAAACTTCTGGGATGCCTCCTCTCTCTCCCTATCACGCTCATACAGAGTCCTTTGTACATTGTCAAACTTCTCATTTATCATGTTTGCTATTAGTGTTTGTAGAGCTATTTAGGAACTCTCCTCTGGATTATTCTTTATCTGTTCTAATCCCTGATTATCAAGGTTGGGAATTGAGATACCCGAATTTGCCATTTTTCTTGTGTTTTTCCGGCTTACTCGGCCCATTTGAGATAAAGATTGCACCAGTTTTGTGCTAGAACACTATCTTAAGGCAACCATCAACCAAAGTTTGCATTTGTACAGTCAATAGTCTACATATACAATCTAGTTCAACAGATACATCTATTCAACATCAAACGACTATATGTTAAAGGACTTCCAACCGCAGAAAAGAATTTGGAAAACCAGAAATTATTAGGATTAGGGAGAGATGTGGGTAAAAAATAGGAGTAGATTGGTGTGGGGAGGCACAGGGAGAGTTAACTATGTCCTAATCACAGTGCAGGAAATGAGTTGGGTAGGATGCAAGTAGAGAGAGAGAGAAAAAGAAGAGACGGAAAGGGGAATAAAGAGAGACCAGAAAAAGAATAGAAACGTAAAAATTAATGTTATTATAGAGGTTAAAAGACCGTCTATTTAGAGTGGAATGTGAATATGTTCAGAGAAGGGGAGGGACATAGAGGAGATGTGAAAAGCTTTAAGGATGGGAACGGGAGAAGAAAAGATCAGAAGTTCAGTAGAGCTAGATAAAAAACAAAAAGATAATTAAGAAAGAAAGAAAAAAGAAAGAAGACAAGAAAAGAAAGGAAAACTCTTATTCACGTATTCCTAAAATAAAAATTATAAGATGAGAAAAAAAAAAGGTTACTGGAAAACAATTATTTTTTCAGAAGAGGCAAAAATTAAAGATTAATAAAAGTTTTAGAAGGGAAAAAATTTATATATATATATATATATATATATATATATATATATATATAAGGTAACAAAAAACAAAAAACAAGCAAAAAAAAAGAAAAAAAGAAGAAGAAGAAAAAAAGAAAAAAAAGAAAAAAAAGTCTTTTGATTTTTTTTTTTGGGGTGGGGGGAGGAGTGGGAAGAATCCTGTATCTCCCTTTTGTCTGCAACCAGTCTCTTGTTGGAGTCTCTGGTCAGCTTGAGGTCCTGTGGCTTGATTGGTTTCTTAAGTCGGTTGGTTGGAAGAGGCATAAAAATGCTCTGCTTTACCCAAGATTTTGAGATCCCCCTCCCAGGTTAGTTTTCTGGGAGGGTGGTCTGCTTTGAGAGTCACAAAAGAGGGGGATGTGGTGATGAGGCTAGGTTCTGGGTAGAGCTGAGGCCTTTCAATAAACAGTAGCTTTTCCCTGGGGCTATTTTGTGATAAAGCTCACAGCGCCCAGCCTGGAGCCATTCTCAGGGTTTCTGTTTTTCAATTGATTGTCGAGGCTGCTAGAGGGAGGGGCAGCCTCTGGCTCTGGTTACCCAGTGAAGTAAGGCACTCCGATGGCTGGCGCCTGAGCTGGGTGGCTTTTCCCTGGATGGAGCTGAGTCTGGCAGGTCACTTCGCCGTTAAGTTCTTGTGACCTGCTAAATGACTCATTTTATTCCAAGGCCTGAGCTGGAGCTAGCAGCTCCTCCGAACTTTGTCGGTATCCAAGATGGAAATCACCGGTGCTGGGGGGGGAGGGGTGGCCTTCCCTCCTCTGCTCCCTGAGGAGTGAGGATGTCGGGCTTGTACTCACGCCGCGTCTTGGATCCTGGGTCGTCTCTGGTCTGCAAACAGCAGGATGAAGATGTTCGCTCCTTGTCGGTTCTTGTTGGTGTTGAGTAGAATCCGCTCGTCCGCTGCGTCTGGCTCCTTTGTCCCCGACTCTCTGTGTCTCAGGTATGTCTCCGCGGCGGTGGTCGCCGCCGCGGCCCCGCCGCTGGAGCGGCAGCTGCTGCGTTTCCTTGGCTTCCCCTCTCTTGTCTAACTCTCTGTCCTGTGATGACACACTTGGTGTGATTTTCTGGCTTAGGACTGTTCACTGGAACTCTAAAACTCCTTTCTATGCGAGAGCTTGTTCAGATTCCAGCTTCTCCTCCGCCATCTTCCCGGAACTCCTCCGCCATTGTTTTTTGAGGGTTAATTTTATACCCTGCTACTTTGCCAAAGTTTTGAATCAGCTTTAGTAATTTGGGAGTGGGGTCTGTGGGATTCTTTAAATACAAAATCATGTCATCTGCAAAGAGGGAGAGTTTTACTTCTTATTTCCCTATTGGGATCCCCTTTATGTTTTCATCTAATCTTATTTGTAGCTAAGCATTCTAATACTAGATTGAACAGAAGTGGAGATAGTGGATATCCTTGTCTCATTCCTGAGTTAAGAGGAAATAGCTTTAGTTTTTCTCCATTAAATAGAATTCTGGCTGTTGGTTTGTCATATACAGCCTTTATTGTATTGAGAAATGTTCCATGGATTCCTAATTTTTCCAGGACCATCATCATAAAGGTGTGTTGGATCTTGTCAAATGCTTTTTCTGCATCTAATGAGATAACCATGTGGTTCTTATCCCTGCTCCTGCTGATGTGATGAATTATACTAATTTATTTCCATATATTGAACCAGCTTTGCATCCCTGAAATGAATCCTGTTTGATCGTGGTGTATGATTTTTTTGTTGAGAAGTTTTTCATGAATGTCCATCCAAGAAATGGGTCTATGGTTCTCTTTCTTTGATAAGACCCTGCCTGGTTTGGGGATGAGGGTTATGATGGCTTCATAGAATGAATTCCATAATGAAGTTTCTCTTTCAATTTTATTGAAGATTTGGAGGGGTATTAGTGTGAGCTCTGCTTAGAAGACCTTGTAAAATTCCGCTGTGAAACCATCTGGACCTGGGCTTTTCTTAGATGAGAGATCTCTTATTACTGTTTATATTTCAATGCTTGATATGGGCCTTTTAAGGTGATTTAACTCATCTTGGTTTAGTTTTTGCATGTCATTATTTGTTAGGAAAAGGTCCATTTCTGCCAATTTCTCAATCTTATTAGTATAAAGTATTGAGAATTATTTCCTTATAATGTTCTGAATCTTTGTTGTTTCTCTGGTGATGTTTCCATTCTCATCTCTGAGTTTATTTATTTGGGTGTGTTCTTTAATTTTCTGATAAGATTTGCTAACGGTCTGTCAATTTTGTTAATTTTTTCGAAAAACCAACTCTTTGTTTTGCTGATTCTTTCTATGGCTTTTTTTGGATTCTAATTCATTTAATCTGATTTAATTGTAATTCTTTCTTTCTGCTCATTGGGTTGTGGTTTATCTTGCTGCTCTTTTTCAAGGAGGCTCAGATGTGTCATTAAATTATTGGTTTCAGATCTCTCCAATATATTGATATAGGAACTCAGAGTATAAACTTGGCTCGGAGTACTGACTTTGCTCTCTCCCAGAGGAGTTGGTAATTTGTGTGCTCATTTTTGTTGAATACCATGAAATTTGAATTTCATTTCTAATCTCTTCCATGACCCACTCGTGATTCAGCAGTGTTTTGTTCAACCTCCATGTGTTACAGGACTTTCTTTAGTGGCTTTTTGTGCTGAGTCCTACTTTTAATCCCTTGTGGTCTGAGAGAATGCAAGTTATAATTTCAATATATCTGAATATGGACAAGTTTGCTTTGTTGCTTAAAATGTGGTCTATTTTTGAAAATATTCCATATGCTGCTGAGAAAAATGTGTATTCTGATGCTGCTGGGTAAAATCTTCGGTAGATGTCTTTAAAATCTTGTTGATCTATGCCGTTGTTTAGATATGCAGGTTCTTTGTTGGGTTTTTGCCAAGTTGATCTATCTAGTGGGGATAGTGGTGTGTTAAAGTCTCCAACAATTAATGTCTTTGGATCTATGTGGGATTTGAGGGAAAGTTGGGTTTCGTGGATAAATTTTGGTGCTCCGTTGTTTGGTGAATAGATATTTAGAAGTGTATATCCTCCTGAAGGAGAGATACATTAATTAGTATGCAGCAACCTTCTTTATCTCTTCACACTAATTTTCAATTGAAGTCTATTTTATCTGATATTAGGATTGCAACTCATGCCTGTTTAGGGGGGCCGTTTGCTTGGTAGATTTTTTCCAGCCATTCATATTGAAAATGTGTTTGTTTTTATGGGCAAAATGTGACGACTGAAGGCAGCAGATAGAAGGTTCTTGCTTTTTAATCCATCTAGACAGTCTATTTCAATTAATTGGAGAGGTAAGTCTGTTAATGTTGAGAGATGGAACTGACAAGTATTTGGGAGTTCCTGCCATTTTATCCACCTTCGGGGCTGTGGCAACTGGGTTCTTTCTATGGTTCTTGGATTCTTGTTGGTTTTCTATGTGTAAGACATCTTTAAGTATCATTTGTAGGGCTGGTTTGGTGGAGATGTATTGTTTCAATTTTTCTTTGCTGTGGAAGCTTTTTATTTGACCTTCGTTTATGAAGGAGAGTTTAGCTGAGTACAATTTTATTGGGTGATTATTGTTTGTCTTTACAGCATGGCATACATCATTTCAGGCTCTTCTTGCTTTGATTGTCACTGCTGAGAAATCTGGGGTGATTCTAACTGGTTTCCCTTTATAGGTGATTGATCTGTTCTCTTTGACAGCTTTAAGGTTCTTTTCCTTGGTCTGCATTGATCCTGTGAGGATTATAATGTGATGATGGGTTGTCCTGTTCTGGTCTGGTCTATTTGGAGTTCTAAAAGCTTCTTGTATCTGAATAGGCCTAGCTTTTTGCATGTTTGGGAAGTTCTCTGCTAGGATCCTGTTGAACAAATTTTCTAGACCATTAACTTCTGTTTCTAGGTGCTCCTCTACACCCATTATCCTCAGATTAGTCCTTCTGATGGTGTCTTCGAAATGTTGAATAGATCTATCATATTTCTTGGACTTTTCTTGGATGGTTGTATGTTCTTTCTCTATAATATCTAGGCTGTCTAAATGCCTAAGACTTCGTAGGGACATAGTAGATATCATTGAATACTAGATTCACGGCTCTGGCACTCTCTACTAATATGCATTTATTGCCATACTACCACCTGCCTATCCATGTATGGCTATTTTAGCCACCTCTGGGGCTTGATCTCAGCGCCTGCCAAGAATTTCATCCTCGAGTAAGAAGCCAAGTGTGACACCTGTTTTCCTTTTCTGGGAGAGTTCTGGGTGTCAGGCATGATGAAAAACAAGTCTACAAATCTAGATGCAATGTGATAGCATGTAAACAATGTCTTACATTTTTAGGTGTCCTCACAGTCGGTAAAATAAATGAATAAAACAGCAAATACAATGAATAACCACACCAAACATGATATAGACTGAATATCTATATGGAAGTTCAATCCTATCTTTAAAATATATATAAGGAGTATGACTGGGGCATGAATTCAGGCCTAGGGAACAGGCCTGAATTTCTGGTCTTCAAGCATAGTGACCTTCCCCTTCCCCCACAGTGCAACATAGTTAACCAGTTTCTACATTTAAATCCCAGGCCTTGCATACAAAAAAAAATCTCACATTCCAAGCCAAAGAGTTTCATTAGCATTTTTAATATTATTTTAAAGTTCACTTTGCCTTTATTTGAAACATTTTGATTTTATAACATGAGAGTTTTTTTTAAAAAGGGGTTTAAACTTTTACATTTCAGCATAGCACTTTGGTGTTTTTGACCATCTGCCATGAAGAGTGAGAATGAAAATGAGGATATTATTTCTCCCTAGAAGGTTGGGACAGTTGATGTTATTTCTTATTTTTTCTTTCTTTTTTTTTTTTTTTGTCGGTCGTGGGGTTTGAACTCTGGGCTTCGGTGCTTTCCCTGTGCTCTTCAGTTCAAGGCAAACGCTCAATCACTTAAGCCACAGCACCACTTCCAGTTTTCTAGAGGTTTATTGAAGATAAGAGTCCCACAGACTTTCCTCCCTGGCTGGCCTTGAGTCGCCTTCCTCAAATCTCAGCCTCCTGCACAGCTAGGATTATAGGCATGAGCCACCCGTGCCCGGCAGTTGATGTTATTTCTATTTAGAGTTATTTTTATAATTATAAAATGTCTTCAATTGTGTCCTGTGAGTTTTCCTCAGTGCCTACTACGAAATAGACTAGGGGAGTCCTCATAGCACCAAAGGATGAGTTTCTGAATAAACACTCACTTCTGTGAAGACAGTAGGTACTTGTAAGCATTTTGGAAATAAACTGGATTGTAAAATGAAAAACAAAAACATTGGTACTAAGATGTAGCTCAGTAGTGGAGTAGTTGACTAAAGAGCATAAGACCCTGGAAGAAAAGTTTCCTAAAGCTCAGAATTTTAGAATTTTGTATGAACAAACTTATTTCCTTTCCTTTTTTTTTGTCTGTGGTGGGGCTTGTACTCTGGGATTGGGCATTATCCCTGCACTCTTCAGCTCATTGCGAGCACTCTACAGCTTGAGCCACATCGCCACTTCCAGTTTTCTAGTGGTTTATTGGAAGTAAGGGTCTCCCGGACTTTCCTGCCCTGGCTTGCCTTGAACCGCCATCCTCAGATCTCAGCCTCCTGAGTAACTGGGATTATAGGTGTGAGCCACTGATGCCTGGTTCATGAACAAACATCTTAAGATTGATTCTAAAGAAGCAAACCTCGAACATACTTTTTTAACAAATAATTTATAATGCCATGCTTAAGGCACTAATTCAGAAGTATTTTTTCATTGGCTGGTTTCTTAGTTTATATATATATATATATATATATATATATATATATATATATATATATACGTTATTAATTTATATATACACATATTATTAAAAACATAGCTTTGAAGTGTACCTACGAACATATGTGCTCATGTAAAATTATACAAATGCACAAGCTTGATTTTTTTTCAGTTTGTTGGTGCCATAAATTAGGTGGGATTTGTGTATTGTTTTGTTCTCTGGTTTTGGAGGATTTCTCTCCCCTTTATTCCCCTACCCCCTCTCCCCACAATTGAACTCAGCTTGCTCTTTCTTGGCTTGGTTGTTCATAGCTGATTTTCTACCACTTCAGCCATACCTGTAGACTAGCTTTTTGCCAGTTAATTAGAGATGATATCTCTCAGGCTTTGCTGCCTGGATTGGCTTTGAAACTTCATCTTCCAGTTCTCACCTCCTGAGTAGCTGGGATTACAGATGTGAGCCACTGGGGTGTCTAGGGATAAATTAATTTGGCTGATGTATTCTTTCTGTTTTTCTAAGCATGGAATGATCTACTATAGAATTTCAATGAATGTCCTGGGTCTGAAGTAAGATATATAATACATATGCAAATCTGTATAGTTCTCATAAGATGTAATCAATTTAATACATGTTATAAGTGTAATAATAGTCAATAAAATAATGAATGAATAATACAAAATAAAATAAATAAATACACTCAAAGCAAATTGCAATAAACATAAGTATGTAGATATTAATCATTATTTCAAATGTGAAAAATATTTCATTAACAGGGCTGGGGATTGAATTCAGGCATAGGGAACAGGCCTGAATTCCTTGTCTTCTAAGAGGGTGAGTTTCCCCATCCCCCCAGTGAATTAGTGTTCCCCAGACTCTGAGTTCACTTCCCAGGCCTGGCAGAAAAAAAGGGCATGAATTCCAAGCCAGGGAGCTGGCTGGCTTTGAACCGTGTTGTTCAGATCTCAGCGTCCTAAGTAGCTAAGATTACAGGCATGAACCATAGCCAGTGCCAGGCTATTTTTTAAATTATTTATTTATTTATTTATTTATTTTTTGCCCAGCATGGGGCTTGAACTCATATCGTGGCAACTCTGCCTCAGCTAACATCAACCTAGGCTGGGATGGTGCAGCCTCTGGACCCACAGCCCATCTTGGGATCCTAGGCTTCTGGAGCTGACAGGAAAACAAAATGAAAACGGCACCACAAAGAAGACAGGAACCTCCTACGGATGGCAGTTTCTTGGTTTTCCTTCCTTGCATGGTGATGATCCCGGGTCCAAAAAACACTGCTGCAACCAGTAGGTCACCTGACATTGCTGAAGGCTGACAGGCTGGCAGAGAAGCCATAGGCCAACCTGGACTCCTAGGCCCTGAGTTTGAATCCCAGTCTTGCTACTTACAAAGGGCTGGAGAGCCTAAGAAACTATTGCTTGTCCATAGGAACGCCAAAGAAATGTGATCAATGTCATGGTTGGATCAGTAGTTCATCAATCAGTCTAGTATAAATTTAGACCCAATAATCACAGAACACAGATTGATTTTAATGCATACTTTATTATGCATTAAAAGAATACTATTCAGTAAAGACCTGAGAATCTGTACGAACGTAGTATATGTCATTTAATTCCACATAGACATCATTGGCAGTATCAAAATATCTAAATATATATTTATCTGTATACCATCGTCTGAATAGAAAGGTACTGCGATTTTGGCCAAACCTGTGGCTCCATCCTAGGTCCTGGGCTCCACTTGGCAGCTGAACGGGCTAGAGACGGCATGCTGTCACTCCTCCATTCATGAATTGGGACTTCTAGGCCCTCAATTCAGGTACCAGCATTGCCAAAAATTTCATCTCGGAGTAAGTTTCCAAGTGAGACACCTGTTTTCCATTTCTGTGCAAGTGCTGGGTGTCAGGTATAATGTTCATAATATGTGTGCAAAGCTACATGCTATGGAATAGATTGGAATAAATGATATAGGTGCGCTCACAGTCCATAAAATAAATGTTAATTCAATCAATCAATAATAATATATAATGAATCACTCCAACAAACCCGATACAGACTGAATATATAGATGTAAATAAAAATCACATATTTAAAATGTCTATAAATGTTACATATTTTTGGCTGGTGTTTGAATTCAGGCCTAGGGAAGAGTTGAGAAATTTATGCATGATTCACATAGGAAATGATAGGCAAGACCTCTGGCACAAAAATTATTTTTAATTAAGACTTCACGAAATGTGACAATAATAATTACATTCAATAAATCGAGGAATTGAGAAAGATCCAAGAATTGGTAGTCACATGGTAGATAGGATTCCAACACAGCTTGCCACGTTTTCTCTATACAAATAGGAATTAATTAGCATACTAGCTTCAGCTTATGAAGGGTTGAATATGGTGCACAAACCCCACCCCGGAGCTCAAACTCAGGTCCTGGGTAGGGCTTAGATCCTTAGTAGCTCAAAAGTTGCTGTGTTCATATAGACCCTTTAGAAAGTTGGGCCTGCTAGGCCCAGAGTTCAACTCCCAGCAATGCCAACAGGTTCATCCTGATGTGAGAAACCAATCTTTACAATCCTGTGAAATCCTGGGCCTCATCGAGGATGGAGAATGCTATATAGGCAATTCTATAGCCATTGGAATATGTTGTCATACATGGCAACACAGATATACCTGCCACCATACTCAATAAAATACACAATACATCCATGAATAAGACTCAAAATTAAAATATAATTACAATGAAAGTAAGATGCATACCACACCTGTATGTAAATAGAGATCCTATGTTTAAAAAAGGTAAGCTTGTTATTTTGTCCACTGCTGGGACTTCAGATCAGGCCCAAGAACAGGCCTGAAAATCTAGTCTTCAGGAATGATGAGCTTCCCCTTCCCCCACAGTGCAACGGGGTTATGCATATCTGAGTTCAAATCCCAGGCCTGACAAAAGATTCATCCTGATGTCAGAAGCCACTCTTTACACCTGTTTTCCTCCCATATGGAAGTTCTGGGTCTCAGCTAGGATGGAGAATGAATGCATAGGCAACCCTATAACCATGGGAACAGGTCATCATCCATGTCAGCAGAGTTATACCTGTCACCATACTCAGTAAAATACACAATACCTCCATGTATTAGAAACAAAATAAGGAGAAGGATTGTACCAAACGCAAGATGCTATCCACACATATATGTCAATACATATCCTATGTTTCAATTATGAATTTATGCCTTTCTTGGCCCTCACTGGGGCACAACCTCAGGTCCTGAGAATGACTTAGCTCCTTAGTTGCTCACAGGCCGGTGTCATCACCTTGACGCTTTCGCCAATTGGGCCTGCTAGGCTCTCAGTTCAAATCCCAACACTGCCAAAACATTAATCCTGATGTGAGAAGCCCATTGATCCCCCTGTTTTCCTGTGCCGAGAATGTCCTGAGTCTCAGCTAGGATGAAGAAGGTGTAGGAAACTCTATAGAAATGGGAATAGGTTGCCATCCAAGTCAGCACAGTTATATCTGTCATCATACTCAATGAAATACAAAGTGCATCCCTGACTAAGACACACAATAAAAAGAACAACTACACTGAAAACATGATGCATTCCACACATGTATGTAAATAGAGATCCTATGTGTAACATAGGTGGGCATATGATTTTTGCCTGAGCTGGGGCTTCAATTCAGGCCTTGAGACCAGGCCTGACCTTGTAGTCTTCAACGATAGTGAGCTTCTCCTTCCCCCACAGTGCAACAGACTTATCTAGACCTGATATGACATCCCAGCTCTGGCAGTAAAATGGCACGAATTCTGAGCTTGGGTGCTTCATTCATAATTTTTCAATTTTTCAATATTTTTTGCCAGACCTGGGGCTTGAACTCAAGTTGTGGCAACTCTGCCTCAGGTCTGATCATCCTAGTTTGCAGCCTCTTGACCCATAGCCCATCCTCAGATCCTAGGCCAAGGTTTGTAGGAGAAAATAAAAAGCCGGAGGAGAAAAAAGCAGCGGGAAGTTCCACCTGGCACTTTTAGGTTTATTTTCATTTGAATATTGATCATGGTGAGACCCAACCCGGTGGACTACAGATTGAAGGTGACCTGGTGTGGCTGAAAGTCTGCTGGCTGTCGGGGGAACCATAGGACGATTGGGCAACGGAGGCCCCGAGGTCCAATCTTGGTCAGCCATCCTACATTGAAGGAATGGCAGGAGTTCCTGAGATACTCAATTCCGACCTAGGAAGAGCCGTGAAATGCGATCAATCTCTTCCTTGAATGAGTAGTTCCTGAGGATTCGAGTAGGAAATGATAGTCAAGACTCATGGGGTATCGATTATTTTTAGTGAAGAGTTGATGAAGCATGACCATAATCATCACAATCATTAAATGGAGGCATTGAGGAAGATCCAAGAATCGGTAGTCACAGGGTAGATTGGATTCCATGACAGGTCACCATCTCTCCTACTCTATATGTACTTATTTGCTTACTACCTTCAGCTTATGAATGGATGACTATTGTGCTCCCCCTGCCTTACCCCTGGGACTCGATCTCAGGTCCTGGGAACGGCCTAGCTCCTTAGTAGCTCACAGGCTGGTGTGCTTATGTGGACCCATTCGCCTACTGGGCCTGCTAGGTGCTGAGTTCAGATCCCAACAGTGCCAAAATACTCATCCAGTCAGAAGCCAGACATTGCACCTGTTTTCCTGTGTGACTCCTGGGTTTCAGCTAGAATGGAGAATGCATGGGCCACCCCGTGGCCATGAGAAAAGGTTGTCATCCATGTCAGCCCAGTTACACCTTTCATATATACTCAAGAACATACATAATACATCCATGAATAGCATACAAAATAGAGAGGATAACTACGCTCAATGTATGAGGCAGTCCACACACAGATGTGAATTTACATCCCATGTTTCAGTGATGCATGGAGGACTCTTGTGGCCTCCTTCGGGCTTGATCTCAGCTCCTGGGAACAGCCCAGTTCCTTAGTGGCTAACAGGCTGGTTTGCTCATGTGGACCCATTGGGCAGTTGGGCCTCCTAGGACCCGATTTCAAATCACAGCACTTCCAAAAATTCACCGTGATGTGAGAAACCATTCGTTGCACCTGTTCTTCTGTGCTGTACAAGTTCTGGGTTGCAGCTAGGACGGAAAATGCATAGGCAATTCTATACTCATGGGAATAGCTTGTCATCCAGGTCACCACAGTTATATCTGTCATCCTATGGTCAAGAAAATACACAATACATCAATGAGTAAGACACCAGATAAAGACAATAACTACACCGAACCCAAGATGCTGCCCACCCATGTATGGAAATAGAGATCCTCTGTTTAAATTCTGAATTTATGACTACTATAACACCCACCGGGACTTGATCTCAGGTCCCAGGAAAGACCTAGATGTTTAGTGGCTCATGTGCTGGTGTGCTCACCATGACTCATCCATCACTTGAGCCAGCTAGGCTTTGAGTTCAAATCCCAGCACTACCAAAAGATTCATCCTGATATGAGAAGCCAATGGTTGCACCAGTTTTCCTATGCTGTGAATGGGAGTATGCTATATAGGCAACTCTATACTCATGGGAATTGGTTGCCAGCCATGTTGTTATCACACTCATTAAAATACATATTGCATCCATGAATAAGACACGAAATCAAGAGAATGAGTACACTGAAAGCAAGATGCCGCCCACTCATGTATGGAAATATAGCTCCTGTCTTTAAATTATGATTTCATGAGTATATTGACCCACGCGGGACACTAGCTCAGGTCCTGTGACCAGACTAACACCTTAGTGGCTCACAGGCTGGTGTGCTCAACTTGATCCATTCCCCAAGTCTGCATTCTAAGCTCTGACTTCAAAGCACAGCACAGCCAAAAGATTCATCCTCATGTGAGAAACCAATGGTTCACATGATTTCCTGTCTTGTGAAGGTCTTGGGCCTCATCGAGGATGGAGAACGCTATATAGGCAACTCTATAGCCATGGGAATAGGTTGTCATCCACGGCAGCACAGATATACCTGTTACCATTCTCAATAAAATACACAATACATCCATGAATAAGACTCAAAATTAAAATATAACTACATTGAAAGCAAAATGCATACCACACCTGTATGTAAATAGAGATCCTATGTTTAAAAAAGGTAAGCTTGTTATTTTGTCCACTGCTGGGGCTTCAAATCAGGCGAAGGAACAGGCCTGACATTCTAGTCTTCAGGGATTATGAGCTTCCCCTTCCCCCACAGTGCAACGGGGTTACCCAGACCTGAGTTCAAATTCCAGGCCTGACAAAAGATTCATTCCGATGTCAGAAATCAGTCATTGCGCCTGATTTCCTCTAATGTAGAAGTCCTGGGTCTCAGCTAGGATGGAGAATGAATGCATAGGCAACCCTATAACCATGGGAACAGGTCATCATCCATGTCAGGACAGCTATATCTGTCACCATACTCAGTAAAATACACAATACCTCCATTTATTAGACACAAATTAAGGAGAAGAAATGCACCGAATGCAAGATGCTGCCCACACATATATGTCAATACAGATCATATGTTTCAAGTATGAATTTATGCCTATCCTGGCCCTCCCTGGGGCTCATTGTCAGGTCCTGGGAATGGCCTAGCTCCTCAGTTGCTCACATGCTGGTGTCCTCACCTTGAGTCTTTCACCAATTCAGCCTGCTAGGCACTCAGTTCAAATCCCAACACTGCCAAAAGCAGAATCCTGATGTGAGAACCTATAGGTCAACATGTTTTCCTGTCCTGTGAATGTCTTTTGTCTCAGCTAGCATGAAGACATAGGCAATCCATGGACATGGATATAGGTTGTCATCCATTTAAGCACAGTTATATCTGTCATCATATTCAATAAAATACAAAATGCATCCCTGGCTAAGACACACAATAAAAAGAATAACTACACTGAAAGCATGATGCATTCCACATATGTATGTAAATAGAGACCCTATGTGTAAAATAGTTGGGCATATGATTTTTGGCAGTGTTGGGCTTCAATTCAGGCCCTGGGACCCTGCCTGACCTTGTAGTCTTCAAGGATGGTTCCCTTCCCCTTCCCCAACAGTGCAACAGAGATACCCAGACCTGAGTTCAAATCTCAGTTCTGGCAGTAAAATTGTGCGAATACTGCACTAAGATACTTCATTCATATATATATATTCTTTATTTTTTCCCAGACACGGTGCTCGAACTCAAGTAGTGGCAACTCTGCCTCGCCTTCTATCATCCTATGCTTGTGGCCTCTGGACCTACAGCCCATCCTCGAATCCTAGGACTCCAGGGCTTGCAGAAAAAAAGAAAGCTGCGAGGGGAAAAAAAAGCAGTGGGAAGTTCCACCTGGTGCTTTTATATTCATTTTCTTTGTACAGTGACCATTGTGTGTCTGAAACCTGCGACCTACAGAGTGAAGGTTACCTGGCGTGATTGAAGGCCTGCAGCTGTTGGAGAAGCCCCAGGCCATCCAGGCAAAGAGGCCCAGAGGTCGAATCCCAATCAGCCCCCCTACATTGAGGGATTGGCATGAGATCCTGAGATACTTGTTTCTGGACCTAGGAAGAGTCATGGAATGTGATCAATCTCATCCTTGAATGAGTAGTTCCTGCAGGATGTGAGCAGGAAATGATAGGCAAGATTCCTGGGGTATCAATTATTTTTAATGAAGAATTGATGAAGCGTGACCATAATCATCACAGTCATGAAATGGAGGCATCGGGAAAGATCCAAGACTCCATAGTTACAAGGTAGATTGGATTCCATCACAGGTGGTCATTTCTCCTACTCTAAACAAATATGCATACTATCTTCAGCTTATGAATGGATGACTATTGTGCTCTCCACCTGCCCTATCCCCAGGGCTCAATCTCAGGTCCTGGGAACAGTACAGTTCCTTAGATGCTCACATCATGGTGTCTCCACCTTGACCTTTTCTCCAATTGGCCCTGCTAGGCTCTGAGATCAAATCCCAACATTGCCAAAAGAGGAATGCAGGTGTGAGAATCCAATCCATCCACCTGTTTCCTGTCCTGTGAAAGTTCTGGGTCTCAGCTAGGATGGAGAATGCTTAAGCAACTCTATAGACATGGGAATAGATTGCCATCCATGCTAGCACAGTTATATCTGTCATCATGCTCAATAAACAAATTGCATCCGTGACTAAGATACACAATAAAAAGAATAATTGTACTGAACGAATGTATGTGAATAGAGATCCTATGTTTAAAATAGATGGGCATATGAATTTTGCCAGTGCTGGGGCTTCAATTTAGGCCCTGGGAGCAGGCCTGACCTTGTAGTCTTCAAGGATGGTAAGCTTCCCCTTCCCCCACAGTGCTATAGTGTTACCTAGACCTGAGTTGGAATCTGAGCTGTGGCAGAAAAATGGTGCGAATTCTGAACTAGGGTGCTTTATCAGTTTTTAGAGTTTTTTTTTTTTTTTTGGCTAACCATGAACTCACTTCATGGCAACCCTGCCTCAGCTTCGATCACTTTAAGCTGGTGGGCTGCCACAGGCCCATAGTCAACCCTGTGATCCTAGGCCCTGAAGCTTTGCAGGAGTAAAAAAAAAAAACCCACACAGAAAAATAGCCACAGGATGGATTTTTTACAATTTCTTCCTTTGCATGGTGACCAACCTGGGTCCAAATTATACGGCTACAATGGTACTTCACTTTGCATTGGCCACGGCTAGCAGATTATCGGGGAAGCCACAGGCCCATATGTCATCATAGGCCCTGATTTTGAATCCTGGTCCTGATACCTACCAATGGGGGGACTTCCCACGAGACTCATTCCTATGCATGGGAATAACGATGGAATGCGAGCAAACTCATGATTGAATAAGAAGTTTCTGCGGGCATTGTTCTAGTCTAAAATTAGATGCAATGATCCTAGGATGTTGATTGATCTTAATGCATGGTTTATCAAGCATGAAAATAATACTGTTCCTTCAATGGAGGCATAATAAATACCCAAGAGTTGGTAGGAACGTAGTTGATGTTATTGAATCCTAGGTAGATGTCTCTGGAATTCTATACAAATATATATTTATTGATATATAACACCTGCCTATCCATGTATGGCTATTTTGTTCACACCTGTTGCTCAATCTCAGGGTCTGGGAACTGACTGGCAGTTTCCTTGGCTAGAGGTTGCCATGTTGGCACACCCATTCATGAACTGGGTCTGCTAGGCCCTGAGTTCAGATACCAGCACTGCAAACAATTGGATCATGGAGTAAGAAGCCGAGTGTGACACCTGTTTTCCTATTCTCTGAGAGTTATGGGTGTCAGATATGATGGAGAACATGTCTACAAATTTAGATACTATGTGATGGGATGTCATCAATATAATAAATGGAATGTGTGTCATCACAGTCAATAAATGGTAAATCAATGAATGAAACAAAAATACAATCAATAACCACAATATGGACTGAACATCTATAGGTAAGTACAAATCCTATCTTTATAATGTATATAAACAGTATATTTTCCAGGGCTGGGGATTGAATTCAGGCCTAGGGATGAGGCCCAACTTTCTTGTCTTCAAATATGGTGAGCTTCCCTTTCATCCACAGTGCTGCAGAGTTTCCCAGACCCTAAGTTCAAATCTAAAGTAGAAAAAATAGCGAGAATTGCAAGCCAATGAGCTAAATTTTTTTGTGTGCGGGGGGTGGGGTTGTTTTTTTGTTTTTGTTTTTGTTTATTTGTGAAGCAAGGTTTTGAACTCAGATCATGGCACTCTGCCTCAGCTTCTATCACCCTAGGCTGCGGTGCAGCCACGGAGCCACAGCTGATCCTGGGATCCTAGACCTCCAGGCCTTGTGCTGGGAAAACCTATGCACAGGAAAAAGTGGCAGAGCCAGGCGCCAGTGGCTCACACCTGTAATCCTAACTACTAAAGAGGCTGAGATCTGAGTATCTCGGTTCAAAGCAAGGAAAGTCCGTGATACACTTATCTCCAAGAAACAACTAGAAAACTGGAATTGGTGCTGTGACTCAAGCGGTAAAGTGCTTGCCTTTAACTGAAGACCATAGGCCCAGCGCCCAGGCCCAGCGTTCAAGCCCTATGACCGACCCCCCCCCCAAAAGCAAAAAGTAGCAGGATTGTGTTTTTACATTTTATTCCTTTGCACTCTGACCATTTTGGTCTGAATGACACGGTTCTAAAGGGTACTTCACCTTGCATTGCTGAAGGATGGAGGGCTTTTGGGGAAGCCATAGTCTTGCACAGCAATGTAGGCCTAGAGGTAAATCCCAGTAATGCCACTTCCAGATGTTGGAGATCCTAAGAAACTGGTTCCCATCCATAGTTATAATGATGGAATGCTATCAATGGCATGGTTGAATGAGCTGATCGTGAACACTACTCATATGAAATTAGACATCATGATTTCAGTAGACTGAGTTTATTTAATATGAAGCAATAAAAAAATATTATTTCTTACAGAGATGCAGTAATTTCAGGACACTGATTTAATTAATAATTTATTAAGGATGAAAACAATAACATTAATTACAAGGAAGCATAATAAATACACAAGAATTGGTAGGAATGTAGTCTACATAACTGAATAATGTGTAGACATGTCTGGCACTCTATAAAGATATGTATTTATTAGCATACTACCATCTGGGTGTCACTCTGTTCTTATTTTGTCAAACCTTAAGGTCCTAGGAACAGCCTTTCAGTTCAATTTTCCCCAGGATGGCGTGTTGACACTCACCCATTCATGAATTTGGCCTTGTAGGCCATGAGTTCAGATGCCAGCACTCCCAAAAATTGAATCGTGGAGTAAGAAGCTGATAGTGACAAATGTTTTCCTTTTTTGTGAAAGTCCTGGGAGTCAGGTATGAAGTGGAACATATATGCAGACCTATATCCTTTGGAATCAATGTTCTATGTGCCATAATAGTCAATAAAATAAATGGCCAACACATGAATAAAATAAAAAATAAAAATGAATACACTGAGCGCTATATGAAGTCAACCTATGTACATAAATATAAATGTATATGAATAGGATGCTTTCTAGTGCTGAGGATCGATTTCAGGTCTAAGGAACAGACTTGAATTTCATGACTTCAAGGAGGTGAGCTTCCCCTTTCCACACAGTGCAAAAGAGTTACCCAGACCATGAATTCTGATCCCAGTCCTGACAGAAAAAATGGCAGCTGCATACTATGTGATGTCCAATTCTTAGGTATTTCATTCTGCCTCCATTTAATGAATGTGATTGTTTAAATGCTACATAAAATATTAATTAAAATTGATCAGTGTCCTATAATATAATTGTGTATAATTTTCTCCTAGAATGATTCATGAGCTGCCCATTTAATCACATATACCACATGCCATTGGTATTCATATGGATAGGATTGAGTTTTTTAGGATCATCTGCCATTTGGAGGTGGCAGGACCAGGATATGGGCTCCAGTTCTCACTTCTTAAACCCGAGGATAAGGAAATCACCGGTCTGTCCAAGAACATCAGCAAGACCAATGATTGGACAGGCACCAATGGCTCTCAGCAGTCCTCCTTGATACTTGCAAAGCTGTGATAGGAGGATCATGGTCAAAGTCATCCTAGGCAGGAAAGTCGTTGAGACCCCTGTCCAACTTCAGTACCAACAAAGCCAGAAGTAGAGCCATGTGGTTTCACTAGTTGAGAGCTAGCCTTGAGCAAAAGCAGCTCAAGGACTGTGCCCAGATGCTGAATTCAAGGTCAGGGACTGGCAACAATCAGACATACACAACAATCTGTGCAGCCATCCAGCTAAAGCAGGTCTCTCTTGTGTCCCCAACTGGATTGGACAGAATTTCATGTGAAAGGAGTGCTGTCATCTTGACTCTGCCCATTCTGCCTGCATCACAGGATTCCGTCCACACCCCTATTCTTTTATGGTTCTTTCTGACCAATGGGAAACAAAAATAGGGCCACGCCCATATTCCTTGCTGCCCGGTAGCAACCTGGATTCCCTCAGTTGGATGACACCACTACTGGCACTTGAGGAAGGTAGAGGTGGATGGGTAGTGAGCAAGATACTCGAGGCCACATTGGAGTAGAGTAGGAAATTGAGGTCCTAGACAGTGAGTGGGTGAATAGAGGATTTCCCAGACCATGGGAAAGTGGCCAGCCCATCTTTCCTGTCCCAGTGCTCAGATGTCTGAAACAACAGGACTCCATGAGAGAGCTGTGAGCATGAAATTGCCACAAGAACACCGGCAGAAGAATCCTCCCAACAGATCTGCAACATTCAAGAAAACTAAGAGCATGAAAAAGTGAAAGATCCCCAAGACAAATGCCACTGGGGAGTATGATTAAAAGGAGAGTCGAGTCAAATGTGAGGCTGACCATGGGCCTCCCCTGCCTTTGGACACAGCCACAGCCACCACGGTCCAGAGTGTCAATGGTCCCGATAACACCAAGGATCTGCAGAGGTGTACAGACATGTGGTGCCCACCCTGGATCCCAGCAAAAGAACAAAAGAGGCGCTCTGTGCCAAGATCCAACCACTGAAGCAGGAAAAGACAGACCTGCAGGATGAATGGGAGTAAAAGAGAAGATAGCCCAACTGCACGCAGCAATGAAAAGGGAGCTAGAGATCCACAAAGCACCCATACAGAGGTTGGTTTGGGCAGAAAGTGATTTACAATGTTCACCAGCCCGCGTGCAGCAGGCGACCAATGACAGAGAAAGGGAGCATGAAGTTCGCACCAGCTGCCTGCAGACCGCAGAGAAGCACATGGCAGAGCTGGAGATGGTGATGTCTCTGGTCACTGCTCACAGAATGAGACCGAAATGTTTTTCGAACAGCTGAATGATGTGACCCTTCAGCTCGAGGAAAAGATCAGAAGCTTCAATGATTTGGAGCAAGTGAACACTGAGTTGCAGGAGAAGCTGGAAGCACTCTGGACACAGTGGGGCAACATGAAAAGCATAATCTGCAAGTTCCAACAAGCTCTGGTGGGGCGTGTGGTACTAAAGAGACTACTGGACAACCTGAGCTGGATGGTGACTGCAGTGAATCTAGAGAGAGACATCTTCACAGAAGACCTGAGCATTGATAGGTACGTGCAGAAGGAGGCCTGGAGGCTGACCCAGTGGGCAAACCAACTGACAGGGAGAAGAATCAAAGGGAAAGGCAGGTTTTTGACCTAGAGAAGGAGCTGGGGGAATTGAGAAGGAAGCTGGCAGAGACATGGCCCCCTCTGGGACCATCTCCGGCCAAGCAGCAGATGTAGGCCCAGGCCTACTGCACCCAGATGGAGTTGAAAAACCTGGAGGAACAACTTCACATCCAGGTCCAGGAAAAGCAAAGGCTCCATTTCCAGAACACGGAGCAGCAGAAGCAACTGTGGAGACTGGAGGAGAAGGCCAAGGATAAGCAGGAGATCTGCAAGATCCCATGATGCGCATGAGTGCAACAGACAGATGGAAGAACAGCTGGCCCTGCTTTGGGACAATCTACACATGGTGATCAGTGAGGAGAAGCTAGCCAAGATCTTTGACTCATAGCAGCAGGTGAAGGAACATCTGTGGGAACAGCTGGACCACACAGAGGAGAAGACAGTGGAATGGAAAGATGTGGCTGAGAGAGAGCGCCAAGCAGATTGGGAGCTGCAGGATCAGCAGGAGCAGTCCCTGGCTCAGCTGCAGGGTCTCAGAGCCACCTGTGAGCTGCACATCACCTCCAATGAGTAGCTGAGCTCCGAAAAGGAGGCCCTAGATAAGCAGCACCTAGAGAGGCAGACCCAGCTGCTGGAGCAGCTGAAGCAAGTGCAGTCCCACCAACTGTGGGACCAGGTGGTGCTCTCAAAGTGGCCTGGAAGTGACCAAACCACAGGAGGAGAGCCTGCAGGCCCAGCTGAGCTTCCTGGCTTTACCTGGAGAAGGGAAAGTTGAGAGCCCTGGAGAAGCAAAAGGTGAGGAGGCAACTCGCCCAGATGTGACCATCACAGAGGATGGAAACATCCCCCAAACAGTGATGGGGCCGTCTCCTGGCTGAAATCCACAGGGGGAAACTTCTGCACCAAGAGTGGCAGGCCCACTGCGGGTGCCCAGTCCACCTGGCAGCTCAGTGCCAGAGAAAGCTGGAGGCACTGGCGCCCCACCCTGCGAGCTGGCACCACACCATACGTGGAAATGGGAAGCAGGACACGTGGGCGTCTGAGAAGAAAATCTACTTTGTCCACTACCTGCCTATTGTGGTGGACTTCGGGAGTCCAGTGGATGAGCTACACCATCGATGCAGCCAGATGTTGGCACACATCTGCACCATCGAGGACTCCTTCGTGGTGTGCAAAGAGCAGATATTTGTCCTCAATGAGCTGTGTCAGGAGAAAGCTGAGCACATGTGCTGGCTGTCCCAGGTGAAGATGAAGAGGAGAGAGCTGTGGGAGCCCTGTGGTTCCTATCAGGGGAAGGCATGGACAGCAGGCACCAGATGCCGGCACAGGCTAAGTCCCCCGCCACCACCACTGCTTCAGACACCTCAAGCTCTGGGGTGGTCAAAATGAGGGAGGAGCAGAAAGGTTTTGAAGAATTGCCACTTCAAAGCAGTGTGGAAACTGCCAAAGGACAGGTCGGGGTACCCTACCCGATAGAGGACTCCCCCATGGAGCGCATCCTGCCGCAGAAGCCACACATGCAGATCACCCACAGCTCACAGGCTCAGGCAAGGAGTGTTCCCTCCCTTTCTTCTGTAGACTGATGCAGATGATGACTCTCTGTGTGACATACTGACTCTCAAAAGCCTCAGGAGCCACCACAAGTAGGTGGCCAGGTGGCCTTCTCTCAGGCCTCCATCTGCCAGGTGATGGGAAGAGTAAACTGCAGGTAGGGTAGGGAAGAGGCTGCCGAGAGGTGGCCCATATTCAAGGGACATCTAATGGACCATTGTTGGCCAGGGAAGAGGCCCATATTATGATTATCACAAAGAATGAATTGTTTTCAAAGGGAAATAAGCCTCCAAAAAAGATTTGTTCTTCCAGTCCTGCGGCTTGAACTCAGGGCCTGGCCACTGTCCCTCAGCTTTTTTCTCATGGCTAACACTCCACCAGTTGAACCATAGTGCCACTTCTTGTTTTCTGATGGTTCATCGAGGATAAGAGTCTCACATACTTTCCTGCCCAAAATGGCTTTGAACTGTGGTCCTCTAGATCTCAACTTCCAGAGTACAATGACAGGCATGTGCCACCAGTGCCCAGCATGTGACACCTTTTGAAGACATCTTGGCGATTCTGTAAAGGGAGCCCCAAATGTCCTGGATAGACCTTGACCCACTCAAGGAGCTGTGATGGGGGAAAGCTGATGTTCTAGCCATTCTGTTCCCCAAAATTAAAGAATACCCAAAGATTGCAGTGTAGAAATCTGATTTTGCATTCATGTGGTGTGTGTGTGTGTGTGTGTGTGTGTGTGTGTGTGTGTGTGTGTGTGTGTGTGTGTGTGAACTCAGGGCCTAGGCTCTATCCCTGAGTTTTCTTGCTCAAGGCTAGTGCTCTTCTACTTGAGCCACAGCCCCACTTGCTTTTTGATGGTTAATTGTAGGTAAGTCTCTCAAGTGCATTCCCATCCATGGTGGCTTCAAAGCATGATGGGGGCCCCAGGGAAGCAAGAGTAAACACAACTCACAGGTACAATCCCTATGGTGGGTGACTCTTGCCCCCTTGTAGCCAGATGCAGGACATGCGGCCACGTGCCATCGTGGGGGACTATTGTCGTCTAGAGTTCAATTGGGGGATGTGACCAGGCCCAAGCTGACTTTTGCCCACCGTGAATGTTGATTCCAGAGCAGGTCTGTTTCACCCTAGGCCAAGAGAGTTCCAGGAGGCCCGGCTTCCAGGAGAACAAGGAAGGGAGAGGTCAGCTCCAGGCCAAGCTAAGAGCCTTTGGCCATAGATAACCCAACTTGGCCTTCCCGATTACTGTAAGGCCTGTCAAAGAACAATCCCCCCCCCCAAAAAAAAACAAAATTGGAGCCATGTCTCAAAATAGTAGAGCTCTAACATTGAACCAAAGAGATCAGAGACAGGGCCCCCACGCTGTGAGTTCAAGACCCCCAGCTGACCCTCCTCCATAAAACATAGATTAGTTAAAGGTGAACTAGTAGGATTTGTGAAGTGTTTCTGAAGAATGGTGATACAGAAGAAAGCACCCTAATTCTAATGATAACTGAACTTGTGACATACAGCTATATGCTGAGTCCTTCACAGGGTGCTGTTTTCTGAGTCCTTCCTACATGGGGGTTTTGTGCTGAGTCCTCAAAAAGCATTTTGTGTGCTGAGTCATCACAAAGGGTGCTATATAATGAGTCCTTGAGAAGAGTGGTCTGTGTTGGGTTTTTCAAAGGGTGCTGTGTGCTGAGTCCATTACACAATGTACTTTATGCTGAGTCCTTCAAAAGGTGCAGTGTGCTAATTCATCCCAAAGGGTGCTATGTGCTGAGCCCTTAAGAAGGGAGGGACAGATGAATTTTTTAATGGGTGCTGTGGGCCGAGTCCTCTACACAGGGTACTTTTGCTGAGTCCTTCAAAGGGAGCTGTATGCTGAGTCATCCCAATTGGTGCAATGTGCTGCATCCTTGAGAAGAGTGAGATGAGGTGAGTTTTTCGAGTGCTGTGTGCCGAGTCCTTTATACAGGGTGCTCTGTACTGTCCTTCAAATGGCGCTGTGTGCTGAGTCCTTCCACAGGGTGGTATGTGCTGAGTCCTTCAAAACACTGCTATGTGCTGAGTGTTTTAAAGGGTGCTGTCCACTGAATGTTTTACACGGGGTGCTACATACTCAGCCCTTCAAAGAATGGTGTGTGTGGAGCCTTAACACATGGTGCAATGTGCTGAGTCCTGGGAAAGAGTGCTACGTGCTGTGTTTTTCAAAGTGTGCCATGAACTGAGTCCTATACACTGCGTGCTATGGACTTCTTCTTTCAATGGGAGCTGCATGTTGAGTCATCCCAAAGGTTACTATATGCTAGGTCCTTCAAAGGGTGCACTGTGCTGAGTCCTTCACACAGGGTGCTTTGTGCTGTTTTTTGAAATGTTCGATGTGCTGAGTCATCCCAAGGGGTGATAGGTTCTGAGGTAGTTATCCCCAACAATCTCTCTCTCTCTCTCTCTCTCTCTCTCTCTCTCTCTCTCTCTCTCTCTCTCTCTCTCTCTCTCTCTCTCTCTCTCTCTCTCTCTCTCTATCTCTCTCACACACACACACACACACACACACACACCCCTACATACATACACACAGGGATAATCGTGTACTTGCTTGATGTGTGGAGTGGAGAGGAATGGAGGAGAGTCTCCTCCAGTAGTGGGGCTGAGGGGAGATTTGAATCCCTGGGCAAGTGTTAGGGTTGGCGGGGATTGCTGAGCTGAGGTGAGGCAATTCCCATGGCCTGGAAGCATTAGGGCCCAGTCAGGGCTGCTCTGTGGGGGGCGGGTCTGAGGGGAGTTGGGGGCAGGGCTGAGGAGAGGAAAGGGTGGGACCGAGGGGAGGAGGAGGCAGGGCCCGGGGGCTTAATGTGGTGGTAGCAGTGGCCAGGGGCTCTCTGTGGCAGGCATGCATGCATAGAGGTGTTGAAGTGGCCCGCAAGAGAAGTGGAGGCAGAGAGAGAGAGAGAGCAGAGAGGAGTAAGTACATGCAGGAGAGGAAATAGCTTCACTGGCTGGCTGAGGCCTCAATTGAAGTGAAGGTCCTTACTGGGAGTGCAGAGCATGAGGAGCTAGCACAGCAGACACATCACCTCAAGCAGCCCCTCAGTGGCGTGGTGGCCTGAGCTGTCCCAAGTCCAAGGTTCCAATTATCATGGTGTTGGCAGTGGCCACAGAGGAGGAGGCCACTGAGGAGGAGGCAGCTGAAGAGGCAGCCTTGGCGGCAGCAGTGGCAGAGACAATAGCGACATCGGCAGAAACACGTCTGGCTGAGGATGAGGCGGGAGCTGAGTTGTCTGCAGCTGCAGGGGAGGAGAGGCCGAGCTCGCCCTACCATTTGCCCTCAGATCCCGGCCCTCCCCAAGGTGCTGCGTTTCAAAAATGGCGCTGCCAGCCTAGACCCAGGGAGCCTCTCTCAGTTGCCTGGCTGAGATAAAGCACCCCTGGCTGACTTGTCTCAGGACCTGGTCCAGGTCCCTGGTCCTCGGACTCTGGGCCTGCCACACCTGGAGCTGCTGCCTACAGCTTCTCCCAGCAGCACATGTGAGTGGCCACCCTGTGGGCCCACATCCTGGGACCCCATTGCCCAGCGAACCCCTCGAGCCCCCCTCCTAACCTCCCCCATTCTGCAGACCTGGACCTGTGCCTCCGACCTCCCCTCTCCTGTCCCACCTGTGCCTCCCCTGCATCCCACAGTACACCCTGGTTCTGCCGCAAATGCACCCCAGGAGTGGGGGTAGGGTGGGTGGCAACCCCAGGATCCCTCTCATGTCCCTAGTCGCCATTGTCCCAGGAAACGGGGAGATGCAGTGTTGGGTGAGGAGGGGTCGCCAGAGAGCTCCTGGCCTGGAGTAATGGAACCACACAGCCACACATCTGCACCCTTCCTCACCTTGGTGGGAACCTGGTGGCTTTAGTCAGAGATGGGGAGCAGTATCTCCAAACCTGCCTTCTCAGGTCTTTTCCTTTTTTCTGGGGGTGGGGGTGTTGGATGCAGAAGATAGACCCCCTTGCTGTGTGAGCCCTTGTCCTCTATGCTTGGTCACCATTTCACCTGAGGAAGGTCCCAGAAGAGCACACTAAGGAGGTGAGTGCACTGGGGGTCAGATAGAAGATGAATATCTGGGAGGAACATACCCTCTCCCACACACAAACAGACTATTCTCCCCACCCCAGCTGTCATCAGTTCTCACAGGGTGATCACATTTCCCAGTTCTGTCAGAATCTGCTGGTGCTCCCGGTGACCACAACCACACTCATACAGCCAGACACCCTGCTCTGGTGTGTTGAGTTGGAGCTAATTCAAGGGTTGGGAATGTGTCTGCCAAACATAATTAGGGAATGAGATGGGTGGAGTAGGGCAGAAGATGTGAAGCTAGGAGGGTCTGGTGGGTGGCGAATGGTGTGACATGGCACATGGTTAACCACAAGCAAGGATGAGAGGGGAATCTTATCCAGGGCATTGGCGGTGTCCATGGGCATGTGGGCAGGGGTCTCCAGGCCCCCACTTGTGGCATGGATTCCCTCCTAGGTCAGTGCACCGGTGGGCAGTCCTCCCTGGAGTCCTGTAGACTCCAATCTGTGTCCTGCCTGGGCCGTTTCCAGCTGGGCAGTGGTAGGCAAGTGCATTCCTCCTGCTGAAGCCTGCATGGTATCAGGCCATGGAAGTTAGCTAGGGCTGGCTGAATGCCAGTTTCTGTAACCTGCTGTAGGCTATCTGGAAGGAAAAGGGGACCACTGACTTTGGAAGCCTTTAAGTATGATTGGGACAACTGAAATGCCAGCTTTTCCAGGATTTTTTCTTTAAGCTGGCAATTATTACTAATGACTGGGATTATGGGTCAAATTAGATGGACCATTTCAGCTGCCAAACAATGATGTTCAAAGCGGCACGGGTAGAGTTCCCAAGCCAGATCGTCTCCTGTCATGAACATCCTGTTTTGACTCCCTTCCTCTAGCAGCTGCTGATTCTCCTCTGGTTTTCTCTAGGGTGACCACCACAGTCAAGGACATCATGGGGAGCAGAGATGGTGACCTCGCCATCCCCAGCCTGCCAGCTGTGAGCAGAGACGATTCCCAGCACCTGCACTGGAATCTGGGAGATTCAGAGAACCGGAATGCCTCAAGGATCGTTTCTCTGCAACATGAAACTTGGGGGCCCAATGTGGTCGACCATCCTGTCTGGCCCCAGGGGGAGGAGAGGAGGCCGCTTGAGCCAGGCTTTAACCTCACATGCCTCATTCACACCTTAGGGAGGAATTGAGTGCCAAACTGTGGGTCAGCCGCTGGACAAAGATTTTTGAGAAGAGAGGCATCACAGAGGCCCCAGAATCCAGCGAGTACATTGTGGCTCACATTCTCAGAGCCAAAAGAGTTAAGTGCAGTGGCACCCATAGAACAGGACAAAGGATGAGGGAGAATTGTGGAAGAGCTACTTCAGGCTTCGACATCTCCCCCACCAACCCTCCACCCCCAGGATGCTTACTTGAGTTGGATGGGAGTTTTCTGTAATATTGTCATAGACAGATGCTCATTTATTTATCCAACAAACCGTTACAGTGAGTGCCAGGTCCAGGTGGTCATAGAAGATGAAAGGTTCCAAAAGACATGAAGAAATCTTGGTTTGAGTTGGATGCCGGTGCTTCACACCTGTCATCCTAGCTACTTAGGAGGCTGAGATGGGAGGACTGAGACTTAAGTCCCAGAAAGAAAAGCCAGTAAAACTCTTATCTCCAATTACCAAAAAGAAAACGCCAGAAGTGGATGAGTGGCTCAAGCTGTACACTGTTGGCCCTCAGTAAAAAGGCTCAGGGACAGCACCCAGGCTCTGAGTTCAAGGCCCAGTAATGACACAAAAAAGGAAAGAGAAAGAGAGGAGGGAAGGATGGAGGGAGAAAAGGAGAAAAGGAAGGAAGAATGGAACATGCAAGCCTTGGTTTGGAGTCCCTGGATCAAGGGAGCCAAACATTCATAATCACTGTGGGGACAGTTTCAGAGCCTAAAGCCTGTATGTAGGACCAAGCCACTGACCCTCAGCAACTTCATGACATCCAGGAGCTGTGTGGTCACCGACTGCAGAAGGAAACAGCCTTGGGTAGACCCTAGGGTTCAGGGTGTGTCACCAAATATCAGTGTCCCCTAGCCCACCGAGTTTATTTTCTAGTCATATAAAAATAAATTATCCAAAGGATAGGGAGGTATAGGCTGAGGGAATGTAAAGAGGGGGGTTGCAAGGGATAAGCAAGAAGATGAAGAGGGAAGATGATCCCAGGTTAGGTGTGTCAGGCCATTGGAGCCCTGATCTCACCTAACAACTTAGACTATCAGTGATAGAGACTGACCCAGACACATGGCTGTTAAAAGTCCTGGCACTTTGGGTTCACCACTGACCAGCTGGCTGTCATTCACTGCTGGATGCCTGTGTGGTACATCCTTGGGGACTGGGACTTCTTCTGGCTCAATCTGAAGATGACACCCCCGGTGTTCATTCCTTGACAAGAGACAGAGGTAAGCCTGCCACTGGCACAGCACATCCAGAGAATGAGGGGGGAAGTCAGACCCGTGTTGCCCCAAGACTTCCTCTAGGGGACTGTAGGGCCCTGTGACTGCCATTCTCAGAGATAGAGGTGGGACCCTTTGCTGGCTCAATCTTTAGTCTAGATGACATATCTGGGATTCAGAGAGGACTGACTGAAGGTGGGGCAGGGCTGGGTAGAGGCTGGTAGGAAAACCATAGGCACTGAGGTCTGAGCAGGGTTGTTTCATTGAGGATACTCACAACCCAGGAACATTCCTGGGATGGTTAGGCCTTTTCTCCTTCCCGAGAGAGAGGGACCTACAGCCCTCCAGTCTGCATCCCTTGACCAAGAAATCCTTTCAATCCCATATCTTGTGGCTGGATAACTAGACTACAACTGACTGCCCAGTGTCAAAGGATCTTGAGTCCTTGATGAGGTCACGGGATCCTCAGTATGAGATTGTACTTGAATGTCCTGACTTGGTGCTTGGTCAGTCCCATCTAAGACTGCCATAATCTAGGACATAGAATCTAGAGAATCAGAGCAAGATGGGGTCTATTCTGTGAGTCTTGAGTATTATGTGTGAGCTTTGAGCTCCCGTGTGCCCACCTGCTTCCCTTTCTTGGGTGGATCTATGCTAGAAAAAGTTTATAACTAGGGCCTGGGTCCCATCCCTTGTGTTATGCTCAAAGCTAGCACTCAGCCATTTGAGCCACAACTCCACTTCCAACTTGTTTGGGTGTTTAGTTAGAGATAAAAGTTCTCATGGACTTTGCTGAAAAGGGTGCATCCAAATGCAGTCCTCAGATCTCAGTCTCCTGAGGGGATAGAATGACAAGCTTGGAAAAGTATCTTTGGCCAGGAGTGGAAATCTGAAGGTCACGGTTCAACTCAAAGCCAGCTTAGGCAGGAACGACCCTCATTTCAGTTAGGGGGGTGGGGTTCAGAGGAAAGACCTCAGACCTGACACCTCCTGGGGGACATTTGTTCTTGTGACAGAGCCAAGTCATTGCTGTGGATAAGGATGAATCCGCCATCAGACTGACCTGGAACAATGCTCAAAGATGGGTAAGCTGTTGAAGTATCAAACCCACTCATGTCTGCTTCCCATTCCCAGCAAGGAGGTGCACTGTGGGTGGCACAGCCCTGGGCCAAAGAGATTATAAATGGATGGTGGCGGTCAGGAGCTTGTGGCTCCCACCCATCATCCTGGCTATTCAGGAGTCTGAGGTCTGATGGTCGTGACTCAAATCCAGCCCGGGCAAAAAAGTCCTTGAGATTCTTATCTCTCATAAACCACCTCTCCCCCCCCAAACCCACACAGAAAAAAGCCAGATGTGGTGGTGTAGCTCAAGTAGTAGAGCCTCAGCCTTCAAAAAAAGAAGCTCAGGGATAACACCCACGCCCTGAATCCAAGCCTTAAGGCTCACACAATCATCATAAAATAAATGAACAGTGTACACCTTTTATCTGACTACCAAGAAAGATGGATTCAGTCGTCTAGCTGGCTGGTACTTCTAGCCAAAGGTAAGGGACTTCCCTTGATGTTCCCCTAAACCTCTCCTTCTCTCCATTATCTGTCCAGGCTTTGGTTGCAGGACAGAATTCGGATCATCCCCCAGGATATGACCTAAAATACACTTGCCCATCCACCTTCCTTGGGGTCAGTATCCTGGATGCACACCCTGCTGGGAGGATGAGGCACCACAGAGATACGGGTAGGTATCTCTGACACTTACACACACACACACACACACACACACACACACACACACACACAAATACCCCTAGCCAACTCAGACTAGCCTTTTCCAAAGAAAATTTATCTCTTTGGATTAACTGACCTAGGAGAGGATTTTGATCCCCAGTAACTGATTATTTTAACTTGGGCTTGCTAGTTGACTGGAGATAAACAGGAGCAAAAAAAAGCATTTGGTGCCATTCACCTGGGGCTCAGGCTCATCCATGTCATACTGGCTACTCAGGAAGCTGACATCTGAGGATCACTATTTGAAGCCAGCCATAAGCTGAAAAGACCGTGAGACTCTACTCTCCATGGAACCACCAAAAAGTCAGAAATTGAGCTGTGGCTCAAGAGGTAGAGCACCAACCTTGAGCAATACAACTCAGAGATTCTGCTCCCAGATCCTCAGTTCAAGCCAACACAAAGAAATGGCCCTGTTTTATGACCACAAACTGCCTGGGCTTTGAGTACCCTCTCTTGGAGTGTGATAAAACACCTGTCCCTGGATGGTGTATCAGGGCCTTCAGAAATCCAGTAGTGGAACCCAGGCCTGCCCCTTTGTGCACTCTCAACACACACTGGCCAGAAGGCAGAGTGTGAAAAAGCCAGCAGCCTGCAGAGCAGAGAGGCTCCAGCTCTGCCAAGGTGATCAGAACGGGCTTCTTGGAGGCAGCACTTGAAAAGGGGGTCCTGCTTAAGAAGGAGGATCTGACAGGAAACACAGCGAGCAAAGGTGCTGCAGATGATGGACAGCATAGCAGAGCATGTTCATTTCCAGCCAGGGCTGCAGGTGAGAGACTCGGTACATTTGTGTGAGTCTTGGTATAGATGTGTGAGACTGTCCCGATACAGTTCTCCAAGGGACCTTGGTGACATGAGGATGGCTATGCCCTGAAGCTCTTAGTAGACCCATCCATGCTTTGTGTCTCCTTCTTTGACAGAGGGGACCTGGAAACTCTTCTGTCCCGAGCACCCCTGGACCCAGTTATCAGCAACCCTCCCAATGTCTCCCACCAGGACATGGAGCAGCTGGCCCCCGAAATCTGCAGGTATCTGTTGGGTGGGGTGGGGAGATAGAGGGCAGGCCCCAGAAATCCTAGTGGGTCTGATCTTCCCTGGACGACCAGTCCATCAGAGGAAGCAGATGGGAATTTAGAGATGGCTAGTGATGTGGAGGGGGCCCTTTAAAGCCTATGGCCCTACCCAAATTCTCAGCCTCCCTTTGCTGTTCATGAGGGAGGTAGAGGAGTGTCTAGGTAATAGCATCTAGAGGAGGACTAAGTGGAAATTCTGAAGGACGAGATACCATAAGTTGTGTGCCAGTGGCTCATGCCTGTCATCCCACGCCTATCATCCTGGCCACTCAGGAGGCTGAGATCCAGAGGATCTCATTTCCCAGCCCAGGCAGGAAAGTACCATGAGAGCCTCATCTCCAATCCAACTGGAAGTGGAGCTGTGGCTCAAGTGGTAGAGCACTGGCCTTGAGGAAAAAGAGACATCAGAGACGGTACCCAAGCCCTGAGTTCAAGCCCCTCAACCCAAAAGAAAGAAAGAGAGAGAGAGAGAGAGAGAGAGAGAGAGAGAGAGAGAGAGAGAGAGAGAGAGAGAGAGAGAGAGAGAGAGAGAGAGAGAGAGAGAGAAAGAAAGAAAGAAAGAAAGAAAGAGAGAGAGAAAGAAAGACAGAAAGAAAGAAAGAAAGAGAAGAAAGAAAGAAAGAAAGAAAGAAAGAAAGAAAGAAAGAAAGAAAGAAAGAAAGAAAGAAAGAAAGAAAGAAAGAAAGAAAGAAAGAAAGAAAGAAAGAAAGAAAGAAGGTAAGAGATGGTGAAGTAGTAGGGGTGCTCTGGTTGGGGAACAGGTGCTGGCCTCACTGTACAGACATTTCTAAGAACTCCCCAGGTTTGCCCCAGTGTGAAGCCATGCCTTACCAAGAACTCCAGAGGTCGTGGCCTGTGGCAGGCAGGGACTGGATGAATGGTAGCAGGTGTGGGATGGTAGAAGCTGATATCTGAGGATCGTGGTTCAAAGCCAACTTGGGCAGGGAAATCTGTGAGACTTTATCTCCAGTGAAACACCAGAAATCCAGAAGTGGCACTGTGGCTCCAGTGGTAGAGCACTCACCTTTAGATGAAGAGCTGAGGGACTGCACACAGGCCCAGAGTTCAAACCCCATGACCGACAAACAAAAGTAAGGTAGCTGAGATTTCTGCATAGTGGTGTGTACATTTTGGAAGTGCCAAGCTATGTTATGAGCCATTTCAGACTTGTGAGAGGCCCGGAGTTTTGTCTACAGTTGGTTTGAGGATAGTAATGCCATCTTCTTGTGGGTGGGGATGGTCAGGGTCCTCAGGGACTGCTGAGGCCTTGGGCTTCTTGTGTGCATGCGCGTGTTTGTGTGTCTTTGTGTGGGGGGGGGGGGTTCCCTCATCTTCCTCTGTCCATTTCCTGAGCTGCCTCTTTCTGATCTCGGATAGTGCCCCTCATCCACACTGATCTTCCCTTTAGCCCCCTATCAGGGTCAACAATGAGTCCTAAATTGCCAGAGGCCTGGATTCCAGCTTTTCTTTGGGGCTCAAGTCAGGCCTGTCCAAATCTTGGGGCACCTCCAGAGGATTCTGGGTCAACAAGGCCAGCTTGCATAAGTTCTCCCCTGCATAAGTTCTCTCCATCGGTGTGTAGGAAATGTCAACATATCTTGTTGCAGCAAAGTCTATCTTCCCACCTGAGCTTGGCCTCTCATGTCCTTCTAGACAATTCTGGATGCCCAGAATACAGATGCACACACTTTAAATTCTAAGTCCAGGAAACTGGGGGGATTAGAGACTAGTATGGCCAATACCTCAATGTTCTGGGACATTAGCCTTGACCTGGCTTTGCCCCCCTTGTTGTATGTTCACTTTTAATCCATTGCTGGCCCCACACCAGCCACTTATGGCAATGTTGTGAACTGGCAGGAATGGAAGTGAGATACAGGGTGACCAAAATCTGGATTTATGGCTTGATTGGACGTGGAGTGGGGGTAGAGAGTGTCTTAAAAAAATCTTAGAGCTGGAACTCAGGATCTAGGCAAAGTCTCTGAGCTTCCTTTGCTCAAAGCTGACAATCTACTACTTGAACCACAGCTCAACTTTCATTTTTTAGTAGTTTAGTGGAGAGAAGAGTCTCACGGATTTTACTGCCTGGGATGGCTTCAAGCTGCCATCCTAAGAGCTCAGTTTCCTAAGTAGCTAGGATTGCTGGTTTGAGCCATTGGACCCTGCTAAGGAAATTTGTGTGTGTGTGTGTGTGTGTGTGTGTGTGTGTGTGTGTGTGTGTGTGTGTGTGTGTGTGTGTGTGGGTGTGGGTGTGGGTGTTGTGTGTGTGTGCATGTGTGTGTGTGTGTGTGTGTGTGTGTGTGTGTGTGCGTGTTTGCATGTGTGCCTGTGATTGTGTGAGTTTGCAGGCTGGAACTCGGATCCTAGGTGGTATCCTTTAGCTGGTTTGCACAAGGTTGGTGCTCTACCACTTGAACTACAGTACACATCAGCTCTCTGCAGCTACTGACTGTGTGGAGAACAAAAAGCTCAAACATGATCTTATTTCTTTGACCTCAGGGGAGGGTATGATTCCTGTGAAGCCTGGAGGAGTAGGGGTGGGGTAGGAGGGGTAACTGTACGTGGGTGCTAGGCTGGGAGAGAGATCCTCTGTCTTTAGCCAAGAAGGACAGTGTGGGCAGGTGCTAATAGGTCATGCTCTCATATTCCTAGCTACTCAGAGATCTGATTAGCTGAGATCTGAGGATTGCCATTAAGAGGCAGCCCAGCTAGAAAAGTGTGTGAGACTCTCCTCTCTCAATAACCACCCAAAAGCTGAAAGAAAAGCTGTGACTCAAGTGGTAGAGTGCTAGCTTTGAATGAAAAGAACTGAGCGACAGATCCCCGGCCCTGAGTTCAAGCCCTAATTCTAAGATGCGCCCACACACAGAAAGGTGATAATGATAAGCTGAGCCAGAACTGGGGGAAGTCCTGAGGCATACTAGTAGTAAATTCTTAAGCCAGTTCAAGTGTTTCTCCCTAAGTCCTTCTTGGGCTGAGGGGTCTGTGCCATGGCAGTAACTTCGATGGAACCTGCCCCTCCTTCCATGCATGGGGACACAGAGCCAAGGGAAACGACACTATGGATGCTCCTTTGTAGTAGGCCAACGATTTGCAGACCTTCATCTGACCCTGAGCACTGGTGAGGAAAGCAGGGCTCTGAACCCTGGGACTCCTGGGATAGCAACTGCTACAAGCAGCAGCCAGCTGGCTGTGGATTGGTGAGCCCACAATTCTTTCATGAGCCCAACTCAACACCCACTCGGGGTGTGCCTGACAGATTTTCACTCTTGTGATACCACATGAGCAGATGTTACCTGCCATGCCAGCTTGCAGCATTTGTACCTCCTTGCCCCAAACTCTGGTCTGAGAAGTTGATTTACTGCTCAGATCCACAGTGGGCCCATGACAGATGCAAAGGAGCTGTGAAAAATAGACTTCCAGCCACAGGAAATGACTGGGGTACATGGTGAAAAGAAAAGCTAATCTTCCCCCCTGGGCCCCATTCTGGGACTCCACACTCTTTCATACCTGTGCCTCAAGTACAAACCATGACCCATCCTTGAATGTCCTGCCAAACTTGTCTGAAGCCACAGAACCTTCATTCCACACACACCACCTGCTCTATACCACACCGCAGGACCTTTGCCCATTCTGTACCTTCTGCCTGAGGCTCTCTGTCCTGTTCTAAGCCTTAGAACTCCTGTGGAATTTTGGCACTGGTTATATCACCTCCTGGAGCAAATCTTTCCTTCCTATCTCTCTCTAGAGGTAGAACTTGTGCAGGCTTACTGGCAAATGCTCTATCTTGGTGTGTGTGTGTGTGTGTGTGTGTGTGTGTGTGTGTGTGTGTGTGTGTGTGTGTGTGTGTGAGTGTGTGTGAGTTCTGGTGTCAACTTCTAGTGCATTGGGGTCCCTGGGTAAGGGTCACAAAATCACCAGGACACAAGGGATGCAGCGTGCAAAGAACAATTGCCACTGCATGCTGTGTTTTATTGTTAGTGGGTATTTAAAGACAAGCAAGCATAATCTTTGATCAGAAGATTTGATCAGAAGACATTCACACAAAAAATTTCAACAGATACATTTTTACTTAACCTATGAGACAATGTCTAGGTATATTATTATCTAAACTATTTTAGAGCAAGCTAAAACCTCTTCTCCAATCTCAGGAAAATGCTTGACCAGTTGTTCATCTATGCTTAAGCAAACAGAAGAGCCACTTCCTCAGCTCCCAGGAGTCTGTGACATGTGTTTTGAGATAGGGAGAGAGAACATTTTCCCTCTCTAGCCCAGGAGTCTGTGACATGTGTTTTGAGATATGGAGAGAGAACATTTTCTCTCTCTAGCCTGGCATTCCAAGAGCTTTCCTAATCCCAAACACAATCCTCAGATAATCCTGAGGCTGGAGCCTGCATCATTCTTACCCCTCAACATAGACCCCGATTCTTCACATTCTGGGGTTTGAATTCATGGCCTGGACGCTATCCGTTACCTTTTCTGCTCAAGGTCAGCAGTCTACTACTTGAACCACAGCTCTACTTCTGGCTATTTGGGTGTTCAATTGGAGAAAAGCGTTTCATGTAGACTTTCCTGCTTGTAATTGTGATCCTCAGATCTCAACTTCCTGAATAGCTGAGATTACAGGGGTGAGCCACCAGCAGCTGCCCTCCACCTCTTACCTCGCACCTCGACCCTCCTGAGACCCATAAGAATATGTCTCACCAGGCTCACTTTTTTCTTGTTTTGCTGGTCATCTGGCTTGAACTCAGGGTCTGGGTATGTTCCTTAGCTTCTTTTGCTCAAGGCTAGCCACAGTGCCACTTTTGGCTTTTTCTGTTTCTGTATTACTGAAGAATCAAACCCAGGGCTTCGTGCATGCTAGGTAACCACTCTATTGCTAATCCACATTCACAGCCCAAGGCTGACTTGTAACCGGAGTTATGAGGGTGGGATTTATTGGCTTACCCATTTTGGCATAGGAATCGCTGACTAATTCATATTTTTGCTGACATTTTGGACCAGTCTGTGACTCTGCAATGAGGAATGATGAATGAGTGAGAGCCACCAGGCCCTAGAGGTCTAGGCTCACATTCTACATAGGGATAGATAATATGGATCCAGAACCTTCAACCACTCCTACAGCCTAGGAACTCTGAGGGCTTGTCCCGGGTTGCCCAAGTTGGGTGGGCTGAGCTGAATGCCCATCATCCATACATCATCCATCCATACACAGAGACATGGAGTGATTACCTCCTTTTGTGGGGGGCAGTTCTGTGTTTGTACCATGAGCCTAGGCCCTGTCTCTGAGCTCCTATTGCTCCAGGGTAGCACTCTGAAACTTGAGCCACAATTTCACTCATGGTTTTTTTTTTCCCCCGGTGATCTGTTGGAAATAAGAGTGTCACCGACTTTCTTGCCCTTGCTGAATTCAAAATGGCATTCTCTATATTCTCAGCCTCCTGAGGAGCTAAGATTTTAGGCAAGAGACATTGACACCTGGATTTCTTTTCTTCTTGTTGTTCTTTTTTTAATTGTGACAATCTGAAATCTTCACGGTGTCATTCCAATGGTTTGCATTCGAAGTAAACTACCCAGCCTTGGAGTTCGCATGCTAGGATTGCCACCCACAAATGGAGGGAGATCCTGACAAACTCATTCCTATTCGTGAGAATGCTAATGGAATGCTATAAAAGTAATAATTAAATTTGCAGTTGATTCATGATTCTATTTTATAATACCACACAAATATTATTGGATTTATATCTTCAATTTTAGCACCATGGTTTGATTCCCCTAATGGACAGATATTAACTAATTTTTCATGAATGCTTTTATAAGTATTCAATCATAATACTTCATAAAATGGTGGCATAATGTAATAACTAATAATTGGTAATAATATATAAATATCATTTAATCATTTAATATCCTCACATTCGCTCTCTCTATCTCTTTATATATATATATATATACACACATACACATACACATACATATCTATCAATGTATATATTAGGCACTACTGTGCCTTGATCAAAGGTCCTCAGAATTTTCTGGCAGCTCAGTTTCCTGGAGGCTGGTGTGTTAAGACTGTGACCCCATTTATGGATTGGGCATTGTAGGCAGTGAGTTGAAATCCCAGCATGGACAAAAATTTATTTGTGGAGTAAGAAGCCAATTTTGACACATTTTTTCCTTCTCTGTGAAAGTCCTAGTACGATGTATAAACTATATGCAAATATAATCTAGGTGATATGATGTAATAAATGAAGTGTTATATGTGTAATAATACTACATAAATAATGGTAATAAACATCATACACAGTAAACCCATGTATGTAAATAGACCTCATATACGAATAGTATTTTTTCCAGTGCTGAGGCTTGAATTCATGCCCTAGGGAACTGGTCTGAATTTCTTGTCTTCAAGGACGGTGAGCTTCCACTTCACTCACAATGTCACAGATTTAACCATGTCCCAAGTTCAAATTCCAAGCCAGGGCCTTATTATTATTATGATTTTTTTTTTGGCCAAGCACAAGGATTGAACTTAGGTCTTGCCACCTCTGCCATAACCAACCCTGGGATTCTAGGACCCAAGTTCAATTATCGGGACTGGCAAAAAAAGAGGGAGAAGTATAAAACTGAGAAGTTCAAGAAGGTGATATTAATTTTTTTTCCTTTGTATTTTGACCATCTTGGGTCTAAATGACAAGGCCCAGAAAGTGCACATGACCTTGCCTTGCTGATGTTTGGTGGGCTATTAGGGAAGCCATAGCCAAAACCAGCAACTTTGGCCTGGAGGTTTAATCCCGGGACTGCCACTAATGAATGGTGGGAGGTTCTGAGAAACCCATTCTGATGATACATCCATACAAATGGAATGTTACTAAAGTAACAATTAAATTAGTAGTGTATTGTTTTCATATTATAAAATTTTACACAATTATACTACATTGAATAATTTTCAATTAATACTTTATTATGTATTCAATCATGATGATTAAAAATGGATGGAATAATTTAGTTGCCAATAATTAGTAGTAATATGGTATATGCAATTTCATAATACAGACATCTCTCTTAGTTTATACATATACACCTATCTACCAATCTACACATTTATCTGTTTATACACTGGAGCTCCGTGGTAGAATGCTCCTCTAGTACATGCAAATTCCTGGGTTCAATTCCTCGCTACCACATGCACAGAAAAATCTGGAAGTTGTGCTGTCGCTCAAGCAATAAGCACTAGCTTTGAGCATAAAAGATTAGGGACTGTGTTTAGACCCTTACTTAAGACCCAAGACTGGCACCAAAAATAAAAAATAAAATATCACAAATATGTGCAAATATCACAGAGCAAGCTGGGAGTCAGGTGCTGACAGCTGCTATCTAATCTGACTTAGCCAGAGGTAAACTGCTGTAACCCAGCTCCATGGAAACAGATGCTGCTGGCTCACTCACCCCTATCATCCAAGACAGTCCAGGGCTGAGATCTGACACTGGTGGGTTTAAAACCCAGCCCTGGCAGGAAGTCTGCGAAACTCTGAGCTGTGTCTCAAAGTGTTAGAGCTCTAGCCTTGAGGTAAAGGTCTTAGGACAGTAGCCCCAAACTTTGAGTGCAATCCCCATGGCTAACTCCCCCCTAAAACAACCCCACCCCTTTAAGCCATTAGATGTGAACTTTGTGCAGTTTGTGACATGTTTCTGAAAAAATGGTGATACTGATTAAAACACCCTAATTCTAATGTCAGCTTGTGGGATACAGCTATGTGATGAGTCCTTCATGAGGTCTTGTGTGCTGAGTCTTTCACTTTAACGTGGTATCTGCTCATTCTTCAGAGAGATATCACTTCTCCAGAAAGCCTTCCCTGAAACACACACACACACACACACACACACACACACACACACACACACACACACACACACATGCACACACACACAACACACACACACACACACACAACACAACACAACACAGAGTGCATCACACGTTCATCCACCTGCTGGTTCTTGTAAAGCTCCACAAGTAAGATGATTGTGCACATGAGAAAGTTGAGGCTCAGATATGTCCCCATGTCAGGGCCAAAATTATGTATGTACTGAACTCTAATGAGTTGTCTCCTGCAGACAATTGTTTTGGTTTATTTTTCTTGGTCGTAAATGTTGAACTCAGGACACTGACCTTTCCCTGTTGGGTTCATGGCTAGTGCCTTATCACATGGAGTCAAGGACCCTAGGCATATATAGCTGAGGTCTGTCATCCTGCCTACTCAGGAAGCTGAGATCTGACAATCTGGGTTCAAACTATCCCGGACACAAAAGGTCCCATGAGACTATTACCTCCTACTCACCATTTAGCAATTTGAAATGGAAGCCAGGTGCCACAGAGTCACGTCTGTCATCCTAGCTGCTCAGGAGGCAGAGAGCTGAGGATCAGGGTCCAAACCAGCCTGGAGAGGAAATTCCTTGAGATGGTTATCTCTAGTGAACCACCAGAAAGCCTGAACGGTTGCTGTAGCTCAAGTGGTAGAGTGCTAGACTTGAGCTGACGTGCTCAGGGACAGCACCCAGGCCCAGACTTCAACTCCTCCAACTTACAAGCAAAGAAAGCAAGAAACCTGAAGTGGAGTGCTGAGAATGTGTCTTAGGGGTAGAGTGCTTTGCATATATGAAACACTGGGTTTGAATCCTAAGTACCACATCCCTAGAAAAAAATCCTGAAGTGTCTCTGTGGCTCAAGTGGGAAAGTGTTATCTTTGTACAAGAGAAACTCAGGTATAGTGCTCAGATCCTGAGTTCAATCTCTAGAACTGGTGTATGCACACACAGACACACAGACACACAGACACACAGACACACAGACACACACACACACACACACACACACACACACACACACACACACACACACACACACACACACACACACACAAGAAGATACCAGAAGTAAAGCTGTGACACCAAATGGTAAAGCAAAGTGCTTCTGCTCTGAGCTCATGATCAGCACCCTGGCCCTATGTTCAACCGCAAACCTAGCCACCCAGGGCCCAACTAGGAGAGGTCAAAGGTTTCAAAACCTGATGAGGTTCACCAGCACTAGATGACCAGAAACATTGTGATATTACATATGTACTTAGATTTAGCAAGCTTCTGGAAACCGAGGGATGCATTGTTGCTGATAATGAATCATTTCATTAGGTTCAGCTCCCTAACTTTTCTGCCAGAAGGACTCTTGAATTAATTGTAGTAACCTGTTTCAACACTGGGACATAGTTTAACAAAGACAGGATAAGTGCAGGGAACTTGGCCTGCCACGGGAGGTGGCACAAATGAAGGCTTCCTGTCAAAACAAAGCACTGGGACAGAAAGAGCTTGGGTTACAAAGAGGCCTTTTCTCCTGGACTTCAGAGCCCACCCACATTCATCCTCACTAATTGCCCCCGGATGAATTGTCTGTTTCACAGCTGTACAGGAGTGAGGCTTTTTGTATGCCTGTTCCAACAATGAGGCACGCTTCCTCCAGCAGCCTGGGGTATGGAGAAACCCTCGGCTACACTGGGAACAGAGAGGAAAGCCTCTGAATATACACTGTCTTGATAGCACTCTGTGTGCTATGAAATCATTCTATTCAAAGCAAATTTCCTAGCTTGGTGCCTTTCTTCATAGAGATTTGGGATGTTCACCAATGGAAATACATGCATACATACACAGACACATGGAGTTACTGGCTCTACTTTTGTATGGCAGATCATGAGGCTTGAACAGTTAGCCTAGAAATTTTCCTTGAGCTGATTTTGCTCAAGGAATCATTTTATTGTGTCTTAAACCATGATTACCCTAGGATAGGGTGCAGCTTTTACACCCAAAGATGATCCAGGGATCCTAGGGCCTGAGTTCAACTCCAAGCACTGGCAAAAAAACATCAAACCAACACAAACGGAGAAGGAAAAAAACACGGAAGTTTTACACAACCGTTTTACCTTTGTTTCCTTTGCACTTGACCATCCTGGGTCTCAGTGACTCAGCTTGAAAATTGAAAATTGAAAGTGATCTTGCATGGCTGAAGGCTGGTGGGCTGTCAGTGAAGCCTGAGCCCAACCCACACACCTACGCCCTGAGTTGGATCCTGGGACTGGCACCTACACATTGCTGAAGATCCTAGGACACTCATTCCTATGTATAGGAACACTAATAGAATGTTTGAAATGTACTAATTGAATTACTAATTAGCTAGTCATTCTAGTATAAGATTTTATGCAATAAATACAAGCCATTGGTTAATTTAATACTTTATTAAATCTTCTACTGTGATTAATTAATGGAGGCATAATTTTCGACCGAATAATTGGTAGTAATAGAACATAAAAAAATAAGATAGAGACATCACTCTTTATGTATAGTTATATACTAGAATCTATATAAATACCCATATATATTTATAGATGCATATACATATGTAAATACACACACACACTTCAATCTACACATCTAGGTGTTTATATATTGCCCACTCCTAAGGCTTGATCTCTGGTCCTCAAATTAGCCCAACAATTTCACCTGCATCAAACTGGGGGGCTAACATTGACCATTCATGAAATGGGCCTTCTAGGCCCTGAATTCAAATCATACAACTGCCAAAAACTTAATCCTGGTGGAAGAAGCCAATTGTCTAACTTATTTTTCTTATTGGTGAAAATCCTGGGTCTCAGGAATGATATATAATACACAGGCAAATCTATATCCTATGTAATATGATGTAAAAATTATTATTATATGTGTAATCATACTCATTAAAATACATAATAAATAAAACACAAAATAAAATGAATAACTATACTAACTGCAATATGCAGTAAACATGTGTATGTAAATATAAACCATGGATTTAAAATGTATATGTGTGCTAGGACTTGAATTCAGGCCCTGGGAACATGCCTGACTTTCTTGTCTTCCAGCATAGTGATCTTCCCCTTCCCCCACTATGCTGCAGATTTACCCAGACCCTGAGTTCAAATCCCAGTTCTAACAGAAAAAAATGGCATGAATTCCAAGCCAAGAGCCTCAAAAATTTTTAAACATTTTTAATGTATGTATATATGTATGTATGTATGTATATATGTATGTATGTATGTATATATGTATGTAAATATTTTGATTTTGTCAAGAACAGGGCTTGAACTCAGGGCGTGGCAACACTGCCTCAGCTTCTTTCACTCTAGGCTAGGGTGTAGCCACTGGACCCACAGCCGAACCTGGATCCTGGGCCACAAAGGCTGACAGGAAAAAATAAAATAAAATGACACAGAAAAAAAAAAAGGCAATTTGCAGTTAGGTGCAGGTTTTACATTTGTTTATTTGCAAGGTGACCTTCCTGGGTTTGAATGACATGGCTGAAAAGTGTTGCTAACCTGGCATTGCTGAAGGCTGGCGGGCTTCCAGGGAAGCCACAGGCCAACATGGCAACATAGGCCCTGGGTTTGAAGCCAGGTCCTGACCCCTACCAATAGAGGGAGATCCTAAGGGTCTCATTCCTATTCATAGGAATATCATTGAAATTTTGTGAATGTCAAGGTTGAATTAGTTGTTACTGAATGATACTAATATAAAATTAGAGTGATTTTAGGAAGCTGATGGATTTTAATTAATATTTTGACATATTAAAAGAATACTATTAATTACATGGACATAATAATTCCAGGACAGTGATTGATGTAATTAATAATTCATTAAGGATGAAAACAATATTAATTACACGGAGGCATAATAAATACCTAAGATTTGGCAGGAATGTAGCATATATCACTGAATATTGTATAGACATCTCTGGCACTCTATAAAGTTCTATATTTATTTGTGTACTACCATCTGCATGTCAATCTGTTCTTATTTTGCCAACCCCTGGGGCTTGACTTCAGTTGCTGGGAACTACTTGTCAGCTCAGTGTGCACCAGTCTGGCATGCTGACAATCACCCATTCATGCATTGAGCCTTGTAGGCTGTGAGTCCAGATGCCAGCACTCATAAAAATTGAATCGTGGAGTAAGAAGCCCATGGTGACACATTTTCCTTTCTTGTGAAAGTCCTGGGTGTCAGGTGTGAAGTTTCATACATAGGCAAATCTATATCCTCTGTAATGAATGTAATAAATATTCCATGTGTAATAACAGTCAATAAAATTAATGGTAAACAGATGAATAAAACAAAAATTAAATGAATAACTGCACTAAGCACAATATGGAGTCAACATATGGGGCTCGATCTCAAGGCCTAGGAACTGTCTAGGAATTGAATTGGCTAGAGGCTGCTGCACTGAAAATGACCCATTCATGAAATTCTAGGACCTGAGTTTAGATCCCAGCACTGCCAAAAATGTAATCTTGGAGTGAGAAGCTGAGCATGACAGTGTTCTTTCTCTTTGAAATTGGTCGGTGACAGGTAGGATGTATAATTCACGTGCAAATCTATATGCTATGTAATAGGATGTCATAGGTTTAATAATTGTCACTACAATAAATAATGAAGGGTATAATTAGTGTATAGTTTTAAATAAAATTAGATGAAATAATTCTAGGATATGTATTAAGTTTTAATAATATTTTATTAACCATTAACAGAATAAAAATTGCATGGAGAAGTTCCAGGAAGATGGCTGAGGAGAAGCTGGAATCTAAACAAGCTCTCGCAAAGAAAGCAGTTTTAGAGTTCCAGTGAACAGTCCTAAGCCAGAGAAAAACATCAAGTGTGCCATCACAGGACAGAGAGTCAGGCCAGAGAGGGAAAATCCAGGCAAGGAGACACTTCTGAGCTCTTGCCAGCAGCCGCTACTGTGGCGGCTGCCGGGGCAGCGGCGGCCGCCGCCATACCTGAGCCACAGAGAGTCCGGGACGAAGGAGCCAGACACAGCGGACAAGCGGATTCTACTCAACACCAGCAAGAACCGACAAGGAGCGGACATCTTCATCCTCCAGTTCGCAGACCAGGGACGACCCAGGAACCAAGACTCAGTGTGAGTAGAAGCCTGACAGGAGCAGAGGAGGGAAGACCACCCCTCCCTCCCCCCAGTACTGGAGATCTCCATCTTGGATACCGACAAACTTGGCGGAGCTGCTAGCTCCAACTCAAGCCTTGGAAAAAAATGAGTCATTTATCAGGTCACAAGAACTTAACAGCAGAGTGACCTGCCAGACTCAGCTCCAGAGAAAAGTCACCCAGCTCGAGCACCAGCCCTAGGAGTGGCTTTCTTCACTGGGTAATCAGAGCCAGAGGCGGCCACTCCCTCTAGCAGCCTCGACAATCAATTGAAGTTCAGTAAACAGAAACCCTGAGAGTGGCTCCAGGCTGGGCTCTGTGAGTTTTTCACAAACTAGCCCCACGGGAAAAGCTACTGTCTGTTGAAAGGCCTCAACTCTGCCCAGAACCTAGCTTCATCACTACATCCCCCTCTTTGGTGATACTCAAAGCAGCTCTACCTCCCATTGAACTAGCCTGGGAGGAGGATCGCAAAATCCTGGGTAAAGCAGAGCATTTTTCTGCCTGTTTGAACAAACTGACTTAAGAAACCAACCAAGGCAAAGGACCACAAGCAGACCAGAGACTCCAACAAGAGGCTGGATAAGGACACAAGGGAGAAACAGGATTTTTCCCACCGCTCCCCAAAAAATCAAAGAACTTCTTTCTTCTTCTTCTTCTTCTTCTTCTTCTTCTTCTTCTTCTTCTTCTTCTTCTTCTTCTTCTTCTTCTTCTTCTTCTTCTTCTTCTTCTTCTTCTTCTTCTTCTTCTTCTTCTTCTTCTTCTTCTTCTTCTTCTTCTTCTTCTTCTTCTTCTTCTTCTTCTTCTTCTTCTTCTTCTTCTTCTTCTTCTTCTTCTTCTTTTTTGGTACCTTATATAAATTTTTTTTCTTTTCTAAAACTTTTTTTAATCTTTAATTTTTGCCTTTTTTGAAAAAAAAAATTGTTTTCCAGTAACTGTTTTTTCTCCTCTTATAATTTTTATTTTAGGGATATGTGACTGTGAGTTTTTCTTTCTTTTTCTGATTTCTTTCTCTTTTTTTCTTTCTTAATTATCATTTTGTTTTTTGTTTAGCTCTACTGAACGTCTGATCTTTTTTCTTCCTTTCTTATCCTTTTCACCTTTTCCTCTCTTTCGTTCTTCTTTAAGTCATTTAATTCTTGTCCTGCACTTCCTCAGATAAACACGCAGTTGACTATTAGACCCTATCCCCCATTGTGTACACACTTAATCCACATATTACTCAATTCAAAACCTCTGAAACTTAAATTCCTTAAGAGCAGTACCATCTCTTTATACCTATATAATATTTTAAGTATTTTTATTTTTAAGTTTTTCACATCTCCTTTATATCCCTCCCCTTCTCTCAATATATTCACGTTCTTCTCTAAATAAATTGTTTTCGTATTTGTATAATATTTTTAATTTTTACTTTTCTATTTTTTCTGGTCTCTTTTCTTTTCCCTTTCCCTTTCTTCTTTTTTTCTCTCCCTCTACTTTCATCCTACCCAACCTATTTCCTGCTTTGAGATTAGGACTTTGTTAACTCTCCCTGTGCCTCCCCACATCAATCTATTCCTATGTTTTACCTACATCTCTCCCTAACCCTAATAATTTCTGCTTTTCCAAATTTTTCTTTGCGGTTCGTAGCCCATTAACATATAGTTGTTTGATGTTGAATAGATGTATCTGTTGAACTAGATTGTATCTGTAGACTATTGACTGTGCAAATTCTGACGTTGGTTGATGCTTGCCTTAAGTTAGTGTTCTAGCACAAACCCGGTGTTATTTTCATCTCAAATGGGCAGAGTAAGCAGGAAAAACACAAGAAAAAAGGCAAATCCTGGTATCTCTATTCCCAATATTGATAATCAGAGGAAAGAACAGATAATGAATAATCCAGAGGAGAGTTCCCAAATAGTTCTAGAAACACTGCTGGCAAACATGATAAATGAAAAGATGGAAAACATACAAAGGACTCTGTATGAGCATGATAGGGAGAGAGAGGAGGCAATCCAAAAGTTTATACAGGAATAAATAAGCGTGAGGAACCTACTCAAAAACTGATACAGAATTTGTTTGAGCAGCTTGAGAATACACAAAGAGAAAGGGAGGAATGGTGTGAGCAGGCTGAGAACACTCAAAGAGAACTACAGGAATCCCATGAACGGGAGGAGGCTAATCAAAAAGTAATACAGTAAATGAGAAAGCAGGTAGAGAATACACAAAGGTCACAAAAGGCACTCATATAATCCATTAACAAAGAGCTGAAGGAAGTCAGGGAGACCACAAAGGGAATGCTGAATGGAACCCAACAGAAGGAATGGGAGTCCAAAGAAACCATAAACAATCAACTAAGTGATTTGAGAATAAACATTGAAAAACAAATTAAGGAAGGAAAGAAGTTCATACAAGATCTCAAACAAAGCTTCAACAAAGAATTTGAAGCCATCAAAGCTGACCAATTAGAAGGAAAAGAGGTAGAAAACAAAGTAGAAAGTCTTGACAGAAGGTTAGGCCATTCAGGGATTGAAGAAAGCCTAGATATTATACAGAAAGAACATACAACCATCCAAGACAAGTCCAAGAATTTTTAGAGATCTATCCAACACTTGGAACACAACATCAGAAGGCCTAATCTAAGGATAATGGGTGTAGAGGAGCACCTAGAAACAAAAGTTAATGGTCTAGGAAATTTGTTCAACAGGATCTGGGCAGAAAAGTTCCCAAACATGCAAAGAGATAGGCCTATCCAGATACAAGAAGCTTTTAGAACCCCAAATAGACCAGACCAGAATAGGACATCCCACTGTCACATAATAATCCACACAGGATCAACTCAGACCAAGAAAAGATCCTAAAGCTGTCAAGGAGAAAAGATTAATCACCTATAAAGGGAAACCAATTAGAATCACATCAGATTTCTCAGCAGAGAGAATCAAAGCAAGAAGAGCCTGGAATGAAGTATGCCATGCCCTAAAAACAAACAACTATCAACCAAGAATACTGTACCCAGCCAAACTCTCCTTCATAACTATAGGCCAAATAAAAACCTTCCATAGCAAAGAAAAATTGAAACAATACATCTCCACCAAGCCAGCCCTACAAAAGATTCTTAAAGATGTTCTACACATAGAAAACCAACAAGACCACCATAAAGGCCAAGAAACAGCACCCAAACTGAGAATCCAAGAAACATAGGAAGAACCCAGTTTTCGCGAACCCCATGAAGGTGGAAAACATGGCAGGAACTCCCAAATACCTCTCAGTCCCACCTCTTAACGTTAACGGACTTAACTCTCCAATTAAGCGATATAGACTGTCAACTTGGATTAAAAAACAAGATCCTTCTATCTGCTGCCTTCAGGAGTCACATCTTGCCCAAAAAAACAAACACATTTTCAATGTGAAAGGCCGGAGCAAAATCTACCAAGCAAACGGTCCCCATTAACAGGCAGAAGTTGCAATCTTAATATCAGATAAAATAGACTTCAATTAAAATTCGTGAGAAGTGATAAAGAAGGTCGCTACAAATCCCATATAGATCCAATCACATTAATTGTTGGGTCTTTTAACACACCACTCTCGCCACTAGATAGATCAACCCGGCAAAAACTCAAAAGAGAAACCGCAGATCTAAACAGCTGCATAGATCAAGTAGATTTAACAGACATCTACCGAACATTTCACCCAGCAGCATAAGAATACATGTTTTTCTTAGCAGCACATGGAACATTTTCTAAAATAGACCAAATATTAGGCCACAAAACAAATCGTCTAAATTCAGAAATATTGAAGTTATATCTTACATTAACTCTGACCAGAAGGGAATAAAATTAGAACTCAATAACAAAAGCCACCAAAGAAAGTCCTGTATCACATGAAGGCTAAACAACACACTGCTGAATCATGAGTGGGTCATGGAAGAAATTAGAAAAGAAATTCAAATGCTCATGCTATTCAACAAAAATGAGCACACAAATTACCAGATCCTCTGGGACAGAGCAAAAGCAGTACTCAGAGGCAAGTTTATACCTCTGAGCTCCTACATCAACAAATTGGAGAGATCTGAAACCAATCATTTAATGACAGAGCTAAACCTCCTTGAAAAAGAGTAGCAAGATAAACCCCAATCCAGTAGACGGAAAGAAATAATTAAAATTAAATCAGAATTAAATGATTTAGAATCCAAAAATTATATAGAAAGAATAAAAAAAACAAAGAGTTGCTTCTTCGAAAAAATTAACAAAATTGACAGAACCTTAGAAATCTTATCAGAAAAAGAAGAGAACGCACCCAAATATATAAACTCAAAAATGAGAATGGTAACATCACCACGGAAACAACCAAGATACAGCATATTATAAGGGAACAATTCTCAAAACTTTATGCTAATAAGTTTGAGAAATTGACAGAAATGGACCTTTTCCTAGCAAATATTGACATGCCAAAACTAAACCAAGATGAGTCAAACCATCTTAACAGGCCCATATCAAGCACTGAAATAGAAACAGCAATAAGAGACCTCCCAGGTGAGAAAAGTCCAGGACCAGATGGTTTCACAGAGGAATTTTACAAGGCCTTCAAAGCAGAGCTCACACCAATACTACTCCCACTCTTCAATGAAATTGAAAGAGAAAGTTCACTACAGAGCATATTCCATGAAGCCAGCATAACCCTCATCCCAAAACCAGGCAGGGACATTGATGAACATTGATGCAAAATTTCTCAACAACATTTTGGCCAATCGACTTCAACAATTCATTCAAAAAATCATACACCACGATCAAACAGGATTCATTTCAGGGATGCAAAGCTGGTTCAATATATGCAAATCAATTAATATTATTCATCACATCAACAGGAGCAAGAATAAGAACCACATGATTATCTCAATAGATGCAGAAAAAGCATTTGACAAGATCCAACACCCCTTTATGATGAAGGTTTTGGAAAAATTAGGAATCAATGGAACATACCTCAATACAATAAAGGCTGTATATGACAAAACTACAGCTAGCATTATACTTAATGTTGAAAAACTAAAGCCATTTCCTCTTAACTCAGGAACAAGACAAGGATGCCCACTCTCTCCACTTCTCTTCAATCTAGTATTAGAATGCCTGGCTAGAGCAATAAGACAAGATGCAGACATAAAGGGGATCCAAATAGGGAAAGAAGAAATAAAACTCTCCCTCTTTGCAGATGACATGATCTTATAATTAAAGAATCCCATAGACTCCACTCCCAAATTACTCAAGCTGATTCAAAACTTTGGCAAAGTAGCAGGGTATAAAATTAACCCCCCGAAATCAATGGCTTTTCTGTATGCCAACAATGAGAAAAGTGTGGCTGAAATTAGGAAAGCAACAACATTTGCAATAGTCCCATCAAAAATAAAATACTTAGGAATTACCTTAAGCAAAGAAGTGAAGGACCTCTATGACGAAAATTTTAAAATCTTGAAAAAGGAAATAAAAACAGAACTTAGAAATGGCAAAACCTCCCATGCTCCAGGATCTGAAAGATTAACATCGTGAAAATGGCAATACTTCCAAGGCTATCTACAAATTCAACGAAATACCTATCAAAATTCCAGCCTCTTTCTTCAAGGAAATAGAAGAGGCAATCCAAAAATTCATATGGAACAATAAAAGACTTCGAATAGCAAAATCGCTCCTCAATGGAAAGAACACTGCTGGAGGAATATCAATACCAAATTTCAAACTCTACTCTAAAGCCATAGTAATCAAAACAGCTTGCTATTGGCATAAGAACAGACCTCAGGACCAATGGAATAGAATTGTAAATCCAGAAATGAACCCACAGACCTATAGCCATCTAATCTTCGAGAAGGGAGCTAAAACAATAGAATGGAGGAAAAACAGCTTCTTCAGTAAATGGTGCTGGCAAAATTGGTTAACTACTTGTAGAAAACTAAAGCTAGATCCTTATATATCACCCTGCACCAGAATCAACTCCAAATGGATCAAAGCCCTCAAAGTCAAAGCAGTCACTCTGAAAACATTACAGGATGGAATAGGAGAAACCCTAGGTCTCCTTGCTTCAGGCCGACATTTTCTGACTATAGACACGGAAACACAACAAATCAAAGAAAGTTTGGACAAATGGTATTGCATGCAGTTGCAGAGCTTCTGCATGGCAAAGGACATAGCTAGCAAGATCAATAGAAAAGCCCACAGATTGGGAGAAGATCTTCACTAGCCATACAACGGACAAGGGTCTCATATCTAAAATATACTTGGAACTCAAAAAATTAAATCCCCCAACAACAAATCCTGAAAGGAACAACTGCCCAATAAATAAGTTGGCTTAAGACATGAAAAGAATCTTCTCTGAAGAAGAAAGAAGGATGGTGAATAGACACATGAAGAAATGCTCAACCTCCCTAGCCATGAAAGAAATGCAAATCAAAACAGCATTGAGATACCACCTCACCCCAGTTAGAATGGCTATAATCAAGAACTCTAACAACAACAGATGCTGGAGGGGATGTGGACAGAAAGGAACCTTACTTCATTGTTGGTGGGAATGTAAACTTGTTCAACCACTTTGGAAAGCAGTATGGAGGTTCCTGAAAAGACGTCACATAGAGCTCCCCTATGACCCAGCAATCCCACTTTTGGGCATTTACCCAAATGTTTACAAACAAGACCATACTAAAGCTACCAGCACAACTATGTTTATTGCAGCATTATTTACCATAGCTAAGATATGGAACCAACCCAGATGCCCCTCAGTAGACGAATGGATCAAGAAAATGTGCTATATATACACAATGGAATTCTTTGCCTCCATCAGAAGGAATGACATTGCCCCATTTGTTAGGAAATGGAAAAACTTGGAAAAAATTATATTAAGTGAAGTAAGCCAGGCCCAAAGAAACATAGGTCCCATGGTTTCCCTTATTTACAATATCTAGTATATGTATGAGTCAAGCGGACAAGGTCAGATAATGTGATGTTAGGAAAATTAACCCTTAGATATGTCTTTTAATGCTTTTTTATTTCATGCATTTGTTTCTAATGCATGCATAAGATTATCTCTTTGTTGCTTTGTATGTCCCACCCCCACAGTATAACCCCTGCTTTCACTATATTTGATGTCTCTATAACTTGTGGAGGAGATGGGGAAAAACAAGTCGTTTAAGGATACAGGTGGACCTGTTGCAACAATGAGAAGTACAAGTTGTCATGTCGAAAACGAGCTTTACAACGTTGGTGCGGGGTGGGGGGGTTGGGGGTTTGGGGGGTGGGGGAAGATTGGGTGGGGGTTAGAGGGGAGGCTGGGAAGGGATGTGAAGAAGGGTAAAAAAAGGAGGAGGCTGCAATGCTTGTTAAGAAATGTATGCATTATCCTTTCCATGTAATTGTAACCCCTCTGTACAGTATGTTTACAAAAAAAATTGAATTAAATTTTAAAAAAATTGCATGGAGTCATAATTAAATTCCTATTTTTTGGTAGTGACACATGATGCATAATTTAATTATATATAGACATCTGTCTCATTCTATAAAATACGTAAATATATGTATGTATATATGTTCACATATGATAATAACAGGATATTGAGTAATTTTACTTAATGCTTTATTAATTGTTCAACTGGGACACATCATTAAGTGGAGACATACTTTAATATCTAGTAATTGGCAATAATATCTATAAGTTAATAGTATACGGATATTTCTCTTTTTGTGTACATAATATTTATATACAGCAATCTCTATCTATTTATACCTCATTCACTCCGGGAGCTCGGTGGTTGAGTGCATCCCTAGTAAGCAGGAAGCCCTGGTTTCAATTTCTCAGTGCCACATAAACAAAAAAATCCAGAAGTTCTGCTGTCATTCAATCAATTGAGTGCTAGCCTGGAGCACAAATGCTTAGGGATAGTGTCTAAGCCTTTCCTCAAGGCCCAGGACTGCTGTCTAAAAAAGGTAGAATGTTCTAACTGCAAGTATAGAAGGCCAGGACTTCAAATACATCACCACAGAGCAAGCTAGGAGTCGCGCTGAGAGCTGCCACCTAACCTGACTTAGCCAGATGTAAACTGCTGCAACCCAGCTCCAATAAAACAGACGCTGCTGGTTTACCGCTGTTATGCTGGCTGCTAGTGGGTTTTAAATCCCAGCCCTGACAGGAAGTCTGTGAGACTCCTGGAAATGTGGCTCAAAATGGTAGATCTCTAGCTTTGAACAAAAGGTACTAGAACAGTATACCCATGCATTTAGTACAAGCCCCATTGGAATCCCCCCAAAAAACTACCCCACTAAACCATTTGATTTGAACTTGTATGGTTTATGAAATGTTCCTCAATGAATGGTGATACTGATTAAAAGACCCTAATTCTAATGACAGCTTGTTTAATCGAGCTATGTGCTGAGAACTTCATAAGGTGCAGTGTGCTGAGTCCTGCATTGGGTGCTGTGTGCTGAGTCTATCAGATGATGTTGTGTGCTGAGTACTTAAAAGTGTGCCATGTGCTGTGTCCTTCACAGGGTACATTCTTTCATCTGGTCCTTGTAAGAGCTCTACAATTGAGATGATTATGCAGACAAGAATATTGAGGCTCAGATATGTCCCCATAGCAGGGACAAAATTTTGTATTCCTAAACAGTGGGTGTGTTGTCTCCTGCAGACAATTGTTTTGTTTTGTTTTTTCTCAGACATGAACCTTGAAATTGCAGCCTCAGCACTGACCCTTACCTCTTGGGCTCATGGATAGCACTCCACCACGTGGAGCCAAGGACCCCCTTGCAGCAAAGTGCCACAGCCTAGGGATGGATAGCTGAGGTCTGTCATCTTGCCTTCTAAAGAAGCTGAGATCTGAGGATCAGGGTTCGAAACTATTCCAAACACAAAAGGTCCCATGAGATTATATCTCCAATTCACCACTAAGAAAACTGAAGTGGAAGCTGGGTGCTTGTGGTTCATGCCTGTTATCCTAGCTAATCAGGATGATGAGATCTGAAGATCGTGGTTCAAAGCTAGCCTGGGCAAGGAAGTCCTAGAGACATTTAGCTCCAATGAACCACCAGAAAACCTTAAATGGCATCTGGCTCAAATGGTAAGGCACAAAACTTTAGCTGACGAAATCAGGGACAGCACCCTGGCACAGACTTCAACTCCTGCAACCAACAACAACAATAACAAAAAGACAAACACAAACTAACAAACCTGAAGTAGAGGTCTGTGAATATGCCTTAGGGGTAGAGTGCTTTGCATATATGAAACCCTGGGCTTGATTTCTCAGTACCACATTACCAGGAAAAAGCCTGAACTGTCTCTGTGGCTCAAGTGGGAAAGGGCTATCCTTATACAAGAGAAACTACGTACAGTGCTCAAGTCCTGAGTTCAAGCTCCAGGACTCGTGTATTCACACACATACACACACAGACACAGACACACACACACACACAAACACAAACACACACACACACACACACACACACACACACACACACAGAGAAAACAGAAATGAAGCTGTGACACAAAATGTTAAAGCACTAGTCTTCTGCTCTGATCTCATGGTCAGCACCCTGGCCCTGTGTTCACAATCAAACCTAGCCATCCACAGCCCACCTAGGAGATGTCAAAGATTTCAAAACCTGATGATCTTCACCAGCTCCATATGACATGTACTTGGATTTCCCAAGCTTCCGGAAACCTAGGAGAGGCATCATAGGCTCATCATCATCTGCAATGAAACATTTCCTTAGGTTCAGTGCCCTAGTTGTGTTCCTGAAGGAATCCTGAATTACATTTAGCACTGTATATGAACACCAGAACATATCCTCACAAAGGCAGAATAAGTACAGGGAACTTGGTCTGCCACGGGAGGTGGCACAGATGAAGGCTTCCTGTCAAATCAGAGCACTAGGGAGACAGAGAGAGCTTGGGGTACAAAGAGGCCTTTTTCTCCTTACCTTCAGAGCCTGCCCACATTCATCCTCACTAATTGGCCCGGATGGAGTTGTTTGTTACCTAGCTGTACAGGAGTGAGGCATTTAGTCTGCCTGTTCAGACAATGTGAGAGACTTCTTCCAGCAGGCCTGGATTGCAGAGAAACCCTCAAGCTACACTGTGCCCAGTGAGGGGAGCCCCAGAACATACATTGTCATGAAAGCCAACTTTGTGCTATGAAATCCCTGTATTGAAAACAAATTTCCTAGCATGGTGCCATTCACAAAAGCTACTCTGGAGATTCCCCTATAGGAATGTATCCATACATAAACAAAGACATGGAGGTTAAGGCTCTTTCGGTGGGGCAGGTCCTGGGGTTGAACTATGAGCCTAGGGGTTGTCCCTGAGCTCCTTTTGCTTCAGGGTAGCTCATTACCCATGAATCACAGTCTCACTTCTGGGATTTTCTGTGATTTCTTAGAAATAAGCATGTCCAGGATTTTCCTCTCTGGGCTAGATTCAAACTGATAATCTCTACATCTCATCCGTCTGAGGAGCTGGGATTATAATCAGAAGACACTGGTACCTGCCTTTTTTTCTTCTTCATTTTTAATCTGGACAAACTGACTTCTTCACTGGGTCAATCCAATGGTTTAAATTTATAAGTAAACTATCAAATGCTCTTTATAGCTGCTTTTTCTGAGAAGGATTCACTATCTTCATCTTCCCCCCTGGTAACAGGTTAGAAGCCCAAAGTGAGAAATGAGTGTCATAGGATTTGGGAGCTAAGGTCCACAGTTCATGCCAGCTCTGTCACTAAGCTTTGAGCTGCAGTGAATTTACTGTCTCTGGATAAGAGGACCAAAAGCTGAAGTGATCCTCACATTGTCTTCATTGGTCCTTTTCCCTATAAAATAATGTAATAGTTATGAGTGTTATGTGTTTCCAACCTTAAATATCTAGAACACACTAGAAACATCTTCATGTTTCTCTTTTTCTCTAGTTCCTCCTGAGATTTAGACTAAAGTTTTGCGCGGAGCAGTTCCTTGGCGAATCCCTGAGGAAAGCCACTTGAAGCCTTCTCAGGAGATTGCCATCCAAAGCCAGCCCAAGCAGAAAAGTCTATGAGATTCTTATCTCTCATAAACTACCAGAAAACCAGAAGAGGAGCAGTGGCCCAGACAGTAGAGCTCCAGCTTTGAGAGAGCTGAGCAAGAAATACAGGCAAGCCTGGGTGGTCCTTATATCCAATTAATTACCAGATGGCTGGAAGTGGAGCTGTGGCAGTGGTATAACCTCAGCCTTGAGCAAAACATCTGAGGAATACATGAGGCCCTGACTTTAGGCCCTGGCATGTCCATAAAAATTCAAAGAGAGAAGGGCATGTTATGTATCAGTGCTCTACCTACTTATGTGTGTATATTACCTCCCTGAGGGCAAACAGATCATATGCAATGCTTCTGCTTTTATTTATTGATTCATTTTTCAGATATGCTTGTTGAACATACCACATCATTCTCTTAATTTCAGGCCTATTACTTTTCTCTTCTAGGGTTCCAGGCTTGTGTCCTTATATGATGCACTTAAACTCTCAGCAGCCTTTATTTATATTTTATTATGAGGCCAAGGCTGGTATAGTCACAAATCAGGTAGGGGAAGAGAAGGTTAGGTTTCATAGAAATAACCGGTATTCACAAAATTAAACTTGCAGATGTAAGATGATAGCATACTATGTAAAAACTTCCACTAAGAAAAAGATGAGGGGGCTGGGAATGTGGATTAGTGAGAGAGTGCTTGCCTAGCATGCAAGAAGCCCTGGGTTTGATTCCTCAGTAGCTCACACACAAAAAACACTAGAATTCATGTTGTGACTCAAGTAGCAGAGTGCTAGAGACAGTGCCCAGGCCTTGAGTTCAACCCAAGAACTGGCAAAGAGATAGATATTTAGGTAAGTAGGTATGGAGGTTGAGAGATGGATGGATAGATAGATAGATAGATAGATAGATAGATAGATAGATAGATAGATAGATAGATAGATAGATAGATAGATAGATAGATAGATAGATAGATAGATAGATAGATAGATAGATAGATAGATAGATAGATAGAAAGACAGAAAGATAGAAAGACAGAAAGATAGAAAGACAGAAAGAAAGATGATAGATGAATATGGTCTTGGACTTCAGAAGGAAAGAAGGGAACAATTCCCAGTCAGGAGGTCTTCTGCAGTGTGCCAGGATTGCAGATTCGCCTTCACACAAACACAGAGCAGGAAGACTGTCTCTATCCTACTTCTCAGACAGCCGAAGACACCAAAGCCAAGAGGGTAGAGCCAGATTCTAACTCAGGTGCTTGGAGACAGTATAGAAACGGCCCTGCCTCTCCTTGGACTAGGTATTTGCATTAATTATGTGGAGAATGAAGGAAGGAGAATGGACTGGCAGAGTAGAAGAAGGGCCTTCAAATCTGACAGAGAATCAAAAACCCACTTGCTAAGATCAGAAAGCAGGGTTTTTGTATTCTGATCCTCCCTGCTCCCCCAATAAATTGGCTGTCTATTGTTAACCTAACGGTAGCCTGAAGCTCCCTTCACCTGAGAGAGGAAGGTTATTTAGTCATTGTTTAAAGTCTCTAAAAATGTTTCAGGTTTCCCCTCATTGCTGGCGTGCCTGGAATGAATGAAGTGTTTTTGCAGCTCACGTCCCCGTTGAGTGTGTACAATCTGCCTCCTAATCCTGAGGCCTGGTCTCTTCACCCAGCGTGGCTTTTGAAACTGTTTCCTGTCCTTCAAATACAGTGTTACACTGGAGTTCTTCCTGCTAACAGGGGTAAGGCTTGGAACCTGAGAATTTCATTTGAACCCACGATGGGTAAATAATGTTTCTTTCCTGCTTCTATAGCTCAAGAAGTATAAGAACATTTAGAGTACAAGTAACTTATCACCAAGGAAAACCCAAGAAGCTCTTGAATGTCTGACCTTCAGCAGTGGAAATCAGAGTGTCCTAGACTTTCACTCCCTGGTTGGCTTCACCCTGTGATCCTCAGACCTCAGCCTTCTGAGCTAGGGTGACACACTTGAGCTATTGGTTCTCTGCTAGGTTCAGAACGGCAATGACATTGACAATACAAGTCAAATGTTTATCACAAAGGGATTGTGGAGCATTAAGGCTTTCAACATTGGACCTTTCAGAACCCTGTAGCAACCAAAGTTATAATGCTATGGCCTGAAAATCTGGTCATATGGATGAGCTACACTTGAACCTTGAGCTCTGACTCAAATTCTGGTGTACATCAGGATTCATTTTCCAGGGAATGTTCTCCTAATTATCAGATAGGAGAAGTACTTTGATTAACCCTCACTTTTTCCAGTTGTTTGTCTTGAACTCAAGCCTGTGCACTGTCCCTGAGCCCTACAGCTCAAGGCGAACACTCTACCACTTGAGCCACAGCAGCACATGGGGTCTTTTGGTGGCTCATTGAAGGTAAGAGGCTAACAGGCTTTCTTTGCCTAGGTTGTCTTTGAACTGTGGTCTTCAGATCTCAGCCTGCTGAGAAGCTAGTGTTCCAGTTGCGAGCCACTGGCATCTGGCTGATGGTTTTTGACAGTTCTGGGACTTTATCTTAGGGCCTTAGTACTGTCTCTGAACTTCTTTTTCTCAAGGCTAGTACTCTACCACTTGAGCCAATCCACAGCTTCTGGCTTTTTCTTTGTATATGGCTCTGAGGAATCAAACCATAGCATTCATGCATGCTGACCAAGTTCTCTAACACTAAGCCACATTTCTAGCCCCACCCTTATAATTTTATCCCTCAACTTGCCTATCCGCAAGAAAAGGCTTCTGAGTATAAATCATTTAAAGAAATCTCTATAGGAAGGTGTCCAAAGACACAGAAGACAAAGCTCATACTTGGGAGAGACCCAAAACATGGGAAGACCATGACAATGCTTCCATTTAATTATATATCATGTTTCAACAAAAAAGGAATTAATGAAAGAATGGGTCAATGTCCTATATTATTAAATTTTTACTGTATAACATTTTTTATTATGAAAGTACTGTGCAGAGGGGTTATAATTGCATGGACAAAATAATGAGTACACTTCTTATCAAGCATTGTAGCCTCCTCCTTTGTTTCCCCTTCCCATCCTTTCCCATCCTCCCCCTTGCCCCCCACCAAATCCTCCTCCCCCACCAAAATTGTAAAGTTTGTTTTCAACATAAAGTCTTGTACATCTCATTGTTGCAGTGGGTCCACCTGTACCCTAATGTAAACAATTTGTTTTTTTTTCTTTCCCCTCTACAAATTACACTGAAATCAAATACAGTGAAAGCAGAGGTTATATTGTGGGGAGGGACATACAAAGCAACAAAGAAATAATCTTATAAATGTGTTAGAAAAAATAGCATGAAAGAAAAAAATCATTTGAATACATATCTTAGGGTTCATTTCCCTAACATCAACTTATCTGACCTTTTCTGCTTGATTCAGATATATACTAATTATTGAAAATAATGGAAACCATGGGACCTATGCTTCTTTGGGCCTGGCTTATTTCACTTAATAAATTTTTTCCAAGTCTTTCTATTTCCTAAAAAATGGGGCAATTCCATTCTTTCTGATGGAGGCATAGAATTACATTGTGCATATGTACCTCATTTTTTTGATCGATTAATATACTGAGGAGCATCTGGGCTGATTCCATATCATAGCTATGGTAAATAATGCAGCAATAAACATAGTCGTGCTGGTAGCTTTAGTGTGGTCTTGTTTTGAACATTTGGGTAAATGCCCCAAAGTGGGATTGCTGGGTCATAGGTGAGCTCTATGTGTCTTTTGAGGAAACTCCATACTGCTTTCCAAAGTGGAAAGATTGATTCCCTTCTGTCCACATCCCCTCCAGCATCTGTTGATATTAGAGGTCTTGATTATTGCCATTCTAACTACGGTAAGGTGGTATCTCAATGTTATTTTGATTTGCATTTTTTTTATGGCTAGGGAGGTTGAGCATTTCTTCATGTGTCTATTGGCCATCCTGCTTTCCTCTTCAGAGAAGTTTCTCTTTAAATCTTTAGCCCACTTATTTATTGGGCAGTTGTTTTTGTAAGATTTGTTTTTGGGGAATTTAATTTTTTGAGTTCCAGGTATATTTTAGATATAAGACCCTTGTCTGTTGTATGGCTAGTGAAGATCTTCTCCCAATCCGTGGGCTTCACATTAACCTTACTTGCTATGTCCTTTGCCATGCAGAAGCTCTGCAATTTCATGCGACCCCATTTGTCCAAACTTTCTTTGATTTTTTGTGTTTTTGGGTCTTTATTAAGAAAATTTTGCCGTGTGCCAAGGAGACCTAGGGTTTCTCAAATTCGATCCTGTAATGTTTTCAGAATGTCTGCTTTGACTCCGAGGTCTTTGATTTATTCGGAGTTGATTCTGGTGCAGGGTGATATATAAGGATCTAGCTTTAGTTTTCCACAAGTAGGTAACCAATTTTGCCAGCAACATTTACTGAAGATTATGTCTTTCTTCCATTCTATTTTCTGAGCTCCCTTATGAAAGACTAGATATCCATGGGTCTGTGCATTCATTTCTCGGTTTTCAATTCTATTCCACTGGTCTTGAAGTCTGTTCTTGTGCCAGTACCAAGCTGTGTTGATTACTATGGCTTTGTAGTAGAGTTTGAAATTTGGTATTGATATGCCTCCAGCACTGTTCTTTCTGTTGAGAATTGTTTTTGCTATTCGGGGTCTTTAATTATTCCATATGAATTTTTGGATTGTCTCTTCTATTTCCTTGAAGAATGAGGTTGGAATATTGATAGGTATTGCATTGAATTTGTAGAAGGCCTTTGGAAGTATTGCCATTTTCACGATGTTGATCTTCCCAATCCAGGGCATGGGAATTTTTGCCACTTTCTAAGTTCTGTTTTGATTTCCTTTTTCAGGTTTTTAAGTTTTTCATCATAGAGGCCCTTCACTTCTTTCGTTAAGTTTATTCCTAAGTATTTTATTTTTTGAGTGGCTATTATGAATGGAGTTGCTTTCCTAATTTCAGCCACACTTTTGTCGTTGTTGGCATACAGAAAAGCCATTGATTTTTGAGGGTTAGTTTTGAATCAGCTTGAGTAATTTAGGAGTGGAGTCTGTGCGATTCTTTAAACACAAGATCATGTCATCTGCAAAGAGGGAGAGTTTTACTTCTTCTTTCCCTATTTGGATCCCCTTTATGTTTGCATCTTGTCTTATTGCTGTAGCTAGGCATTCTAATACTAGATTGAAGAGAAGTGGAGAAAGTGGACATCCTTGTCTCATTCCTGAGTTAAGAGAAAATGGCGTAATTTTCACCATTAAGTATAATGTTGGCTGTAGATTTGTCATAAACAGCCTTTATTGTATTGAGGAAGGTTCCATGAATTCCTAATTTTTCCAGAACTTTCATCATAAAGGGGTGTTGAATCTTGTCAAACGCTTTTTCTGCATCTATTGAGATAAACAAGTGGTTCTTATCCCTGCTTCTGTTGATGTGCTTAATTTTACTAATTGATTTGCGTATATTGAACTAGCTTTGCATCCCTGAAATGAACACGGTTTGATCGTGGTGTATGATTTTTTGGATAAATTGTTGAAGTCGATTGGCCAAAATTTTGTTGAGAAGATTTTCATGAATGTTCATCAAAGAAATGAGTGTATAGTTCTCTTTCTTTGATGAGTCCCTGCCTGGTTTTGGATGAGGGTTATGATAGCTTCATAGAATGAGTTCAGTAGTGAACATTCTCTTTCAATTTCATTGAAGAGTTGGAGGAATATTGGTGTGATCTCTGCTTTTTCTGCCTTGTAGAATTCTTCTGTTAGTCCATCTGGTCCTGGGCTTATTTTTGATGGGAGGTGTCTTATTGCTGTTTCTATTTCAATGCCTAATATGGACCTGTAAAAATGGTTTATCTCATCTTAGTTTAGTTTCGGCATGTCAGTATTTGCTAGGAAAAGGTCCATTTCTGCCAAGTTCTCAAACTTATTAGCATAAAGTTTTGAGAAGAATTCCCTTATGATGTTCTGAATCTTGGATGTTTCTGTGGTGATGTTTCCATTCCCATCTCTGAGTTTATTTATTTGGGTGTGTTCTCTTCTTTTTCTGATAAGATTTGCTAAGGGTCTGTCAATGTTGTTAATTTTTTTGAAGAACCAACTCTTTGTTTTGTTGACTCATTTTATAGTTTTTTTGGATTCTAATTCATTTAATTCTGATTTAATTTTAATTATTTCTTTTCATCTACTGGATTGGGGTTTATCTTGCTACTCTTTTTCAAGGAGGTTCAGATGTTTCATTAAATGATTGGTTTCAGATCTCTCCAATTTGTTGATGTAGGAGCTCAGAGCTATAAACTTGCCTTTGCTGTGTCCCAGAGGAGCTGGTAATTTGTGTGCTCATTTTTGTTGAATAGCATGAACATTTGAATTTCATTTCTAATCTCTTCCATGACCCACTCATGATTCAGCAGTGTGTTTTTTAACCTCCATATGTTACAGGAATTTTTGATGGCTCTTGGTGTTGAGTTCTAATTTTATTCCCTTGTGGTGTGAGAGAATACAAGGAATAACTTCAATGTTTCTGAATTTGGACAAGTTTGCTTTGTGGCCTAAAATGTGGTCTATTTTGTAAAATGTTCCATTTGCTGCTGAGAAAAACGTGTATTCTGATGCTGCTAGGTGAAATATTTGGTAGATGTCTATTAAATCTATTTGATCTATGCAGGTGTTTAGATCTGCGGTTTCTCCCTTGAGTTTTTGCCAAGTTAAACTATCTAGTGCAGAAAGTGGTGTGTTAAAGTCCCCAACAATTAATGTCTTTGGATCTATATGGGATTTTAGGGAAAGTAGTGTTTTTTAGATAAATTTGGGTGCTCCATTGTTTGGCGAGTAGTTATTTAGAATTGTAATATTCTCCTGAAACAGAGATCCCTTAATTAGTATGTACTGACCTTCTTTTTCTCTTCTCACGAATTTTAATTTGATGTCTATTTTATCTGATATTAGGATTGCAACTCCCGCCTGTTATGGGGGCCGTTTGCTTGGTAGATTTTGTTCCGGCCTTTAACATTGAAAATGTGTTTTTTGGGGGGGCAAAATATGACGCCTGAAGGCAGCAGATAGAAGGATCTTGCTTTTTAATCCAACATGACAGTCTATGTCGATTAATTGGAAAGTTAATTCCGTAAATGATGAGAGTTACAACTGAGAATTATTTGGGAGTTCCTGCTATTTTATCCACCTTCTTGGGAGCTGTGGCAACTGGGTTTTTTCTATGGTTCTTGGATTCTCAGTTTGCCTGCGGTTTCTTTGCCTTTTTGTGGTCTTGTTGGTTTTCTATGTGTAAGATAACTTTAAGAATCATTTGTAGGGCTGGTTTGATCGAGATAAATTGTTTCAATTTTTCTTTGCTATGGAAAGTTTTTATTTGACCTTTGGTTATGAAGGAGAGTTTAGCTGGGTACAATATACATGGTTGATAGTTGTTTGTCTTTACGGCATGGCATACACCATTCCAGGCTATTCTTGCTTTAATCGTCTCTGCTGAATAATCTGAGGTGATTCTAATTGGTTTCCCTTTCTAAGTGATTTATCTATTCTCCTCGACAGCTTTAAGGATATTTTCCTTGGTATGAATTGATCCTGTGAAGATTATAATGTGATGCTGTGTTGTTCTGTTCTGGTCTGGTCTAATTGGAGTTATAAAAGCTTCTTCTATCTGAATAGGCCTATCTTTTTGCATGTTTGGGAAATTCTCTGCTAGGATCCTGTTAAATTTCCCAGACCATTAACTTCTCTCTCTAAAACAAGAGACAAGAAAAAATAGAAAAACAAAATTTAAAAGTTAAAACGTGAAACACTTAAATACTTAAAAATTATGCAAACCAAAACCACAATATTCAGAGAAGAATATGGATAGGATAAGAGAAGGGTAGGGATAGAAAGGAGATGTGAAAAACTTAAAAATAAAAATGCTTAAAATATTATATATGTATAAAGAGATAGTACTGCTATTAAGGAATTTAAGTCTAAGAGGTTTTGAATTCAGTAATAAATTTTTGGATTAAATGTGTACATAATGGGGGATAAGGTCTAATAATCGACTATGGGTATATCTGAGGAAGAGCAGAACATCAATTAAGTAATGCAAAGAAGAATGAAAGAGTAGAAAAGGTGAAAAGAATGAGAAGGAAAGAAAAAAAACGGATCAAAAGGTCAATAAAGCTAAACAAAAAAAAATTTAAAAAGAAAAACAAAAAAAAAAGCACATACATATACCCCTATAATAAAAATTATAAGAGGAAGAAAAAAGTTAATAGAAAACAAATTTTTTAAAGTTAAAAATGATAAAAATTAAAAACAGTTTTAGAAAAAATTTCTTTGTAAATGGTACAAAAAAGAGTTCTTTGAGTTTTTTGAGAATGGGGAGATCTTGTATCTCCCTTGTGTCCTTAACCAGTCTCTAGTTGGAGTCTCTTGTCTGTTTGTGGTGTTTGATATTCCTGTGGCTTGGTTGATTTCTTATGTCAGTTTGTTTGAGCAAATAGAAAAATGCTCTGCTTTACCCAGGATTTTATGACCCTCCTCCCAGGCTAGTTCAATGGGAGGGAGATCTGCTTTAAGTATCACAGAAGAAGGAGTGGCTGTTTTCTCTAGTTTGGAGATGCTGTGATTAGGCTAGGTTCTGGATGGAGTTGAGGCCTTTCAGCAAACATTTGCTTTTCCCTGGGGGGCTAGCTTCTGAGACACTCACAGAGCCCTACCTGGAGCCATTCTCAGGGTTTATGTGTAATGAATTTCAATTGATTATCAACACTGCTGTATAGAGGGCAGGCCTCTGTTTCTGTTTACCCAGTGAAGAAAGACACTCCTGTGGCTGGCGACCTAGGCTAGGTGACTTTCACTTGGGTTGAGCAGAGCCTAGCAGGCCAGGTTAGGTTCCTGTGACCTGCTTAATGACTCTTTTGTTTTCTTCCAAGGCCTGAGTTGGAGCTAGCTGCTCAGCCAGGCCTTTGTCATTATCAAAGATGGAGATTTCCCATAGTGGGGGGAGGGGTGGTCTTCCCTCCTCTGATCCCTGTGAGGATGTCAGGCTTCTACTCAAGCCGGAGTCTTGGTTCCTGGGTCGTCTCTGGTCTGTTAAATGCAGGATGACGATATGTGCTCCTTGTCAGTTCTTGCTGGTGTTGAGTAGAACCCACTCACTGGCCGCGTCTGGCGTCTTTGTCCTGGACTCTCTGTGTTGCAGGTATGGCGTCTATAGCTGCCGCCAAAGGTGCTGCCATTGCCACTGCCACTGCTGCCACTGCCACTGCCGCCGCCGCAGTCACAGCTGTTGGCAAGTGCTCAGATCTGTCTCATTGCCTGGATTTTCCCTCTCTAGCCTAACACTCTTTACTGTGATGGAATACTTTGTGTGATTCTCTGGCTTAGGATTGTTCATTGAAGCACTGAAACTGCTTTCTATGGGAGAGCTTGTTTAACCCCCAGCTTCTCTTCCACCATCTTCCTGGAACTCAGTCCTATATTATTGTGTATAACTTTATAATAGATGTACAAAATATATTAAATATTATGTGTATAATAATACTAAATAGGGGCTGGGAAGGTGGCTCAATGGTAGAGCACTTGCCTTGCATGCATGAGGTCCAGGGTTCAATTCCTCAGCACTGCATAAGCAGGAAAAAAAAGCCAGAAGTGGAGCTGTGGCTCAAGTGGTAGAGTGCTATCCTTGAGCTGAATATCTGAGGGACAGCGCCCAGGCCCATAGTTCAGATCCACGACTGGACTGCCCCCCAAAAATACTAAATACAATAGACAATAAGTAAATGAATCAAGTAAAAACTAAAATAAATACAAAATCAATAATAAAAATCATAATGTTATAAACATACATAAGAAAATATATATCATATATTACACATATATAGAAATATTTTTCCATTGCAGGCCCTTCAATCAGACCCTGGTAACTCTAAACTTAATTTCTTTTCCTCAAGGACAGTGAACTTTGCTTTCACCCATGGTGCAAAAGAGTTACCTGGATGGTGAGATCAAATCCCAGCACTGAAAGAAATACTGGCCCTATTTCCAAGACAGTGACTTAATTCTTTTTTTTTTAATTTAATTTTTTTTTTGTGAACATACTGTAAAGAGGGGTACAATTACATGGGCAAGATAATGAGTACATTTCTTATCATGCATTGCAGCCTCCACTTTTGTTTACCCTTCACATCCCTTTCCAGCATCCCCCCGCCCCCCACTCAATCCCGCCCTCCCCTCCCACCTCACCAAAGTTGTAAAGTTCGTTTTTGACAGGACAACTTGTACTTCTCATAGTTTCATCGTGTCCACCTGTATCCTAAAACGACTTGTTTTTCACCATCTCCTCCACAAATTATACTGACATCAAATATAGTGAAAGCAGGGGTTGTACAGTGGGGGAGGGACATACAAAGCTACAAAGAAATAATCTTATAAATGAGTTAGAAACAAATGCAGGAAAGAAAAACATTTAAATACTTATATCTAAGGGTTCATTTTCCTAACATCACATTATCTGATCTTTCCTGCTTGACTCATACATATACTAGATATTGCAAATAAGGGAAACCATGGGACCTATGTTTCTTTGGGCTTGGCTTACTTTACTTAATATAATTTTTTCCAAGCCTTTCCATTTCCTAACAAATGGGATAATGTCATTCTTTCTGATGGAGGCATAGAATTCCATTGTGTATATATACCAAATTTTCCTGATCCATTCATCTACTGAAGGGCATCTGGGTTGGTTCCATATCTTAGCTATGGTAAATAATGCTGCAATAAACATAGTTGTGCTAGTAGCTTTAGTGTGGTCTTGTCACATTTTCAATGTTAAAGGCTGGAGCAAAATCTTATAAGCAAATGGCCCCCATAAACAGGCGGGAGTTGAATCCTAATATCAAATAAAATAGTCTTCAACTAAAATTCGTGACAAGAGATAAAGAAGGTCACTACATACTAATTAAGGGATCTCTCCTTCAGGAGGATATTACAATTCTAAATATCTATTCGCCAAACAATGGAGAACCCAAATTTATCCAAGAAACACTACTTTTCTTCAAATCCCACATAGATGCAAACACATTAATTGTTGGGGATTTTGACTTAATTATTTTTAATAAGCAGCTATGTTTATTCAGTTACAAACTGAATATTAAAATGAAATCAGTGTGGAATTTTGTACATCTATTCAGACCTCATTCCCTTACCCCCAAACTGCTTCTCTGAGCACGACTTTTTTCATTTTTTTATTGTAAAAATGTTGTACAGAGAAGTTACAGTAAAATGAGCATGGTAATTGTATTTCCTATTGAGGCTTGTAGCCTCCTCCTTTGTGTTCTACCTACCATACCCCCCTCCCATCTCCACATCTACTCCCCTGCTGAGCTCAGTGACTTAATTTTTATTTTTGGCTTTGCACTGGGTTTGAATTCAAGAAGTGGCAACTCTGCCACTTTCGTGCACACTGCTACAGAGTTACTGAGACCTGAGTTCAAATCCCAGCCTAGCAAACAAAACTGGCAGAAATTCCAAACCAGGGAGCTTTCTTTCTTTTTTAATTTAGTTAAATAATTAATTTTCAATTTGTTCTTTATTTTGCCAACAGGGGACTTGAACTCAGGTCGTGACAACTCTGCCTCAGCTTTAATCGTCCTAGGCTGGAGTGTAGCCTCTGGACCCATAGCCGATCCTGGCATCATAGGCCCACAGTGTTTGCAGGAAGAAAAAAAATGTAGTATAGAAAAAAAGTGGTGAGCTGCATAGGGCTCAGGATTTCACTTTTTTTTCTTTGCACAGTGACTATCTTGAGCCTGAATGACATGTTTGCAAAATGGACCTGACCTGCCAATGCTAAAGGCTGGTGGGGTATCAGAGAAGACATAAGCAAACCTGTCTACATAGGTCCCGGGTTACAATCCCGGTCCTGACACCTACCAATGGCAGGAGATCACAAGAGACTCATTCCTATGCATAGGAATACCAATTGAAAGAGTAGTTCATGCTTTGGTCTAGTCTAAAATTGAATGCAATAATCCTAGAAAGCTGATTGATCCTAATTAATAGTTTATTAAGCCCGAAAAGAATAATATTCCTTCAATGGTGGTATAATACATGCCTAAGAGTTGGTAGGAATGTACTAGGTGTCATTCAATCATAGATGGAGGGCGCTGGTGCTCTTTACCTGACACGCCTACTCCAGTGGAGTCTGCTTAGCATGGGAAACCAGCTTTCAGACCTGAGAATGGGGCTTCAGAGACCTATCTCTGAGTATTGGGACTTCACCGAAGTCTACCTCGGAGAATAGGGCTTCAGAGAGGCCTACTCCTGGAAAGGCTGGCAAACCCCTGGGAAAGATGTGTTCTTACTTTTCTTTTCTCCACTGTGTAAGAGTACCTATTAATCTTTTACTGTTTTTGCTGTTCATTGTACTTATTCATTGTCAACGTTCCGTTATTCACAGCTCTTTCTTAAGAGTGCTGACGACTCCAATATCTGATGAGTGTCTTAAAAATATGACTAACTCACCAGAGTTAAGTGCTACCCTGAAACCCCTCTTGTGGAGGCTAGTAGACAAGTCATAAGTAAATATAAAAGTATTGGGGGTTTCACGATGTCACTTCAGCAGAAGGAATTGTTTGTAAGAGAATTACAAGAAGCTGTAGGCGCGGTTAGAACAGAAAGAATGTATGGCAATTGCTGAGATAACTACTTAGGAGAAAGAACTTCCTATTACTCTCTTTCATTTACTAAGAGACTTGCTAGATCTAGGCCTCTGTAACCTTACTGTTAAAGAGGGAACAGGAAAAATCTTATGGGACAAATAAGGCCTCTATAGAAATAAGGTAATGGTTAGATGGTGACAAACATCGAAACCCATTATATTTCTTAGAGATAAGCCGGAAACAAGTGACTTTCAGATGACCAGCTGGTGACCACCCAAGAATGAAGCCCTGCAGCAAGATTGTGTAAACTTTTGCCCTTTCAGGCGACCAGCTGGTGACCATCCAAGAATGAAGCCCTGTAGCAAGATTGTGTAACCTTTTGCCCCTTCTTATGGAGACTTTTTGCTATAAAAGTTTGTTATCCTCTGCATTAAATCGCACTCAGCATCCACTCCTAATGTGTGTGAGTTGTCTGTTTGCCATCTCCCCCCCTATTCCAGGTTCCTCCCCTAGGTGTCCTCCGTCGTCCCGACCGAGCCGGTCTGTGGCATTTACAAATATATATTTATTTGTATAGCATCATCTGCCTATCCATGCATCACTGTTTTGGGGCTGGATCTCAGCTCTTGGGAACCACCTGACAGCTTCATTGGCTAGAGGCTGCCATGCTCACATTCATCCATTCATGAATTGGGCCTGTTAGGCCCTGAGTTCAGATCCTAGCACTGCCAAAAATTTAATCTTGGAGTAAGAAGCCAAGTGTGACACATGATTTCCTTTTCTGGGAGAGTCCTGGGTTTCAGATATGATGGAGAACATATCTACAAACCTAGATGCTATGTGATAGGATGTAAACAATGTAATAAATGGTAGCGGTGTCATCCAAATAAATAAAATAATTGGTAAATAAATGAATAAAACAAGACATAAAATGAATAACCATACCAAACACAATATGAACTGAATATCTGTATAGAAATATAAATTCTATCTTTAAAATGGATATAAGGAGTATCTTTTCCAGGCCTGAGGCTTGAATTCAGGCCGAGGGAACAGGCCTGATTTTCTTGTCTTCAAGCATGGTCAGATTCCCATCCCGCACAGTGCTGCATATTTACCCAGACCTTGAGTACAAATCCTTGGCCTGGCAGAAAAATGGCACGAATTGCAAACCAGGGAGCTAAATATTTTTTTGTAATGGTGGGCGTTTGAGGAAGCCATAGTCCTGCACGGCAACATAGGCCTCCAGTTCGAATCCCAGTCATGCCACTTCTAGATGGTGGGAGATCCTAAGAGACTCGTTCCCATCTACAGGAAAAACAATGGAATGTTATCAATGTCACAGTTGAATAAGTTGCTCATGAATGATACTTGAATAAAATTAGACTTCATGATTTCAGTCAGCTGATTGATTTTATTTAATTATCTTATGAAGCATTAAAAGAATACTATTTCTCACAGGGATGCAATAATTTCAGGACACTGATTTACTTAACTGTTTATTAAGGATGAAAATAATAACATAAATTACATGGAGGCATAATAAATACCCAAGTTTTGGTAGGAATGTAGTCTTTATAACTGAATAATGGATAGACATCTCTGACACTCTATAAAGATATATATTTATTAGCATACTACCATCTGGGTGTCACTCTGTTCTTATTTTTTCAAAACCTGGGGCTCGAGATAAGGTCCTAGGAACTGCCTGTCAATTCATTTTTCCCCAGGATGCTGTGTTGACACTCACCCATTCATGAATTGGGCCTTGTAGGCCATGAGTTCAGATACCAGCACTCCGACAAAATGAATCGTGGAGTAATAAGCTGATGGTGACACATGTTTTCCTTTCCTGTGAAAGTCCTGGGTGTTTGGTATAATTGTAATACCTATGCAGACCTATATCCTATGTAATCAATGTAAGCAATGTTCTATGTGCCATAATAATCAATAAAATAGTCACTACATGAATGAAACAAAACATAAAATGAATAACTACACTGAAAGCAATATGGAGCCAACATATGTATGTAAATATAAATCACATATTTAAAATGTACATGAATAGGATGTTTTCTAGTGTTGGGGATCGATTTCAGACCTGAGGTGTACACATGAATTTCTTGACTTCAAGGAGGCCAGCTTCCTCATTCAACACAGTGTAACAGAGTTACCCAGACTAAGAGTTCCAATCCCAATCCTGGCAGAAAAAAAATGACACCTTTATACTATGTGAGGCCCAATTCTTAGGAAATGAAATACCAATTCTTAGGTGTTTCATTATGACTCCATTTAATGAATGTGAATGTTTAAATGCTTCATAAAGTATTGATGATCAGTGTTCTATAACAAAATTGTATATAATTTTATCCTAGAATCATTCAAGAACTGCCCATTCAGTCATAACATAAATCACATTCTATTGGTATTTTTATAGATAGTAATGAATTTCTAAGGCTCTCTTGCCATTTGGAGGTGGCAGGACCAGGATTCAAACTGTGGGCTCCAGCTCCCACCACTTAAACCTGAGGATAAGGAACTCACTGGTCTGTCCAAGAAGAGCAACATCAATGATTAAGCAGGAACCAGTGGCTCTCAGCAGGCCTCCTTGATATTTACAAGGCTGTGATAGGAGGATCATGGGCAAATTCACCCTAGGCAGGAAAGTCCTGGAGACCCCGATCCAACTTCAGTGTCAACAAAGCTGTGTGGCTCCAGTGGTAGAGGGCTACCACTGGAGCAAAAGCAGCTCAAAGAATGTGCCCAGATCCTGAGTTCAAGGTCCAGGACTGGCAACAAACAGACATACACAACAATCTGTGCAACCATCTGGCTAAAGCACGTTACCCTCTTGTACCCAACTGAATTGGACAAAGTTCCCTGGGAAAGGGGCTGGGGGAGCCGCTGTCATCTTGACTCTACCCATGGTGCCTGCATCTCATAATTCCGGCCACACCCCCATTTTCTCATGGTTCTTTCTGACCAATGCAATACAAGAATTGTATCCATGCCCACATTCCATGCTGCCCAGCACCAGGATTCCGTCAGTTGTTCGACACTACCACCAGCAGTTGAGGAAGGTAGAGGTGGCTGAGTGGTGAGCAGGAGATTCGATGAGACTTTGGAGTAGAATAGGAAATTGATGTCCTAGTCAGTGAGTGGGAGAATAGAGGATTTCCCAGAGCCTGGTAATGTGGCCAGCCCATCTTTCCCATCCCAGTGCTCAGATATCTGAAACAACAAGACTCCTTGAGAGAGCTACGGACAAGAAACTACTGCTAGAACACCGGCAGAAGAATCCTTCCATCAGACCTGCAACATTCAAGAAAACAAAGAACAGGAAAAAGGGAGGGATCCCCACGACAAACACCCCTGGGGAGCATGATTCAATGGAGCGTCTGGCCAAAGCTGATGCTGATTGCGGGCCTCCCTTGCCTTTGGACACAGTCACAGTCAATGTTCCTGATACCAACAAGGATGTGCAGAGGTGCTAGCGACATGTGATACCCACCCTGAATTGCAGCAAAAGAAACCAGGCATTCTGTGCCAAGATCCAACCACTGAAGCAGGAAAAGACAAATCTGCTGGATTGACTGGAGAAAGAGAGGGAGAAGATAGCTCAGGTGCACAAAGCACCAAAAACAGAGCTAGAGATCCACAAACCACCCATACAGAGGTTGGTTTCAGCAGAAAGTGATTTACAATCTGCACTGGCCCAAGTCAAGCAGGCAGCCAATGGCAGAGAAATAGAGCAAGGAGTTCTCACCAGCCACCTGTACGTCTCAAAACGGCACATGGCAGAACTGGAAATGGTGGCTTCTGTGGTCACTACTGCACAGAAGGAGAAAGAAATGTTCTTCACAGAGCTGATATATGTGACACTTCAGCTCGAGGAAAAGACCAGAAGTTTCGAAGACCTGGAGAAAGTGAACACAGAATTTCAGGAGAAGCTGGAAGTGCTCTGGACACAGAAGAGTAACAGGAAGAACAGAATCTGCAAGTTCCAACAAGTGCTGGTGGGGCGTGGTTACTGGAGAGACTATTGGACAATCTGAGCTGGATGGTGAACTCAGAAAATCTGGAGAGAAACACCTTCACTGAGGACCTGAGCATTGACAGGCCTGAATGGAGGAGGAGGTTCCTTGGCTCATGGACCAGGTGAACCAATTGACAGAGGAGAAGGAGCAAAGTATGAGGCAGGTGCTTGACTTAGAGAATGAGCTGGGGGAACTGAGGAGGAAGCTGGCAGAACCATCTCAGGCTGAGAGGCAGTTGCAGGCCCAGGAATACCATAGACAGATGGAATTGAAAAACATGGAGAAACAACTTCACATCCAGGTCAAGGAAAACCAGAGGCTCTGTCTCCAGAATGCGGAGCAGCAGGAGCAACTACACAGACTGGAGGAAAAGGCCAAAGATTGTCAGGAGATCCCCGAGACCCCACGATGCACATGTGTGTGAAACCCATAACAAAAGGAACAGCTGGCTCTGCTGTGGGATGCTCTCCACAGGGTAAGTGGTGAGAAGGAGGAGCTCACAAGCATCCTGGACTCACAGCAGCAGGTGAAGAAACAATTGTGGGAACAGCTAGTCCACTCAGAGGAGAAGATAGATGAATGTAAAGAGGTGGCTAAGAGAGAGAGAGCCAAGCAGCTTGGGAGCTGCAGGAGCAGCAGGAACAGTCCCTGGCCCAGCTGCAGGAGTTCAGAGCCACCTGTGAGCAGCACATTGCCTCCAATGAGTGGCTCAACTCTGAGGAGGCCCTGCAATAGACCCTGCAGAGGCACACCCAGCTGAAGCAAGTGCAGGGCCCAACCAACTGGGGGGACCACGTGCCCCCAAAGTGGCAGGACACTTTTAAGTTCCTGGAAGTGACCAGACCACAGGAGGAGAGCCTGCAGGCCCAGCTGAGCTTCCTGGTTTTCCCTGGGGAGTGGAAGTTGTGAGCCCTGGAGAAGCAAAAGGTGAGGAGGTGACTTCTCCCAACGTGACCATCGCAGAAGACAGAGACATGCCCCAGACCTAGAGTGACATGGCTCTGCGAGCACTCTCAAAGGCTGAGCTGCGGCCCCACTGCAGGCGCCCTGCTAACACAGCAGCTCAGTGCAAGATGGTGCTGGAGCCACAAGCCTCCCACCTCATGAGCTGTTACCACAGCAGGCATGAGGATGGCAATTGGGACACGTGGGCATCCCAGAAGAAAATCTGCTTCGTCCATGACCTGCATGATGAGGTGGACTTCCATAGTCCAGCAGATTAACTACACCATCGATGCAGCCACCTGTCAGCACACATTTGCACCATAAAGGAGTCCCTCCTGTCGTGTAAAGAGCAGATGTTCATCCTGGATGAGCTGTGTTTGGAGAAAGACAAGCATGTGTGACGGCTCTCCCAGAAGATGGAGAAGAGAGAGCTGCTGTTGCTACTCGCAGGGGAAGGTGCTGACAGAATGCTCCAGATGCCTTCATAGGCTGAGGCCCCCACCACCACCGCCCCTTCAGACACCTCAGGCTCCAGAGTGGGCGAAATGAAGGAGGAGCAGAAAGGTTTTGAAGAATTGCAACTTCAAGACCCTTGGAAACTGCCAAAGGAGAGGTCAGAGTTCCCGACCACATAGAAGACTCCCCCACGGAGCACATCCTGTGGCAGATGCCCCACGCCCAGAGCAGCCTACAGCTAGAGGGCTTGGGCAAGGGCTGCTCCCTCCCTTTCTTCTGTAGACTCATGCAGATGATAAATTTTTATGTGACACAATGACTCTCAAAACCTCAGCGGCCACCACAAGTAGGTGGCCAGGTGGCCTTCTCTCAGGCCTCTATCTGCCAGGTGATGGGAAGGGTAAACTGCGGGTCGAGTAGGGTAGAGGCTGCCAGGAGGCGGCCAAAATTCAAGGGACATCTAATGGCCCATTGGTGGCCAGGGAAGAGGTCGATATTTTGCTTATCACAAAGAATAATTTGTTTTCAAAGGAAAAAAAAGCCTCCAACAAAGATTTGTTCTTCCAGTCCTGGGGCTTGAACTCAGTGCCTGGCCACTGTCCCTGAGCTCTTTTTGATCAAGTCTGTTGCTCTACCAGTTGAGCGCCACCTCTCCTTCCAGCTTTTTCTGTGTGGAATCAAACCCAGGGCTTCAGGCGTGCTAGGCAACTACTCTACAACTAAGACACATTCTCAGCTAGGATGATCCCTGGTCCTCACAAATCCATATGGACATTCCTCAGATAAATAGAAAGTAGGAACTAGGATGACTATGAAGCACAAGTCTGGTTCACACAGAAATATTCCTCAGCCCCCTCTTCCCACACCCTTAGTTGAAGTTTCTCTTCTACCATTTGGGATGAGAGAGGGAGAGGGGAGTCCTGAGAGGAGTACCAACAACAGTGCCCACCTGAGCCCCACATCCTTCCCCACACAAGTGGTTCTACAGATTCCGATCTTACCTGACTCAATGTGGAGTCTACACTGACTCTCCACCCCTGCAAGGCTCAGGATGAAATAGAGGTCAGTCCTGGCCTCAGCCCACACTTAGCATGGAAGGTCCTAGTCCCAGAACCACTTCCACCTCTGACTGCCGTGTTAGCATGGACCACCACCATTCACCACTATATTGGCAGTGATGACCTCACAGATGGATTCCAGGAAGAAGGTCTATGGCAAAGAGCAGAAACAGCAGGGTGAGCAGGGCAGAAAGAGGCGGAGTGATTGCTCTGGGATCTTCCTCCTTGAAGCCCTCCCATCCAGCCAGGACCATGCTGACCTAAAGCATGGCCAAGTCCAGGGGGTGAGACAAGATGCAGGAGCAGGGACTAAAGGCGGTACTGCTTTGACTTGAAGCACTTGAAAATTCCAATTACATTTGGCCCATGCTAATCCCAAAGCCAACATGCAATACCTCTCGTTGTTGTTGGCTGTGAGCATTGTATCTGAGCTCTTTTTCTCGAGGATAGAACTCATCACTTGAGCCACAGGGCCACTTCTTGTTTTCTGATGGTTCATTGAGGATAAGAGTCTCACACACTTTCCTGCCCATGCCGTCTTGGAACCGTAAAGCTCCCGATCTCAGCTTCCTAAGTAGCTCGGATGACAGGAGTGAGCTACCAGTGCCCAGCATGTGATACCATTTGAAGGCTTCTTGGTGAGTCTGTAAAAGGAGCCCCAAAGGGCCTAGATAGACATTGACCTGACTAAGGAGCTGGGATGGGGGAAGGCTGACCTTCTATCCATTCTGTTCCTTAAAATCAAAGATGCCAGATGGTGTTGTATGCATCAAACTCTTCGGCCAACAACCACCAGGCTTAGTGGGGAAAAGGTAGAGAATACCCAAAGATTGCAGTGTAGAAATCTTTGATTTTGCATGCATGTGGGGTGTGTTTGTGTGTGTGTGTGTGTGTGTGTGTGTGTGTGTGTGTGTGTGTGTATGTATGTGTGTGTGAACACAAGGCCTAGGCTCTATCCTTGAGTTTTCTTGCTCAAGTCTAGCGCTCTGCCACTTGAGCCATAGCCCCACTTGCTTTTCTATAGTTAAATGTAGGTAAGAGTCTCAAGGACTTCGATGTCCAGGGTGGCTTTGAAGCATGATGGGGGCCCCAGGGAAGCAAGAGTAAACACAACTCTCAGGTACAATCCCTATGGTGGGAGACTCCTGCCCCCTGGTGGCCAGACACGGGACATCGCCCCTCCCCTCTCCCTCCCCCCTTCCCCTCCCACCCCCCCGCCATTGTCCTGTACAGTTCAATTTGGGAAAGTGACCCGGGGCCAAGCTGATTTTGCTCACCCTGAGTGCTGATGCCAGAGCAGGTCTGGTCCACCCTAGGCCAAGAGAGCTCCAGGAGGCCTGGCTCTGAGGGGCACAAGGAAGGGAGAGGTCAGCTCCAGGCCAAGCTAAGAGCCTTTGCCCATGGACACCCCTACTTGGCCTTTCTGATCACTGTAAGGCCTGTCAAAGAACAATCCCAAAAAAACAAAATTGGAGCTGTGTCTCAAAATGGTCGAGCTTTAGCATTGAAACAAAGATCTCAGAGACAGGGCCCCCAAGCTTTGAGTTCAAGACCCCCAGCTGACCCTCCTCCATAAAACACAGGTTAGCTAAATGTGAACTAATAGGATTTGTGAAGTGTTTCTGAAGAATGGTGATACTGAAGAAAGCACACTAATTCTAATGACAGCTGAACTTCTGACATACAGCTATGTGCTGATACCTTTACAGGCAGCTATTTGCTGGGTCCTTCCCACATGGGGGTTTTGTGCTGTTTGCTGAGTCATCACAAAGGGTGCTATGTTCTGAGTCCCTAAGAAGGTTGGGCTGTTCTGGGTTTTCCAAAGGGTACTGTGTGCAGAGTCCATTACACAATGTACTGTAAGCTGAGTCCTTCAAAAAGTGTGGTGTGCTAATTCATCCCAAAGGGTGCTGCTATGTGCTGAACTCATGGGAAGAGAAGGATGAGGTGAGTTTTTCGAGTGCTGTGTGCCGAGTCCTTTACACAGGGTGCTCTGTACTGTCCTTCAAATGGTGCTGGGAGCTGAGACCTTCCACAATGTGATTGTGCTGAGTCCTTCAAAATTGTGCAATATGCTGACTTTTTCAAAGGGTGCTGTGCACTGAATGTATTACACAGTGTGCTACATACTCAGCCCTTCAAAGGGTGCTGTGTGTGGAGTCTTAACCCAGGGTGCTATGTAATGAGTACCTGGGAAAGAGTGCTACATGCTGAGTTTTTCAAAACATGTCATGCACTTAGTCCTTTACATTGAGGGCTCTGGTCTCCCTCCTTCAAATAGTGTTGTGTGCTGAGTTCTCTACACAGGTTACTATCGGCTGAGACCTTCAAAGTTAACTGTGTGCTGAGTCCTTTACACAGGGTGCTTTGTGCTGTTTTTGGAAGTTTGCTGTGTATTGCATCATTCAAAAGGGTGCTATGTTCTGAGTCCTTGAGTGGTAGTTATCCCCAACAACCAGAGGAACACAAACACAATCAAACACACACATACACACACACACACACACACACACACACACACCACACACACACAAGGGTCACCATGCACCTGCTTGGTGTGTGGAGTAGAGGGAGTGGGGCTGAGGGGAGACTAGTTTTCCCTGGGCAGGTACTGGGGTTGGTGGGGAGTGCTATGCTGAAGTGAGGCTGCAATTGCCATGGCCTGGAAGCTTCCATGGCCTGGAAGCGCCAGGGCCCAGTCAGGGCTGCCATTGTATTCGGGGTGAGGGGGTGAACCCAGGGGAGGGGGGCCCAGGGGCACACTGCAATGGCAGCCAAGGCCATGGCCCCGTGGAGGTGGGCGCACATGCACGGGTGGAGGTGGGGCAGCCTAGGAGATGAGTTGAGGGCAGACAGTGAGGTCAGAGAGAAGAGCAAGCACATGCAGGAGGGGAAGCAGCTTCAGCGGCTGGCGGCCACTTAGATCATAGTGCGGGTCCTGGCAAGGAGCAGAGAGCATGCAGAGCCAGCACAGCAGGCATATTGTTGAGCAGCCCCATGGAGGCGAAGCGTCCATGGCATCAATGAGTCTGATATCCTGGCTGGGGGAGCAAGGTGGCAGTGGCTGAGGTGCAGCAGTGGAGAAAGTGGCTGCTAAGATGGGGCGGGGTTGAAAGCAGAGGCCCCTGGGGAGGAGACTGCTGAGGTGATGGCAGAGGCTGCTGAGGAATGGTCAGCAGCAGCAGCTGAGGAGGAGGAGCAGAGGAAGCTCACAGCCATCCCAGGCACCCACAGATGCCCCTGCCCCCTCCCAGCAGTGCCGCATTTCACACATGTTGCTGCCAGCTCAGATCCTTGGTGCCTCTCTCAGTTGTCTGGCAGAAATGGCGTAGCCCTAACCTGCTTGTGGCCCAGACCTGACCCCGCCCCAGGTCCTCAGAGTCCAGGGCCCTCAAGCACCAGGAGCAGCCGCCTATAGCTTCTCCCCAGCAGCACACATAAGTGGCTGTCCCTTGGGCCCACACCCCGTGACCCCTGTACCTCGTGATTTCCTGTCACTCCCCCAGTGGACCCAGACCTGCGGCTCCTGCCTCCTTTCTCCTGTCCCACCTGCACCTCCCTCATGCCCCACAGTCCGCCCTGGCTCTGCCACAAATGAGACCCAGTTGCTGCAGTGGGGTGTTGACCCTGGGATCCCATCTCCATCCCTAGTGGCCAGTGTCCCCAGGAAAAGGGAAGATGAAGAAATGGGTGAAGAGGGGACACCCCAGAGCCCCTGGCCTGGAGCAGTGGGAGCCACACAGCCACATATCTGCACCCTTCCTCTCGCTGGTGGGAACCTGATGGCTTTAGTCACAGGTGGGTAGCAGCACCTCTCAGGTCTTTTCCTTTTTTTTCTGTGGTTAGAGGCTGTTGGATGCAGAAGATAGGCCCCCTTATTGTTGTGGGAGCCCTTGTCTGTCTTCTGTGCTCAGTCACACCTTCACCTGAGGAGGTCCAAGAAGAGCCCAGTAGGGAGGTGAGGGCACTGGGGGTCAGATGGGAGGTGATTATTTGGGAGGTGTGTTCCTCCAACACACGTACACCTGTCCTGTCCCCCTCCCACCCCAGCTGTTAACAGTTTTCCCAGGGTTATCATATTTCCCAGCTCTGCCAGTTCTGCTAGTGCTCCTGGTCCATTTGGTCTCCTCGTCCTCCCCAAGAATCCACCAAGTCACCCAGAAACATCTAGGCTGGAAGTAGGGAGTCCATCCATATATATAGCCTTTAGGACTCCATCAAATTCCCCAACACTGCCCCCACCTCAGGTCAGACACCCCTCTGGAGGCACTATGACACCCTTCTTTGTTTTCTCTCCTGGTTCTGAGGAGCCACCTGCCTCAGGACTCCTTCACCCAGAGTCCTAGCATAGGGTTTTAGTGAATGGGGACTCAAGGCTGGTTGTTCCCAATGGGAGGGGTCTGTCCCTGGAGAAAGGGAGAGGCAGAGTGGTTCTGTGTTATTAGAGCAATGTTCCCCTTGGTGGGATCCCCTGGTTCTTACCAGGGAATCCCCATCCTTGAGCTTGTACATTTCCCAGATGAGGAACCAACTCACTCGGGAGAGACAATGCCCTGAGTCTGTGTGAGTAAGAGAGAGAGAGAGAGAGAGAGAGAGAGAGAGAGAGAGAGAGAGAGAGAGAGAGAGAGAGAGAGAGAGAGAGAGAGAGAGAGAGAGAGAGAGAGAGAGAGAGGGAGGGAGGGAGGGAGAGGGAGAGGGAGAGGGAAAGGGAGAGGGAGAGGGAGAGGGAGAGGGAGGGAGAGGGAGAGGGAGGGAGAGGGAGAGGGAGAGGGAGAGAGAGAGAGAGATATATCGATCATCTTTCTCCTTGAACAGCCTGACTGTGAATGATCAGGTGGTAAATTGCAAGTGCTGCATGAATGAGTCTTCTGTCACTGGTTTGTATTTGTGTGTGTGTGTGTGTGTGTGTGTGTGTGTGTGTGTGTGTGTGTTGGTAGTGTAGGGAGATGAGAACAATGAAAATATACTTTAGTCACCGTGTCTAAAACGAGCAAAAGCATTTTATTTTTGTGTATGTGCATTTGTTGTTCTTTTTTCATGAGTGCCCAATACAAGCCCAGCCACAATTTCTCTTTTCTCCTTCATCATTTCATGGCATCTTTCGAGAAAGTTTCAGTAGATTACCTTTCCACTTCTTTCCACATCCCTCTTCCCCTTTCCTGTAGCCAACTGTAGCTGCTGGGCCTGTGTAGGTCTCTACTAGGAGGCCCGTGGGAAGCACAGACCCGAGTGGACACCTGACCTTCTGTCTTCAGCCAGAAGGCACATGAGTGTAACCACAACCACACTCTTCCACCCAGACATTCTGCTCTCATGTGTATAGTTGGAACTAATTCAAGGCTTGGGAATGTGTCTGCCAAACATAATTAGGGAATGAGATGTGGGGGAGGAGGGAAGGGGCTGTGAAGCTAGGAGGGTCTGGGAAGTAGTGAACGGTGTGATATGGCTGATGGCTCACCACGACAAAGGATGAGAGGGGAACCTTACCCAGGATATTGATGTGTGTGTGGGCATCTGGGCAGGGAGCTACAGGCCCCCACTGGTGGTGTGGATTCCCTTCCGGGTCAGTGCACTGTTGTGCAGTCCTCCCTGGAGTCCTGCAGACTCCAATCTCTGTTCTGCCTGGGCCGTTTTCAGCTGGGCAGTGGTAGGCAAGTGTGTTCTCTCTGCTGGAGCCTGCTCAGTATCAGGACATGGCAGTTAGCTAGGGCTTTCTGAATGCCAGTTTCTGTAACCTGCTATAGGCTGTCTGGAAGGAAAAGAGTCCACTGACTTTGGAACCCTTTAAGTTTGATTGGGACAAGTAAAATGCCATCTTTTCCAAGGTTTTTACTTGAAGTTGGCAATTTCCACTAACACCTGGGATTATGGGTCAAATTAGACAGACCATTTCAGCTGCCAAACAATGATGTTCAAAGCAACACAGGTAGAGTTCCCTAGCCAGATGGTCTCCTGCTACGATCATCGTGCCCCAACTGCCTTTCTCCAGCAGCTACTGATTAGATTCTGGCTCTGTCTAGGGTGGCCACCACAGTTGAGAATGTTGTGGGGAGCAGAGATTGTGACCTCACCATCCCCTGCCTGCCAGCTGTAAGCAGAGACGATTCCTAGCACCTGTACTGGACTCTGGGAGATTCAGAGACCTGGGATGCCTCAAGGATCCTTTCTCTGCAACATGAAACTTGGGGGCCGGATATGGTGGACCATCTTCTCTGGCCCCAGGGGGTGGAGAGTATGCCCATTCAGCCAGGCTTTCAGCTCACGGCAACCTTGTTCACACCCGAGTGGGGAACTGAGTGCCACAAAGCTGGTCAGCCTCTGGACAGAGATCTTTATGATAGGCATCCCAGAGGCAGCAGAATCCAGCAAGTACATCGTGGCTCACATCCTCGGAGCCAAAAGAGTTAAGTGTGGTGGCACCAGAAGGACAGGAAGAGGGTGTAGGGAGAACTGTGGGAGAGTTACATCAGGTTAGGCCCACCCAAGATTCTTACCAGAATCAGATGGGACTTTTCTGTAGTATTGTCGTAGACAGATGCTTATTTATTTATCCAACAAAGAGTTACAGTGTGCACCAAGCTCGGGGGGGGGGGGTGGGGGGGGATAAGTCATAGATGATGAAAATTTCCAGTGCTGGTTCCACAACACAACAACACATGAAGAAACCTTGGTTTGAGCTGAATGCCTGTGCTTCATGCTGTCATCCTAGCTACTTAGGAGGCTAAGATGGGAAGATCGAGGCTTAAGTTCTGAGCAGGAATGCCCGTAAGACTTATCTCCAACTAACTACCAAAAAGAAAATGGCAGAAGTGGATGTGAGGGTCAAGCCTTAGTCCATTGGCCTTGAGTACAAAGACTCAGGGGCAGCACCTAGGCTCTGAGTTCAAGGCCCAGGAGTCAGAGAAAGAAAGGAAAGATAGAGGAGGACGGTGGGAGAAAAAGAAGAAAGGAACGGAAGAAGGGAGCATGTGAGCCTTGGTTTGGAGTCCCTGGATCAAGGGAGCCAACCATTCACAATCTCTATGGGGACAGTTTCAGAGCTTAAAGACAGTATGTAGGACCAAGCCAATGACCCCTCAGCAACTTTATGACATCCAGGAACTTTGTGGTCACCGACTGCAGAGGGAAGCAGCCTCAGGTAGACCCTAAGGCTCAGGCTGTGTCACCAGGTGTCAAACATCCCCAGCCCCAATAAGTTTCTTTTCTGGTCCAAGATCTAGGGAGGTTTTGGGGTGAAGGAGTGTCAAGGCGGGGGGAGGCAAGGAAGATGAAGAAGGAGGATGATCCCAGGTCAGGTGTGTCAGGACACTGGAGCCATGACCTCGCATGACAACCTTGACCATCAGTGATAGAGCCTTCTATCCAACCACATGCCTATTAAAAGTTCTGGCACCTTGAGTTCACCATTGACCACCTGGCTGGCATCTGCCACAGGATGCCTGTGCAGTACATCCTTGGAGACTTGAACATTCCCGGGCTCAATCTGAAGATGACACTGAGAAGACTGAGGCCTGGGTGACTTCATCTTGAGCTAGCGAGCATCTTCTCAGGTATGAGTTATGCAGCTGACCATGAACCCTACCTGAGAATGAACAGAAGAAGCAATTCCCAGGGGACTAGGAACATAAACAATCCTTGGGAAAACCGCAGGCAGGCAGGTGCTGGAGTGCTTGGTGACGCTACAGTCAGACTACAGGTGGTGTTTGTTTAAAAAAGGAACTCTGCAGTTTAGCATGTATCCTCTTGAGACTCCTCTGTGGTGCAAGCCAACCAGTTTAAAGAATGTAGCCCCCCTTGATCTAACCAACAACTTGTTTCTGGTCCTTTCCCACTTTGTAGTGTGCCAATCATACTATAAAGTTGTTTTGTGATTTTCCTGGGGTTTGTAGTGATTTGTTACAAGAAATTATGATGTATGTGAAGCCCTACCTTCCCTAAAAAAGTGTATAAAAAGTGTTGTAACCATGGTCTTGGGGCCTCTCAGCATCATGGGCTGCTGCCATGTACACTGGGGGGACCAAGATCAAGCTTCCAATAAAGACTCCTTTGCTTTTACATGGTGACGGTCTCTGGTGGTCTTTTGGGTAAGGATTTCAGAGTTAGGCTTTACAACACCCCCGGTGTTCATTCCTCCACCAGAGACAGAGGTCAGTGTGCCACTGGCACAGGACAGACAGGAAATGAGGGCGGGAGTCGGGACCCATGAAGCCCCGAGACTTCCTCTAGGGGGCACTAAGACCTCTTGACTGCCATTCTCAGAGACAGAGGTGGGTCTCTCTTCTGGCTCAGCCTTTAGTCTAGATGGCACATCTGGCATTCAGAGAGGGCCAACTGAAGGTGGGGCAGGTTTGGTTAGAGGCTGGTGGGAAAACCAGAGACCCTGGGCTCTGAGCAGGGTTGTTTTTGAGAATACTCACAACCCAGGAACATTGCTGGGATGGATCAGCCCTTTTCTCCTTCCCGAGAGAGAGGGACGTAGAGCCCTCCTGTCTTCTTCCCTTGGCTGTGAAATCCTTTCATTCCCACATCCTGTGGTTGGATAACTAGACCTCACCTCATTGCCCAGTGTCAATGCAGGACAGTGAGAGATCCTGAGTCTCTGATAAGTTCAGGGATCCTCAGTATGAGTTTGTACTTGAACGTCCTAACAGTGCATGGTCAGTCCCATCTAAGACTGCCATGATATAGGACATAGAATCTAGAGAATCAGAGCAGGATTGGGTCTGTTCTGGGAGTCTTGAGTATATGTGTAAGCTTTGAGCTCTGGTGTGCCCATCTGCTTCCTTTTCTTCGGTGGGTCTTTGCTAGAAAAAGCTTGAAACTAGAGACTGGGTCCTATCCCTTGTCTTTGATGCTAAAAGCTAGCACTCTACATTTGAGCCACACCTCCACTTACAACTTTTTTGGGTGTTTAATTGTACATAAAGAATTCTCATGGACTTTGCAGTTAAGGGTTGCATCCAACTGCAGTCCTCAGATCTCAGTCTCCTGAGGAGATAGGATGAAAGGCATGGAAAAGTTTCTTTGGCCGGCTGCCAGTAACTCATGGCTGTCATCCTAGTTACTCAGGAACTGAGATCTGAGGATCACGGTTTAAAGCCAGCCTGGGCAGAAAAGTTCTGCGAGACTTGATGTCCAATGGACCACCAGAGAATAGGCAGTGTGGCTCAAGTGGGAGAGTGCTCACCTTCAGCTGCAGAACTGAGGGACAGTGCCCTGGCCCAGAGTTCAAATCCCATGATCAACAACAAAAAAAGAGGTAACTAAGTTTTCCACATAGCAGTGTGTACAGTAGGAAATGACATACTGGGCTATGAGACATTCCAGGTATGTGAGAAGCTTAATGTTTTATCTACAGTGGGTCTGAAGTCGGCAGTGCCACCTTCTCGGGGGTGGGATGTGATCCTAATGGAGGGAGTTCATGGTTCTCTTCTCAGAAACTACTGAAGTTTTGGGCTGTGTGTGTGTGTGTGTGTGTGTGTGTGTGTGTGTGTGTGTGTGTGTCTGTGTGTCTGTGTGTCTGTGTGTCTGTGTGTGTCTATGTGTCTGTGTGTCTGTGTGTGTCTGTGTGTCTCTGTGTCTCTGTGTCTTTGTCTGTGTGTCTGTGTGTGTCTGTGTGTGTCTGTGTCTGTGTGTGTGTTTGGAGGTAGAACTGGGCCTTGGACTCAGGGCCTAGGTGCTGTTCCTGAGCTATTGTGCTCAAAGCTAGTGCTCTGACACTTGAGCCACAGCTCCACCTCTGGCTATTTGGTGGTTCACTGTAGATAGGAGCCACACAGTCTTTCCTGCATGGGCAGGCTTTGAACTGTGATCCTCAGATCTCAGCCTCCTGAGTAGCTAGGATGACAGACATGAGCCACCCGTGCTGGCTTTTTGTGTGTGTGTGTGTGTGTGTGTGTGTGTGTGTGTGTGTGTGTGTGTGTGTGTGTGTGTGTGTGTGTGTGTGTATGGGTGTGTAGAAGTGGGTTGTAACACGGAGTGCTGGACCCTTTGGTAACTTATAACTGCTATCTGTGGGGGATGCATGGGCTTAGGTTTAGGGGCCTGGAAGGGTGGAACACTTGAAGGGAACTCAGCACCATTAAATTATAAGACCAAAGGATCTGTGTGCCCTGGAGATGTCTACTCCCTTAGGCCTGGTTGTTGGCAGAGAGAGCTTAGGAGGACCTGGGGGTGGGGCCCACAGAGGGTGACTCCCCAGGTTGACAGACAGCATAGCCAGCCCTTAGTAAGGAAGTGAGCCCTGTTAGTATGGAGTGCACTGGTATGGGTCAGAGTCTGGGTCTTCTCATAATGACGATTCATGGGTGAAGCCAACCCTATTTTAAATCTTGACCTCTAATTTTGAGATTTCAGTATCCTGAATAGCTAGAATTACATGCATGAGCCTCTGGCACAAGGCCTCGAATTTTTTTTTTTTTTTTGGTATATTAGGGTTTGTACTCAAGGCCTTAGGCTTGCCAGTCAGGTCTTTTACCATGTGAGCTAAGCCTGTATGTCTTGTACATTTCCGAGATAGATAATATATGCTCAGGCTGGGCTGGATCGCAGCCCTCCTATCTGTGACAGGCATTCGCCAGCAGGCCTGGTCCTCTTTAGTTGGAATGCTAGACATGTAGCTTCACGCTCAGTCATTGGTTTAGGTGGATTGTCCCAAACTCAGTCCATGGCAGCCGATTCTTGACCTAAGGTGAAGCTCTGGATTGGGCCTCGACCATTGGTCCTCAGTCTCCTCCTGAGACAGTTGTGAGGAAACAAGGAATCAATACAAGAGCATCTCTGGGGCAGAGGCAGGCATAGACGGAGGGGCTGTCAGATATGGTTCTTGGCAATTCTGTGAGCATATGACAGGAAGATACCCAGAAAGCGCTCAGATGGGGCCTGTTATTTATCGTGCAACTAGTACGGGATTATGAAACAAAACATGGCTCTCTTTCATCCTTACCCTATCGCCATGAGGAAAGGGATCCTTCACTGTGCTCAGTTTTGCAGCTGGGGAAAATGAGGCATGGAGACGCTAGGTGACCTACTCATGACCCCTAGCTGACAGCAAGCTCGGCCTGACTTCTCTGCCATGTTCCCTAGGACAGTGGGTGTTATTCAGTCCACTTCTTGTGGTGGCAAGTCCACTTCTTGTCAGTTGTGAGGCTTGAACTCTGGACCTGGGCACTGTCCCCGAGCTCTTCAGATAAAGGCTAGTGCTCTACCATTTAAGCCACAGCATCACATCCAAATTTCTGGTGGTTCTTTGAAGATAAGTGTCTCACAAACGTTCCTGCCTGGGCTGGCTATGAACCATGATCCTCATATCTCAGCCTCCTGTGTGGTTAGCATTATAGTCCTGTGCCACTGACACCTGGCTAAAGTATAATTCGGATTTTCTTTCTTTCTTTCTTTCTTTCTTTCTTTCTTTCTTTCTTTCTTTCTTTCTTTCTTTCTTTCTTTCTTTCTTTCTTTCTTTCTATCTCTTTCTTTCTTTCTTTCTATCTCTTTCTTTCTTTCTTTCTTTCTTTCTATCTCTTTCTTTCTTTCTTTCTATCTCTTTCTTTCTTCCTTTCTTTCTTCCTTACTTACTTTCTTTCTTTCTTTCTCTCTCTCTTTTTCTCTTTCTTTCTTTCTTTCTTTCTTTCTTTCTTTCTTTCTTTCTTTCTTTCTTTCTTTTTTTCTTTCTTTCTTTCTTTCTCTCTCTCTCACATTTTCTGACTCTGTCTCTGTCTCTGTCTCTCTCCCTACCTATCTCTCTCACATAGGAACTGGTTGAATGGGTGCTGGAGGAGGTGGCCCAGGGTCCCCATGTGGCTGGACTCAAGGTGGTCCTCCCATTCTGGAGGTGGGCTGTAGGTCAGGAGCTGTCTCCTGCGCCTATTGAAATACCTCCCTGAGGTAAGCCAAACTGTGCCCGGGTTAGACAGTGTTGGATATTCATCGTCCATCCCTCCCGTGAGTCCTTCCCCACTACCCTCTGCTAAGACAGTTAAAAGAAAATGGATACGGAGGCTTTGCGTTGTCCTCCCACCCAGCACGATCCCGGGCCTCTGATCCTCACCACCACTTATCTTGCCAGATCCTGGTTATAAGAAAATGAATCTACTGTATGTCTACTTTGCTTTGCTAGAGTGTGTTATTTTGGGGTGGAGGGGCAATATGCAGAGGAAAGACCCTAGGCCTGACACCTCTTGGGGGACATTTGTTCTTGTGACAGAGCCAAGTCATTGCTGTCAATAAGGAGGAAGCTGCCATCAGACTGACCTGGAACAATACTCACAGGTAGGTAGGCTGTTGAAGTATAAAACCCACCCATGTCAGCTTCCCACTCACCACAAGGGGGGGGTGCAGTGTGGGTGGCAAAGAACTGGCCCTAGGGGATTATAAATGGATGGTGGCAGTCAGGTGCTGGTGGCTCCCACCTGTCATCCTGGTTATTCAGAGGCTGAGGTCTGATGGTTGTGACTCAGGACCAGCCCGGGCAGAAGAGTCGGTCAGATTCTTATCTCCCATAAACAACCTCCCCCCATACACAAAAAAGCCAGATGTGGTGCTGTGGCTAAAGTGGTAGAGCCTCAGCCTTGAGAAAAAGAAACTCAGGAATGACACCCAGGCCCTGAATCCAAGACCTAGGACTCACAAAAATAAAATAAAATAAATGAATAGTGGGCACGTGTTATCTTACTGCCAAAAAGGATGGATTCAGTCTTCTCTCTGGTAATTGTAGCCAAAGATAAGGGGCTTCCTTTGATGTTCCTCTAAACCGCTCCTTCTCTCCATTACCTCTCCAGGCTTCAGTTGCAGGATAAAATTCAGATCATTCCACTCGATGTGACCTTACATACTCTCCCTAACCGCCTTCCTTGGGGTGGGGATCCAGGATGGACTCACCAATGGGAGGATGAGACACCGCAGAGATGGGGGTAGGTATCCCTGAAACTCAAACCGTCTCTCTCTCTCTCTCTCTCTCTCTCTCTCTCTCTCTCTCTCTCTCTCTCTCTCTCTCTCTCTCTCTCTCTCTCTCTCTCTCTCTCTCTCTCTCTCTCTCTATCTCTCTCTCTCTCTCTCTCTCACACACACACACACACACACACACACACACACACACACACAGACACTCACCTATGCCAATTCAATTCAAAGTAGCCTTTTCCAAAGACACTTTATCTCCTTGGATTAACTAATCTAGGAGACAAACTTGAACCCCTGAAATTGACTATTTTAACTGGGGCTTGCTAGTTGACACGAGATAAACAGAAGCTCAAAAGAAAGGCTCTGGTGCCCATCACCTCTGGCTCAGGCTCAAGCCTGACATCCTGGTGACTTGGCAGGCAGAGATCTAAGCATCAAAGATCAAAGCTAGCCATAAGATAGAAATCCAGAGAGACTCTTCTCTCCATGGAAGCACCAAGAAGCCAGATGTGGAGCTGTGGCTCCAGGGGTAGAGCAGTAGCCTTGAGCACGAAAACTCAGAGAGAGAGAGAGCTCCCAGATCCTGAGTTCAAGCCCCCACAAAAATATGGCCTCATCTTGTTGCCCCATACTGCCTGGGCCTCGAGTGACCTCTCATGGAGTATGGTACAGCAGCGGTCCCAGGGTAGTGTATGAGAGCCTTCAAAAAGTGGGTGGTGGAAGCCAGGCCTTCTCCTTCATGCACTCTCAATCCACACCAGCCAGAAGGCAGAGCGTGACAAGGCCAGCAGCCTGCAGAATGAAGATCCCTCTCTACCAGGACAATTGGAGTGGGCTTCATAGAAGTAGGACTAGAAAGGGGATCTTACTTAACAAGGAGGAGCATACAGGAAGCACAGAGTGCAAAGATACTGTAGATATAGGACAACATAGCTGAGCATGATCATTTCCAGCCATGGATGCTGCTGAGAAACTCGGTACAGGTGTGCAAGACTGCCCCGAGACAGGGCCAAGGGGTCACAGAAAAACATCTATCCAAGGTTGGAATTGTGTCTTAGCAGTATTGGGCTCGCTAGCACACAGGAAACCCTTGATTCAATTCCTATGTCCCACATACACAGAAAAAAAGTCGGAAGTGGCACCTTGGCTCAGGTGGAAGAGCGCTCACCTCCATCAAAAGAAGCTCCAACACAGCACTCACGCCCCGAGATCAAGCCCCAGGACTGTCAACATAAAACAGCTATCAAAGTGACCTTGGTGATGGGTGGATGGCTATGCCCTGTAATTCTTAGTAGATCCATCCATGCTTTGTGTCTCCTTCATTGACAGAGGGGAACTGGACACTCCTTCTGCCCTGAACACCTGGACCCGGTTATCAGCAACCCTCCCAATATCTGCCAACAGGACATGAAGCAGCTGGCCCAAGAAATACTAAGGTGCCTGTTGGGTGGGGCAGGGGGATACAGGCAGGCCCCAGAGTCATAGTGGGTATGATCTGCTCCGGATGACCAGGCCATCCACAGGAGGCAGATGGGAGCTTAGAGAGGGGTAGAGATGTGGAGGGGACCCTTTAATGCATATGGACCTACCCAGATTCCAAGCCTCCCTTTGCTGTCCCTGAGGGCGGTAGAAGAGTATCTAGGTGGTAGTGTCTAGAGGAGGACTAGGAGGAAATACTAAAGAATGAGACACCATAAGCCCTGGGCTGGTGTCTCACACCTGTCATTCTGGCTATTTGGGAGGCTGAGATCCAGAGGATCCCGTTTCCCAGCCCAGGCAGGAAAGTCCCATGAGAGTCTCATCTCCAGTCTCCAACTGGAAGTGGTTCCATGGCTCAAATGGTAGAGCACTGGACTTGAGTAAAAATCATCATTGGAGACAGTACCCAAGCCCTGAGTTCAAGCCCCTCAACCAAAAAAAAACCAGAAAGACACCCCTTGCCTGTAAGAGATGGTGAAGGAGTGGGGGTGCTGTGGTTGGGAGAACAGGTGCTGGCCTCAATGTACAGAAATTTGTAAGATCTCCCCTGTTTTGCCTAAGTGTAAAATCACAGAAGGATGGGCGTTGCCTTACCAAGAACTCCAGAGGTTGTGGCCTGTCTTAGGCAGAGAGTGGAGTGAATGTGAGCAGGGATGGGAGGGTAGTGTCAATTTTTTTTCTCTCCATCCATGGAAGTGTGGTTTTGGGTGCTGGTGTCAAAGTCTGAAGCAAAGGATTGCATGTTACTTGTAGCCTGACAAGTTGGGTTTCCCCTGGGTATAAGAAGGTAACTGAAGCCAGGTGCTGCCATTGGCTCAACTGTAATCCTAGCTACTCAGGAGACTGAGATCTGGGGATTGCGGATCAAAGCCAGCTTAGGGTGGATTTGAATCACCAGATAACCGGAAGTGGTGCTATGGCTCCAGTGGTAGAGCACGCACCTTTAGCTGTGTGAAGGCCCAAAGTTCAAACCCCATGACCAACAACCAAAAATAAGGTAGCTGAATTTTCTGCATTGCATTGTGTACAGTAGGAAATGCGATACTATGTTATGAGCCATTCCAGACGTGTGAGAGACTGAGTTTTGTTTACAGTTGGTCTGAGGATCGTAGAGCTATCTTCTCAGGGGTTGAGATGTTCAGGTGCTCAGGGACTGCTGAGTCCTTGGGCTACCCCTGTGTATGTGTGTGTGTGTGTGTGTGTGTGTGTGTGTGTGTGTGTGTGTATTTTCCCCTCATCTTACTCTGTCCCCTTCCTGGGCGCCTGTCTGCCTCTTCCTGATTTCAGAGGGAGCCCCTCCTCCATGGCACCCTGCCTTTAGCCCCCTATCTGGGTCTACAATGAGTCCTAAATTGGCAGATACCTGTATATTCTAGCTTTCTGTTGGGGCCCAATCTGGCTGTCCATAAATTTGGCCGCCTCCAGAGGATTCTGGATCAGCAGGGCCAGCTGGCATAGGTTCTCCCCTGCCCCTGGACGGGAGGATGTCGGTCATGCCATGTCCTTCCCTATTCCTCAGCTGGGCCTCTGGATGCATGTCCATCTTAGCAGGCTGGCAGTGGAGTGGGGGAAGGGTGGTTGCCAATGGCTCTGGCCAACTTCAGCCTGATAGCTGACTGAAAGCTGCCTAAACATGGAGGATCTGGGGCTACATGGAAGGTAAGGCCAAGTTGTCTTGGAAGTATCCATTGGTGTCTAGGAAATGTAAATGTAACTTATCACAGGAAAGTCTATCTTCCCCCACCCAGCTGGGCCTCTCAGGTCCTTCTAAACAATTCCAGATAACCATAATACAGAGGCACAGACTAGATTCCAGAGTCAGGGTACAGGGGGTGAGAGACTTGGATGGCCAGTACCTCAATGTTCTGGGGCATTAGCCTTGACCTGGTTATGTCCCCCTTGTGTAAGTTCAATTCTTAACCCAGTGCTAGCCACACATCGGCTACTTGTGGCAGTTCTGTGGAAGTAGCAGGAATGGAAGTGAGATCTAGGATGACCAAAATCTGGATTTATGGCCTGTGGGGTTGGGGATGGCAAAGGGTTTCTATTTTAAAAAATCACATAGGGCTGGGAAGGTGTCTCAGTGGTAGAGCACTTGCCTTGCATGCCTGAGGCCCTGGGTTCGATTCCTCAGCACCACATAAGCAAAAAAGAAAAAGCCAGAAATGACGCTGTGGCTCAAGTGGTAGAGGACTAGCCTTGAGCTGAAGAGCTGAGGGACAGTGCCCAGACCCAGAGTTCAGGCCCCATGACCAGACACCCCCCCCAAAAAAAAAAAAACCAAAATCTCAGAGCTGGAACTCAGAGCCTAGGCCCTATCCCTCAGCTAACACTCTACAACTTGAATCACAGCTCACCTTTCATCTTTTTTAGTACTTTAGTGGAGAGAAGAGTCTCACGGACTTTCTTGCCTGGGCTGGCTTCAAGCTGCCATCCTAAGAGCTCAGCCTATTGAGTAGCTGGATAGCTGTATGAGACATTGGCACCTGCTAAAGATGTTACTCTGTTTGTGTGTGTGTGTGTGTGTGTGTGTGTGTGTGTGTGTGTGTGTGTGTGTGTGTGTGTGTTTGTGTGTGTGTGTGTTTGTGTGTGTGTGTGTGTTTACCGGGGCTTGAACTCAGAGCCTAGGTGCTATCCTTTAGCTTGTTTGCACAAGGTTGGTGCTGTACCATGTGAACTAGTGTAGCTCAGCTTCCCAGCTTTTTGATGATTCATTGGAGATAAGAGTGTACCCAGGCTAACTTTGAATCTTGATTGATCCTCAGGTGTCAGCCTTGAATAGCTAGGATTATAGGCATGAGCCACTGCCACCCAGCTGCAAGGATGTCTTTTCATATGCTCTTCTGTTCTAACAGCTGTCTACTTGCCCTGGCCTAGACCTCTGACCTCTACATCAGCTCCTAGCAGCCCCTGACTGTGTGGAGAACCTAAAGCTCAAACCTGATCCCATTTCTTTGTCCTCAGGGGAGGGTATGTTTTGTCTGAAGCCTGGGTTGGAGGGGTAGCTGTACATGGGTGCTTGGCTGGGACAGAGAGGTACTCTGTTTTATCCAAGAAGGAAAGTGTGGCCGGTTAGATACTAACAGCTCATTCTCTCATATTCCTATCTCCTCAGAGGCTGAGATATGAGGATTGCCATTCAGTGGCAGCCCAGATAGAAAAGTCTATGAGACTCTCTTCTGCAAATAACCACAGAAAGCTGGAAGAAAAGCTGTGGCTCAAGTTGTAGAGTGCTAGCCCTCAATGAAAAAAACTCAGGGAAAGAGCCCAGGCCCTGAGTTAAAATCCTGTACCAATATGTGCACTCACACATGCATGCACACACACACACACACACACACACACACACACACACACACACACACACACAGAGGTGTTAATGATGAGCTGAGGTAGAACTGTGGGTAGTCCTGAGGCATAATCATAGTAAAGTCTCAAGGCAGATCAAGTTGTTTCTCCCTAAGTCCTTCTTGGGTTGAGGGGTCTGGGTCATGGCAGTAAGTTCCATGGGACCTGCCCCTCCATCCATGCATAGGGACATAGGACCAAGAGAAGGAAACTATGGATGCTCCTTTTTAGTTGGCCCACGATTGCAGACCTTCATTTGCCCCCGAGCACTGGTGAGGAAAGCAGGGCTCCAAGCCCTGGGACTCCAGGGGTAGTGACTGCTACAAGCAGCAGCCAGCCACCTGTGGATTCCTGAGCCTACAAGTCTTTCATGAGCCCAACTCAACACCCGTCAAAGGTGTGCCTGACAGATTCACACTTTTATGATACTTGCATGAGTGGGCATTACCTGCTGTGCCATCTTGCAGCTCCTGCCCCTGTTGGTCCAGAACCCTGGTATGAGATGTCGATTTACTGCTCAGATCCATAGTGCACCTTTGACAGATGCCATTCTGATGACTTGACCGAAGACCTCCGTGCCCCAAGGCTTGACCTTTCTCTGATACTCTGGCCTACTCTGTACGAAAAGACCTCCAAAGAGGCTGCTCTGAAGACTGGTGGGACACCTAGACATTGGGAGACCCTCAGGGGCCCACTGGAAAGTACTCTGCCACAGAGTGAGGTCCAAGCAGGCCAGTTGCTGTTCATGGGGCTTGAACTCTGGGCCTGGGAGATGTCCCCCAGCTCTTCAGCTTACCACTTGAGCCACAGTGCCACTTCCAGTTTTCTGGAGGTTCCTTGGAGATCAGAGTCTCCTGGACTTTCTGACCTGGGCTGGCTTTGAACCGCGATCCTCAGGTCTCAGCCTCCTGAGGAGCTAGGAGGACAGGTGTGAGCCACCGGTGCTAGGAGTTTCACTACAGTGGACTAGGAGCTCCTGAAAGCTTTACTTTATTTTTTTAGGTGCCAGTACTGGGGCTTGAATTCAGTGTCTGGGATTTGGTCTCTTAATTTTTTCCCTCAATGCTGGCACTGTATCACTTGAGCTACAGCTCCATTTCTGGCTTTTGGTAGTTCAGCGGCAAGAAGGGTCTTAGCAACTTTCCTCCCTCTGATCTCAGTCTCCTGAGTAGCTAGGATTTACAGGGGTTGTGCCACTAGTGGCATTAGGCTAGAAGCCTTTCTTTTTTTGAGGGGGGGAGTCCAGTCATGGGGCCTGAACTCTGGGCCTGGGCACTGTCCCTCAGCTCTTCAGCTCAATGCTAGCGCTCTACCACTTGAGCCACAGCACTACTTCCAGCCTTTTTCTTTTTTGCTTATGTGGTACTGAGGAATCGAACCCAGAGCCTCAAGCATGCAAGGCAATCACTACCACTGAGACACCTTCTCAGCCCCTAGAAGCTTTTCTTAAGCAAGTGTTCTTCCCTGCATTTGCCCTGATTCCTCCCTGCAAAGGAGGCCTGAGGGTCAGGAGCTATGCAAAATAGGCTGCCAGCCACAGGAAATGCATGGGGTCCATGGTGAAAAGACAAGCTAATCTTCCTCCTGGGCCCCAATCTGGGATCCCAACCTCTGCTCTACATGTGACTCAAGTACAAACCTTGACACAGCCTTGAATGTCCTGCCAGACTTGTCTGAAGCCACAAAACCTTCATTCCACCCACACCACCTGCTCTAAACCACACCTCAGGACCGTTGCCCATGCTGGACTTTCTGCCTGAGGCTCTCTGTCCTCTTTCACATCTTAGAACTCCTGTGGAATTTTGGCACTGGTTATATCACCTCGTGGATCAAGTCTTTCCTTCCAATCTCCCTCTCTTTTTTTTTAGTATTAAGTTTCTAGAGATGGAACTTGTGCAGGCTGACTGGCAAATGCTCAATCTTGATGTGTGTGTGTGTGTGTGTGTGTGTGTGTGTGTGTGTGCGCGCGCATGTGTGTGCCATTCCTAGGGTTTGAATTCATGGCCTGGATGCTATTCTATCCCTGAGCCTTTGTGCTCAAGGCTAGCGCTCTACTTGAACCACAGCTCTACTTCTGGATTTTTGGGTGTTTAATTGGAGGAAAGTATCTCATATAGACTTGGTTGCTTGCAATTGTCATCCTCAAATCTCAGCCTCCTAATTAGCTAAGATTACAGGGGTGAGCCTCCAGCACCTGCCCTTTACCCTACCTCTTACCTATAATGTCGGACCTCCTCTGAGTCCCAGAACAATATATCTCACCAGGCTGACTTTTGTTTTGCCAGTCTTGGGGCTTGAACTCAGGGTGTGGACATGTTCCTGAGCTTATTTTGCTCAAGGCTAGCACACTACCACTTAAGCCCTAGTGCCACTTTTGGCTTTTTCTGTTTCTGTGGTACTGAGGAATAGAACCCAAGGCTTCATGCATACGTGCTATGTAACCACTCTACCACTAAGCCACATACACAACCCACAATCCAAGGCTCACTTCTCATGGGAGTTATGAGGGTGGGGTTTATTAACTTATCCCTTTAATTGTAGAAATCGCTGACTATTTCATATCTTTGCCAATATTTGGGACCAGCCTGTGACTTGGAAATGAGGAATGATAAATGAGTGATAGCCACCAGGCCCCGGAAGTCTAGGCTCACATCATACAGAGGGATAGAGAATATGAAGCCAGAATCTTCGACAACTACTATAGCCTAGAACTGTGGTCTCCCTGGAGGCAGTGTCTGGCTTCTAGGTGTCCCAATGGGACACCTCGGCCAGAACATAAGGCTTCTGTTTTTTAAATGGCAGAGAAGGATGCTTTGTTCAAGTTGCCAGCTCAGACTTAGTACTCTCTGAGGGCTTGTCCTAGCTTGCCCAGGTTGGGTGCCTGGGCATGGGCAACCTGCTGAATGCTCATCATCCATACAAAGATACAAGGAGTTATTGCCTCCTATGATTTTTGGCAGATCTGTGGTTGTACTATGAGCCTAGGATCTCTCCCTGAGCTCCTTTTGCTGAAGTGTAGCACTCTGCCCTTGAGCCACAGACACATTCATGGTTTTTCTTTTTCATGTGACCTCTTAGAAAGAAGGGTATCATGGACTTTCCCACCCCGGCTGAATTGAAATTGGCATTCTTTACATCTCAGCCTCCTAAGGAGCTAGGATTACAGGCAGGAGCCACTGACAACTTGCTTTCTTTTCTTCTTGTTCTTTTTTTTTTATTCATAACAATCTGAAATCTTCACGGTGTCATTCCAATGGATTGCATTCAAATTAAACCACTCAGGCTTGGAGTTTGAATGCTAGGTCTGCCACCCACAAATGGAGGGAGATCCTGACAAACTCATTCCTGTTCATGTGAATGCTATTGCAATATTATAAAAGTAATAATTAAATGTGCAGTGGCTTCATGATTCTATTTTAGAATGCCACAGAATAAGTATTGGATTTATATCATCCATTCTAGCATCATGGTATGATTAAGGATACTGACTAATTTTTAATTAATGCTTTCATATGTATTCAACCAGGATACTTCATTCAATGGAAACATAATTTAATAGCTAATAATTGGTAATAATATATATAATTTAATATCCTCACAGTCCCTCTCTCTCTATATATATATATGTATATATATACATAAATATATATCTCAATCTACACATCTATCAACATATATATGTATATATGTATATTTATATATAAATATACATATATATGATGATAGATGTGTATATATATGATAGATATGTATATTTACATATATATATAAATATACATATATCATCATACCTATGATCAAGCCCCACTAGTCCCATGGGAATAGTGTGGCTTGATCATAGGTCCTCTGAGCTCCCTGGCAGCTCAGTTTGCCAGAGTCTGGTCTGCTAAGATTGTGACCCCATTTATGGATTGGGCATTGTAGTCTGTGAGTTGAAATCCCAGGATGGCCAAAAATTGATTCTTTGTAGTAAGAAGCCAATTTTGACACATTGTTTTCCTTCTCTGAGAAAGTCCTTGGTCTCAGTATGATGTATAAAATATATCCTATGTGGTATGATATACTAAAAGGAATGTTATATGTGTAATAATACTAAATAAATAAGGGTAATAAATGTCAATGCAGTAAACCCATGTATATAAATAGATCTCATATATGAACATTATTTTTTCCAGGGCTGGGATTCAATTCAGGTCCTAGGAACTGGTCTGAATTTCTTGTCTTCAAGGACAGTGAGCCATTCCCCTTCACCCACATTGTCACAGAGTTGCCCAGACCCTGAGTTCAAATCCCATGCCTACCAGAAAAATTGTGCAAATTCAAGCCAGGGTCTAATTATTATTATTATTATTATTATTATTATTATTATTATTATTATTATTATTATTATTATTATTGTTATTATTATTATTATTATTATTATTATTATTATTATTATTATTATTATTATTATTATTATTATTGCCATGTACGGGGATTGAAGTCAGGTCTTGGCATCTCTGCCACTGCCAGCACTGGGATCCTAGGACCTGAGTTCAAATCTCCGGACAGGCAAAAAATATAAAAAATAAAAAGGAGAAGCATAATACTGAGAAGTTCAAGAAAGTAGTTTTGCCTTTTTATTTCCTTTGTATTGTAACCATCCTGGGTCTAAATGCCAAGGCCCAGAAAGTGTACATGACCTTGCATTGCTGATGTTTGGCAGCTATTAAGGAAGCCATAGCCAAAACTGGCAAATTAGGTCTGGAGGTCGAATCCCAGGACTGCCACTAATGAATGGTGGGAGAGTCTAAGAAACCCATTCCCATATGCATCCATAGGAATGGAATGTTATAAAAGTAACAATTAAATTAGTAGTTAGTGTACGATTATATTATAAAATTATACACAACAATTATACTACATTGACTAATTTTCAATTAATATTTTATTCTATATTCAATCATGATACTTTAAAAAGGAAGGAATAATTTAATTGCCAATAATTGGTAGTAATAGTTTATATGCAGTTACATAGTATACAGTCATCTCTCTCTTGTTATACACATATACATCCATTTAACTGTCAACCAATCTACACATTTATCTGTTCATACTCTTGTCACTCCCGGGGCTCAGTGGTTGGGTGCTTGCCTAGTATGTACAAATCCCTGGGTTCGATTCCTCACTACCGCATGCACAGAAAAATCTGGAAGTCATGCTGTTGATCAAGCAGTCGAGCACTAGCTTTGAGCATAAAAGCTTAGGGACTATGTCTAAACCCTTACTCAAGACCCAGGACTGGCACCAAAAAAAAAGAAAATAGAATGTTCTAACTTCAATGGTATAAGTATAGGGTTTCAAATACCTCCTTACAGAGCAAACCAGGAGTCTGGTGCTGACAGCTGACATCTAAACTGACAGCCAGAAGTAAATCACTACCACCCAGCCCCACGGAGCCAGATGCTGCTAGTTCACTCAGCCCTGTCATCCAAGATATTCAGGGGCTGAGATCTCACACTGGTGGGTTTAAAACCCAGCCCTTGCAAGAAGTCTGCAAAACTCTGAGCTGTGGCTCACAGTGGTAGAGCTTTAGCCTTGAGCAAAAGATTTGAGAACAGTACCTCCAACCTTCCAGTGCATTCCCTGTGGCTGACTCCCAGACCTCCCAAAAAAAACCCATCCCTCTAAATCATTAGATGTGAATTTTGTGTGGCTTGTGACGTGTTTCTGAAAGAATGCTGAAACCGAAGAAAGGACCCTAATTCTAATGTCTGCATGTGGGATACAGCTATGTGATGAGTCCTTCATGAGGTGTGTGCTGAGTCCTTCATGGGGTTCATTCTTTCATCTGGTCCTTGTAAGAGCTCCACAAGTAAGATGATGGTGCAGATGAGAAACTTGAGGCTCACCAAAATTATGTATGTACTGAAATCTAGTGAGTTGTCTCCTGCAGAAAATTGTTTATTTTTCTCAGTCGTGAACCTTGAACTCAGGGCCTAGGCACTGACCCTTCCCTGTTGGCTCATGGCTAATGCCCTCCCACGTGGAGCCAAGGACTCTCTTGCAACAGAGTGTTATGATCTATGCATCTGTAGCTGAGGTCTGTCACCCTGCCTACTCAAGAAGCTGAGAACTGAGAATCTGGGTTCCAAACTATCCCAGACACAAAGTGTCCCATGAAAATATTATCTCCTATTCACCACTTAGAAACTTGAAGTGGAAGTTGGGCACCACTACCTCATGCCTGTCCTCCTAGCTACTCAGGAGCCTGAGAGCTGAGGATCAGGGTCCAAAGCCAGTCTGGGCAGGAAATTCTTGAGATGGACGCTACTCTCTAGGGACCCAACAAAAAACCTGAAGAAATGCTGTAGCTCAAGTGGTAGTGCAATTGGCTTTAGCTGAAGAACTGAAGGACAGCACCCAGGCCTAGACTTCAACTCCTCCAACATACAAGAAGAGAAAGAAAGAAACCTGAAGAAGAGGGGTTAGACTTCTTTGCATGTATGAATCCCTGGGTTTTGATTCCTCAGTATCACATCACTAAAAAAAAAAAAAAGCCTGAAGTGGCCCTGAGGCTCAAGTGGTAGAGTGCTATCCTGGTACAGGAGAAACTCAGGTACAGTGCTCAGGTCCTGAATTCAAGTTCCAGGACAAATGTATGGAGAGAGAGAGAGAGAGAGAGAGAGAGAGAGAGAGAGAGAGAGAGAGAGAGAGAGAGAGAGAGAGAGAGAGAGAGAGAGAGAGAGAGAGAGAGAGAGAGAGAGAGAGAGAGAGAGAGAGAGAGAGAGAGAGAGAGAGAGAGAGAGAGAGAGAGAGAGAGAGAGAGAGAATAAGATCAGAAGTGAAGCTGTGACACCAAATTGTGGTAAAACACTGAGCTTCTGTTCTGAGCTCATGGTCAGCACCCAGGCCCTGTGTTCAGCCCCAAAAGCTAGCCATCCACGGCTCAACTAGGAGAGCTCAAAGGTTTCAAAACCTGATGAGCTTCACCAGCCTAGATGACAGGAAGCATTGTGGTATTACCCATGTGCTTAGATTCAGTGAGCTTCTGGAAACCTAAGGAGGCAACTTTACCAATTAGGAATCTTTAAATTCGGTTCAGCTCTCTAGTTGTCTGCCAGAAGGACCCTTGAATTAATTGTAGCAGTTTGTTTCAACACTGGGACATAGTCTAACAAAGACAGGATAAGTACAAGGAACTTGGCCTGCCACAGGAGGTGGTACAAATGAAGGCTTCCTGTCCAAACAGAGCACTGGGGAAAGAGATAGCTTTGGATACAAAGAAGCCTTTTTCTCCTGGCCTTCAGAACCCACCCACACTCATCCTCACTAATTGGCCCAGATGGAGTTGTTTGTTACACAGCTGTACAGGAGTGAGGTCTTTTGTCTGCCTGTTCCAACAATGAGGCCGACTTCATCCAGAAGCCTGAGGTGCACAGAAACCCTGAGGCTACACTGGGAACAGTGAGGTAAGCCCTGGAATATGCACTGTCTTGATCTCGCTTTGTGCTATGAAACCATTTTATTCAAAGCAAATTTCCTAGATGTGTGCCTTTCAACATAGGGACTCTGGATCTTAACTGATAGAAATACATTCATACATACATGGGTAGACATGGAGTTACTGTTTTTTGTTTTTCTGTTTTTTTGTTTTTTTGTTTGCAAGTCTGGGTGTGAGCCTAGGCACAGTCCCTGAGCTCCTTTTGCTCAAGGGTAGTGCCCTTGAGCAACAGCCCCCGCCATGTTTTATTTTTAATTCTTGTAATCCCTTAGAAATAAGATTGTCCTGGGCTTTCCTGTCCCGACTGAATTCAAATTGTCATTCTCTACCTCTCAGACTCCTGAAGAGCTAGGATTACAGGCAGGATCCACTGCCACTTGGGTTTCTTTTCCTCATGACAGTCTGAAATCCTCACAGTGTCATTCTAATGGTTTGCATTTCTGAGTAAACTACTCAGGCCTGGAGTTGGAATGCCAGGACCACCACCTACAAATGGAGGGAGATCTTGAGAAAATCATTCCTATCCATGGGAATGCTTAATGGCATTTATAAAAGTTAGAATTAAATTGACAGTTAGTTCATGATTCTGTTATAGAATGTCACACAAAAATTATTGGATTATGTCTTCCATTCTAACACCCTGGTTTGGTTCTCCTAATTAAAGAACACTGACTTCTTTTACATTAATACTTTAGTAAGTATTCAACCATGATACTGCATTAAATGGAGACCTAATTTAATAACTAATAATTCACAATATATATAATTTAATATCCTCACATTGTCTCTCTCATCTATATAGCAAACTACACATCTATGTATCTATCTATCTATCGATCTATCTATCCATATATATATATATATATATATATATATATATATATATATATATATATATATATATATCCCACTACTATGGCTTAATCCCAGGTCCTCAGAACTGGCTGGCAGCTCAGTTTGCCAAAGGCTTTTGTTCTACAACTGATTCATTCATAAATTATGCATTGTGGGCTGTGAGTTCAAATCCCAGCAATGCCAAAAGCTTATATGTGCAATAAGAAGCCAATTTTGACACATTTTTTCTTCTCTGATAAAATCTAAATATTATGATGTATAATCCATATGCAAATATATCCATGTGATAAGATATAATAAATGAAAAAAATGTTATGTATGTAATAATGCTAAATAAAATAAATAATGAATAAAGAAGGGTAATAAATGGAGTAAACCCATGTATGTAAAAAGATCTCATATATTAGTATTATTTTTCCAGTGATGGGGCTTGAATTCAGGCCCTTGAAGCTGGTCTGAAATTCTTGTCTTCAAAGACGGTGAGCTTCCCCTCCCCCACAGTGCCACAGAGTTCCCCCGACCCTGAATTCAAATCCCAGGTCTGCCAGAAAAATTGTGCAAATTCCAAGCCAGGGCTTTAATTTTTTTGGCCAGTCCCGGGCCTTGAACTCAGCTGGTGGCAACTCTGCCTCAGCCTTGATCACTCTAGGCTGGGGTGCAGCTTCTGGACCCACAGCCCATCCTAGGACCTGAGTTCAAATCTTCCGAGTGGCCAAAAAAGGTGAAGTGTTGGGAAGGGGGCTCAGTAGTAGAGTGCTTGCCTTCCATGCATAAGGTCCTGAGTTCGATTCCTCAACAACACATAAGCAGAAAAAAGCTGGAAGTGTTGCTATGGCTCAAGTGGTAGAACGATAGCCTTAAGCTGAAGAGTTGAGGGACAGTGCACAGACTAAGACGTCTGTCTGACAACTGACAAAAAAACGAGGGTGAAAGAAGGAGAGGAATAAAACCGGGAGGATCCAGAAGGTGGTTTTACATAGTTTTTTTCCTTTGAATTGTGACCATCTTGGGTCTAAATGACAGGGCCCGGAAAGTGTATGTGACCTTGCACTGCTGAAGTTTGATGGGCTACCAGGGAAGCCATAACCAAAACCAGCAAATTGGTCCGGGGTTCAAATCCCCGCCACATACGAATGTCAGGAGATCCTAAATAATGCATTCCGATAGACAGCGATAAGAATGGAATGTTTTCAAAGTAACAATTACATTAGTACTTAGTATATGTTTATATTATAAAATTATACACAATAATCATAGTACATTGCTTAATTTTCAATTAATACTTTATTATGAATTCAAACATGATACCTAAATAAAGGAAGAAATAATTTAATTATTGATAATTGGTAGTAAAATAGTATATATAACTTAATAATATACAGACATCTCTCTCTTGTTTTATATGTATATATGTATATATATAAAACAAAAAATATATATTTCTACACTTGTCACTACTGGGGCTCAATGGTAGTGTGTTTGCCTAGTATGTATGAAGCTCTGGGTTCATTTCCAAACTATCACATGCAAAGAAAAAGCCAGAAGTGGTGCTGTCACTGAAGCCCCAAAAACAAGTTAGAAAGTTATGACTGCAAGTATAGAATGCCAGGACTTCAAATACCTCATGACAGAGCAAGCCGGGAGTCTGAAGCTGATGGCTATCATCTAACCTGACTTAGCCAGAGGTCAACAGCTGCAAACCAAATCCATGGAACCAGACACTGCTGGCTCACCCCTAGCTGCTCGGGGATGAGTTCTGAAACTGGTGGTTTGAGTACTCAGCCCTGGCAGGAAGTCTGAGAGACACTGAGCTGAGGCTCAAAGTGGTAGAGTTCTTGGGTTGAGGAAAAGGTCTTAGGAGAGTAGCCTCAACCTATGAGTGCAATCCCCGAGGCTGAGGACCCTCCCCCCCATTAACCACCCCTCTAAACCATTAGATTTGAACTTTTGTGTTTTTTGACATTTTTCTGAAAGAATCGTGATACTGATGAAAGCACCTGAATTCTAATGACAGCTTGTGGGATAGAATTATGTGATGAGTCCCTCCTGGGGTGCTGGGTGCTGATTCCTTCATAGGGTTTTATGTGCTGAGTCCTTCATGGGGTGTATTCTTCCATCTGGTCCTTGTTAGAGCTCCACAAGTAACATGATTTTGCAGATGAGAAAGTTGAGGCTCAGATATGTCCCCAAGGCAGAGCCAAATTTATGTATGTACTGAACTCTAGTGACTTGTCTCCTGCTGACAATTGGTTTGGTTTAGTTTTCTCCATCATGAACCTTCAACCCAAAGCCTAGGCGCTGATTTTCCTCTTGGGCTAGCACTCTACCACGCAGCAAAGTGTCACGGCTTAGGTGCTTTTAGCTGAGGTCTATCTTCCTGCCTGCTCAGGAAGCTGAGGATTTGGGTTCCAAACTATCCCAGAAACAAACGGTCCCATGAGACTATTATCTCCTATTCACAACTTAGAAACTTAAAGTGGAAGCTGGGTAGCAGTGACTCGCACCTCTCATCCTAGCTATTCAGGAGCCTGAGAGCTGAGGATCATGGTCCAAAGCCAGCCTTGGCAGGTGATTCTTTGAGATGGTTATCTCCAAAGAAACACCAAAAAGCCTGAAGGGGCGCTGTAGCTCAAGTGGTAGAGTGTTAGACTTGAGCTGAAGAGCTCAGAGACAGCACCCAGGCCCAGACGTCAACTCCTCCAACTTACAAGAAAAGAAATTAAGAAACCTTAAGTGGAGTGCTGGGAATGTGTCTTAGGGGTAGAGTGCTTTGCATGTGTGAAACCCTAGGCTTGAATCCTCAGTACCACATCCCTAGAAAAAAAGCCTGAATTGGCTGTGTGGCTCAAGTGGTAGAGTGCTGTCCTTGTACAGGAGAAACTAAGGTACAGTGCTCAGGTCCTGAATAAAAGCTCCAGGTCTGGTGTATGCACTTGCACACACACACACACACACACACACACACACACACACACACACACACACAAAGATACAAGAAATGAAGCAGTGACACCAAATGGTAAAGCAAAGAGCTTCTCCTCTGAGCTCAAGGTCAGCACCCTGGTCCTGTGTTTAACCCGAAGTCTACCTACCCAAAGCCCAACTCGAAGATGGCAAAGGTTTCAATACATGATGAGCTTCACCAGCCCTAGATGACAAGAAGCATTGTGATTTTGCACAAGTGCTTAGATTTAACAAGCTCCCAGAAACCTAGGGAGGCACCTTTGATAATTAGGAATATTATTAGGTTCAGCTCCCTAGTTGTCTGCAAGAAGGACTCTTGAATTAATTGTAGTAGTTTTTTTCAATATTGGAACATAGTCTAACAAAGACAGGATGAGTACAGGAAACTTGACCTGCCATGGGAGGTGGCACAAATGAAGGCTTCCTGTCAAAACAGAGCACTGGGGAGAGAGAGAGAGCGCTAGGTGCCTTTTTCTCCTGGCCTTCAGAGCCTGCCCTCATTCATCCTCACTAATTGCCCCACATGAATTTTTTGTTAGAAAGCTGAACAGGAGTGAAGCTTTTTTTCTGCCTGTTCCAACAATGAGGCAGACTTCCTCCAACAGCCTCGGGTGTGCAGAAACCCTCAGGCTACACTGGAAACAGTGAAGGGATCCCAGGATCATGCACTGTCTTGAAAGCACTCTCTGTGCTATGAAGTCATTCTATTCAAAGCAAATTTCCTGTCTGGGTTCCTCTCTTCATAGCGACTTTGGATGTTCTCCGATAGAAATACATGCATACATATACAGACACACAGACTTAATGGCTCTTTTTGTGTGGCCACTCCTGAGGCTTGAACTGTGAGCCTAGACATTGTCCCTGAGATCCTTTTCCTGAAGGAAGCACTTTATTGTGTCTTAAACTATGATTACCCTAGGCTGGGGTGCAGCATTTACACCCACAGATGATCCAGGGATCCTAGGACCCGACTTCAACTCCTAGCACTGGCAAAAAAAACATCAAAGCAACAAAAATGGAGGAGGAAAAAACCAGGAAGTTTTATACACCCATTTTACCTTTGTTTCCTTTGCACTGTGACAACCCTGGGTCTCAATAACTCAACTTGAAAATTGTACGTGACCTTGAAGGGCCTAAGGCTGGGGGCTGTCAGTGAAGCCTGAGCCCAATCCAGACATCTAGGCCCTGAGTTTGATCCTGGGGCTGCCACCTATACATGGCTGAAGATGCTAGGAAACTCATTCCTATCTATTCCTATCTATAGGAAGACTAATAGAATGTTTGGCATGTACTAATTGAATTACTAATTAGCTAGTCAATCTAGTGTAAGATTGTACACAATAAATATAGGTCATTGATTAATTGAATTAATACTTAATTAAGTCTTCTACCGAGATTAATTAATGGACTCATAATTTTAGACCAAATAATAGGTAGCAATAGAATATATAAAAAGAAGGTATATACATCACTTATATATAGAGTTATGCAGTAGAATCTATACAAATGTCTATCTGTCTCGGTATACATTTATGTATAGATGCATATGCATATGGAAATACACACACATACTGCAATCTACACATCTATCTGTTTATATATTGGCCACTCCTAGGGTTTGATCTCAGGTCCTCAAATTTACCCGCCAACTTCACTTGCATCAGACTGGTGTGCTAACATTGACCCGTTTATGAAGTGGGTCTTGTAGGCCCAGAGTTCAAATCACAGAACTGCCAAAAACTTAATCCTGGTGGAAGAGGCTAATTCTCCCACTTGTTTTCCTTATCAGCGAAAGTCCTGGGTCTCAGCAATGATGGATAATATGTAGGCATATCTATGTTCTATGTAATAGGATGTAAAAATATTATATGTGTAATCATACTCACTAAAATACTTAATAAGTAAAACACAAAATAAAATCAATAACTACATGAACCGCAATATGCAATAAACTGTAAATATAAATCATGTATTTAAAATATATAAAAATATTATTGTTTCAAGTGCTAGGACTTGAATTCAGGCCCTGGGAACAGGCCTGACTTTCTTGTCTTCCAGCATGGTGAGCTTCCCCTTCCCCCACAATGCTGCAGATTTCCCAGACCATGAGATCAAATCCCAGGCCTGGCAGAAAAAAAATGGCATCAATTCCAAGCCACGGGGCCTCATAATTTTTAAAATATTTTTAATGTGTTTATTCATTTATTTTTATTTTGTCAAGCACAGGGCTTGAACTCAGATCATGGCAACTCTGCCTCAGCATTTTTTTTTTTTTTGCTGGTTGTGGGGCCTGAACTCTGGCCCTGGGTGCTGTCCCTCAGCTCTTCAGCTCAAGGCTAGCGATCTACCACTTGAGCCACAGCACCACTTGCGGCTTTTTCTGCATATGTGGTGCTGAGGAATCGAACCCTGGGCCTCATGCATGCAAGGCAAGCACTCTACCACTGAGCCACCTCCCAGCCCCCTCTGCCTCAGCTTTGATCACTCCAGGCTGGGTTGAAGCCACTGGACTCACAGCCGAACCTGGGTTCCTGGGCCCCAAAGATTGACAGGAATAAAAATAAATAAAACAACACAGATAAAGTTTCCCTTATTTGCAATAACTTGTATATGTCTGAGTCAAGCAGAAAAGGTCAGATAAGGTGATGTTAGGAAAATGAACTCCAAGATAAGTATTGAAAAGAATTTTTATTTTATTCAATTATTTCTAACATATTTATAAGATGATTTCTATGTTGTTTGTATGTCCCTTTCCCACGGTATAACCCAAGCTTTCACTGCATTTGATGGTGGTATAATTTGTGGAGGGGTAGGGAAAAAACAAATCATTTAAATAGGGATACCAAATCGTTTAAATAGGGATACAGGTGGACCTATTGCAACAATGAGATGTACAAGTCATTATGTCAAAAAACGAACTTTACAACATTGGTGGGGGGAGGACCTGGTAGGGTGTCAGGGAGGGTATGGGAAGGGAGGGGAAGGGGAAACATATGAGGAGGCAATGATGTTTGATTAAAAAAATGTACTCATTATCTTGCCCATGTAATTGTAACCCTTCTGTACGGTATTAAAAACAAAACAAAACAAAACAAAAAAAAAATATCGGCAACTTGCAGATGGCTGCGGGTTTTACATTTGTTTTCTTTGCAAGGTGACCATACTGGGTCTGAATGACATGGCTGAAAAGTTTTTCTAACCTGGCATTGCTGAAGGCTGGCAGGCTACCAAGGAAGCCATAGGCCAACACGGCCACATAGGCCCTGTGTTCGAAGCCCGGTCCTGACCCCTACCAATGCAGGAGATCCCAAGAGTCTGGTTCTTATACATAGGAATACCGATAGAAGGTTATGAATGTCAATGTTGAATTAGTTGTTCTTGAATGATACTACTATATAATTAAACAGAGTGATTTTAGGAGGCCAATGGATTTTAATGGATATTTCTGACACATTAAAAGTTTACTATTAATTACATGGACGCAATAGTTTCAGGAGAGAAGTTGATTTAATTAATATTTCATTAAGGGTGAAAACAAAAATATTAATTACATGGAGGCATAATAAATACCCAAGAATTGCTAGGAATGTAGTATATATAACTGAAGAATATATAGACATCTCTGGCACTCTTTAAAGATCTGTATTTATTTGTGTACTACTATCTGCATGTCAATCTGTTCTTATTTTTTCAACACCTGGGTCTCGATCTCAGGTTCTGGGAACTTTTGTAAGCTTTATATGCCCCAGGCTGGTGTGCTGACACTCACCCATTCATGAATTGGGCCTTGTAGGCTATGAGTTCAGATGCCAGCACTCACAAAAATTGAATCATATAGTAAGAAGCCTATGGTGACACATGTTTTCCTTTTCTGTGAAAGTCCTGGATGTCGGGTGTGAAGTTTCATACATAGGCAAATCTATATCCTATGTAATAAATGTAGTAAATGTTTCATGTGTAATAACAGTCAATAAAATAAATGGTAAATAAATGAATAAAACAAAAAATAAAATGAATAACTACACTAAGTGCAATATGGAGTCAACATACAGGGCTCGATCTCAGGGCCTGGGAACTGCCTGGAAGCTGAATTGGCTAGAGGCTGCTGTGCTGGCAGTCACCCATTCATGAACTGAGCCTTCTAGGCCCTGAGTTTAGATCCCAGCACTGCCAAAAATGTAATCATGGAGTGAGAAGCCGAGGGTGACACGTTTTCCTCTTCTTTGAAAGTGCTCGGTGACAGGTAGGATGTATAAATTATATGCAAATCTATATGCTATGCAATAGGATGTCATAAAGGTAAGAAATGACATAGTTGGAAGAAAAACAGATTGAATTAGTAGTGAATCATTCTGGGATAAAATTAGACGCAATAATTATAGGACTTGGATGTTTAATTAATATTTTATTGAGCATTATGAGAATAAAAATTACATGGAGACATAATTAAATACCTACTAATTGGTAGTAACACACGATGCATAATTTAATTTGTCTCATTTATAAAATATGTAATTATATGTATGGATGAATGTACATATATGATAAATAATAATAGTATATTGAGTAATTATTAATTAATGCTTTATTAATTGTTCAACTGGGACACATCATTAAATGGAGACATAATTTAAAACCTAATAATTGGTAGTAATATTATCTATAATTCAATAATATACAGACATCTCTCTTTTTGTGTATATAATACTTATATACAGGAAACTCTATCTATTTATACCTCATTCACTCCTGGGGCTCGGTGGTTGAATGCTCGCCTAGTAAGCAAGAAGCCCTGGGGTGGATTTCTCAGTGCCACATAAACAGAAAATCCAGAAGTTCTGCTGTTTTTCAATCAAAGGAATGCTAGCCTGCAGCACCAACACTTAGGGACATTTTCTAAGCCCTTATTCAAGCCCCAGGACTGCTGCCAAAATAAAGGTAGAATGTTCTACCTGCAATGATATAAGGACAGGACTTCAAATACATAATCACAGAGCAAGCTAGGAGTCTGGCGCTGACAGCTGCCACTTAACCTGACTTAGCCATATGAAAACTGCTGCAACCCGGCTGCACCGAACCAGACGCTGATGGCTGGTTTAACCCCATCATCCTAGCTATTTGGGGGCTTTAAAACCCAGCCCTGGCAGGAAGTCTGTGAGACCCTTCAAAACGTGGCTCCTAGTGGCAGAGCTCTAGCCCTGAGCAAATGTTATTAGAACAGTATCCACATGCTTTGAGTTCAAGCCCCATGGGTAATCCCCCTCAAATAAAAACACCCCTCTAAACCATTAGATGTGATCTTGTGTGGTTTGTGGAATGTTCCTCAAAGAAGGATGATACTGATGAAACCACCCTAATTCTAATGACAATTTATGGAATAGAGCTATGTGCTGAGCCCTTCATAGGGTGCTCTGTGCTGAGTCTTGCACAGTGTGCTATGTGCTGAGTACTTTACAGGGTGCAGTGTGCTGAGTCCTACATTGGGTGCTGTGTGCGGAGTCATGCAAAATTTCACGTGCTGTGTCCTTTACAGGGTGCATTCATTCATCTGGTCCTTGTAAGAGCTCCACAACTCAGATGATTTTGCAGACGAAATGTGATATATATACATATATATATATATATATATATATATATATATATACATGAAAAAATGACACTGCTACATTTGTTAGGAAATGGAAAGACTTGGAAAAAATTATATTAAGTGTTGTAAGACAGGCCTAAAGAAACATAGGTCCTATGGTTTTCCTTATTTGCAATAACCAGTATATGCATGAGACAAGCAGGTAATGTCAGATATGTTGCTCTTAGACGAAATGAACCACACCATAAGGATTCAAATGTTTTCTTTTTATTTCATGCGGTTGTTTATAATATATTTATAGGATGATTTATTTGTTGCATTGTAGGTCTCTCCCCCACAGTATAACCCTTGTTTTCACTGTATTTGATGTTCGTATAATTTGTGGAGGGGAAGGGAAAAAGCAAATCGTTTAAATAGGGATACAGGTGGACCCATTGCCACAATGAGATGTACAATTCATTACGTCTAAAAACGAACTTTACAACTTTGGTGGCTGGGAGTGAGGGAGAAGGGATAGGAAGGTGAAACAAAGGAGGAGGCAACAATGCTTACTAAGAAATGTGTTCAATACTTTGCCGATGTAATTGTAACTGTATGGTATTTTCACAATAAAGAAAAAAAAGAAGTTTGATTTAAAAACAAAAGTATATTGTGGCTCAGATGTGTCCCCATGGCATGGACAAAATTATGTATTACTGAAGACTAGTGAGTTGTGTCATGCAGACAATTGTTTTGTTCTGTTTTTTCTCAGTAATGAACCTTGAACTTGGGCTCTAGGCACTGACCCTTATCTCTGGGCTCATGGATAGCCCTCCACCACGTGGAGCCAAGGAGCCCTTTGCAGCAGAGTGCCACAGCCTAGGGGTCTATAGCTGAGGTCTGTCATCGTGCCATCTCAGGAAGCTGAGATCTGAGGATCTGGGTTCCAAACTATCTCAAACACAAAAGGTCCCATGAGACAATTATCTCCAGAAACCTGAAGTGGAAGTGTGGTGCTTGTGGCTCATGCCTGTCATCCTTGCTACTCAGGAGGATGAGATCTGAGGAACATGGTTCAAAGCTAGTCTGAGCAGGAAAGTCCTTGAGACACTTAACTCCAATGAACCACAAGGAAACCTGAAGTGGTGCTGTGGCTCAAGTGGTAGAGCACAACACTTGAGCTGAAGAACTCAGGGACAGCACCCAGGTCCAGACTTTAACTGCTACAACAGACAACAACAACAATAAGAAAAAGACAGAAACAAATAAACAAATCTGAAATAGAGGCCTGGGAAGGGGCCTTAAGTGTAGAATGCTTTGCATATATGAAACCCTGGGCATGATTTCTCAGGACCACACCATTAGAAAAAAAGCCTGAAAAGTCTCTGTGGCTCAAGTGGGAGATAGATATCTTTGTACAAGATAAACTAGGTACACTGCTAGGGTCCTAAGTTCAATCTGCAAGTCTGGTGTATGCACACATGCACACGGAAACACACACACACACACACACACACACACACACACACACACACACACACACACACACACACAGACCAGAAGTGAAGCTGTGACACCAAATGGTAGAGCACTGGGCTTCTGCACTGAGCTCATCTTCAGCACCCAGGTCCTGTGTTCCACCCCAAAACCCAGGGCCAAACTAGGAGAGGTCAAATGTTTCAAAACCTGATGAGCTTTACCAGCCCTAGATGACAGGAAGCTTTGTGATATCCGACATGTGCTTGGATTTTCCAAGGTTCCAGAAACCTAGGAGAGGCATCATAGTCCCATCATCACCTGCAATTAAACATTCCATTAGGTTTAGTGCCCTAGTTGTCTGTCAGAAGGACTCCTGAATTATAGTGAACACTGTATCTATACACCGGAATATAGTCTCACAAAGGCAGGATATGTGCAGGAAACTTGGCCTGCCAAGGGTGATGGCATAAATGAAGGCTTCCTGTCAAAACAGAGCACTGGTGATAGAGATAGCTTGGGGTACAAAGAGGTCTTTTTCTCCTGACCTTCACAGCCTACCCACACTCATCCTCACTAATTGGCCCAGATGGAGTTGTTGGTTACATAGCTGTACAGGAGTGAGGCCTTTTGTCTGCCTGTCCAGACAATGAGAGACTTCTTCCAACAGCCCTGGGATGCAGAGAAACCCTCAGGCTACACTGGGAACAGTGAGGGGAGCCCCAGAACATGCAATGTCTTGAAAGCACTTTCTGTGCTATGAAATCATTGTATTTAAAACAAATTTCCTAATTCAGTGCCATTCATCATAGCTACTCCGGAGATTCACCTGGAGCTACACGGTCTTTATTTTTGGTGTGGGGCAGGTTCTGGGGTTGGACACTAACCCTAGCCATTGTCCCTGAACTCCTTTTGCTCAGAGGTAGTACATTAAAATTGAGTCACAGCCCCATTTTAGCCTTCTGATGAGCCTGGATTACAGTTAGCAGCCACTGGCACTTGCCTTTCTTTTCTTCTTCAGTTTTTACTCTGGACATCTGACTTCTTAGCAGGGTCATTCCAATGGTTTGAATTTATAAGTAAACTACCCAATGTTCTTCATAGCTGGTTTCTCTGAGAAGGATTTACTCTCCTCATCTTCCCCTATGGCCACAGGTTTGAAGCCAAAAATGAGAAAGGAGTGTCTCCATTCAAAGCCAACCTGAGCAGGAAAGTCTGTGAGCCTCTTATTTCCAATAAAACATCAGCAAACCAGAAGTGGAGCAGTGGCCCAGAGGGTAGAACTCCAGCTTTGAGAGAGAAATCCAAGCAGGAGATATTGTCCAGAGCAGGCAGGAAAACCTGGGGGCCGCTTATGTCCAATTATTGACCAGATGGCTGGACGTGGAGCTGTGGCGGTGGTAGAGCCTCAGCCTTGAGCAAAATAGCTCAGGAATGCATTGGGCTCTGTGTTTAAGCCCTGGGATGCCTACAAAAAATTCAAAAAGAGAAGGCCAAGTTATGTATCAGTGTCCTCCTACCAACTTATGTGTGTATATTACTTCCCTGACTACAAACAGACCATATCAATGCTTTTACTTTTACTTACTGATTTATTTTTCAGATATGCTCATTGTGCATACTGCAGCATTCTCATTTCAGGCCCACCACTTTTCTTTCCAAGGCTCCACACCTGCACCCTTATATGATGCACACTTAAGCTCTCAGAAGCCTTTATTTACATTTTATTATGAGGCCAACGCAGGAACAGTCACAAATCAGGCAGGGGAAGAGAAGATCAAGGTTCATAGTTATAACAGGTATTCAGAAAAATTAACCTGGGGATGAAAAATGGTCGCATACTTATGTTAAAAACTACCATTAAGAAAAAGATGAGGGGGCTGGGAATGTGGATTAGTGAGTGTTTGCCTAGCATGCAAGAAGCCCTGGGTTTGATTCCTCAGTTGCACATTCACAGAGAAAGCCAGAATTGGTGCTGTGACTCAAGTAGCAGAGCGCTAGAGACAGTGCCCAGGCCTTAAAGAGATAACATGTAGGTATGTAGGTAGGTAGGTAGGTAGGTAGATAGATAGATAGATAGATAGATAGATAGATAGATAGATAGATAGATAGATAGACAGACAGACAGACAGACAGACAGACAGACAGACAGACAGACAGGCAGGCAGACAGGCAGACTGGCAGACAGACAGACAGACAGATAGATAGATAAATAGATAGATAGATAGATAGATAGATAGATAGATAGATAGATAGATAGATAGATAGATAGATAGATAGATAGATAGATAGATAGATAGATAGATAGATAGATAGATAGATAGATAGATAGATAGATAGATAGATAGATAGATAGATAGATAGATGGATAGATAGATGGATAGATAGATAGACAAATAGATAGATAGAAAGATGATAGGTGAATCTGGTATTGGATGTCAGTAGGAAAGAAGGGAACACTTCCCAACCATGAGGCCATCTGCAGTGTTCCAGGACACCTGCATCGCCTTCATATAACCACACAGCAGGAAGACTGTCTCTCTCTCTCACTTCTCAGGCAGTGGAGAGCCCCAGAGTCAAGAGGGCAGAGCCAGGTTCTAACTCAGGTGCTTGGAGGTAGAAGAGAAAGGACACTGCCTCTCATTGGACTGGGGATTTACATTAATGATGTGGAGAATGAAGGAAGGAGAATGGACTGGCAGAGGTAGAAGAAGGGCCTTCAAATCTGACAGATGGAGAGTCAAGAACCCACTCCCTAAGACCAAAAAGCAGGATTTTTCTACTCTGTTCCTCCCCCTCTCCCCCACTAAACTGGCTCTCTATTGGTAACCTAAAGATAGCCTGAGGCTCCCATCACCTGAAGGAGGAAGGTTAATCAGGCATTGTTTGAAGAGGCTGAGAAAAGCCTGACCCTGGTGTAACTCTAACAAATGTTTGAAGTTGCCCCTCCCCCATTGCTGGTTGTGCCTGGAATGAATGAAGTGGTTTTGCAGCTCACTTCCCTGTTGAGTGTGTACATTCTGCCTCCTAATCCTGCAGGCCTAGGTCTCTTCACCTAGCCTGTTTTTTTGAAACTGTTTCCTGTCCTTCAAATACAGAGGTACATTGGAGTTCTTTCTACTAACAGGTCTAGGTCTTGGACCCTAAGAACTTCATTTATACCCAGGATGGGTCAATGATGTTTCTTTCCTGCTTCTATAGCTTGAGAAATCTAAGAACATTTAGAGTGCAAGTAACTTCTCATCACCAAGGGAAACCCAGGAATTCTTGAACATGTGACATTTCGGAAGCCCACTGGAGGACACAAGATGATTACATCTTGTAGCAGATGGATCTGCTACACTTGAACCTTGAACTCGGCCTGCTCTCCTAGTCCATGTCCTTCTTTGGTGCTTGTCCTGCTAGCTCCTCAGGAGCTTCCAAGATAGACATAGATTGATCAAACCCAAAGGGAGTTCCTGGCTTTTTCCTTCTTTTTCTGTCCTTTGCTTTAAATGTTTTGCAGATTTTGGGCTTGAAATGTGGATCTAGGCTCTGTCCCTGGGCTCTTTTGGCTCAAGGCTAGCACTCTGCCACAAGTCCCTTTCTGCTTTGTCTGTGGTGAAGTGGAAGTCAGAGCCTCATAAACATTCCTGTCCTGGCTGTCTTCACCCTGTGATCCTCAGACCTCAGACTCCTAAGCGAGGGTGACAAGCATGAGTTTCTGTTGCTCTGCTAAGTTCAGAACTGTAATAACATTGAAAATACAAGTCAACTGCTCATCATAAAGGGCTTGGGGAGCATATTAACCCTTTCAACATTGGACCTTTCAGAACCTTGTAGCACACAAGGTTTTAATGCTAGAGCCTGAATGTCTGGACATATGGATCTGCTATACTTGAACATTGAGCTCTGATTCCACTAGCATTCATACTTTGATTAACCCTCACTTTTTTTCCAGGTATGTGTCTCGAACTCAAGCCTAGGCACTATCCCTAAGCCCTTCAGCTCAAGGTGAACACTCTACCACTTAAGTCACAGCTCCACGTGGGGTCTTTTGGTGGTTCATTGGAGGTAAGAGTCTAAAAGGCTTTCATTCCCTAGGCTGTCTTTGAACTGTGGTCTTGCGGTCTCAGCCTCCTGATTAGCAAGGGTTGTAGGTGTGAGCCACCAGCATCTGGCCTATTGTTTTTGCCACTTCTGGGGCTTGAACCTAGGTTCAAGGTACTGTCTCTGAGCTTCTGTTTCTCAAGGCTAGCACTCTACCACTTGAGCCATTCCACAGCTTCTGGCTTTTTCTGAGTACTTGGCACTGAGGATTTAAACCCTGGCATTCATGCATGCTGAGCAAGCTCTCTACATATAAGCCACATTCCTAGCTTCACTCTTACTATCTTATCCCTCAACTTTCCTATCCTCAAGAAAAAGCCTCTGAGTATAAATCATCTAAAGAAATCCCTGTAGGAATTTGTTCAAAGATGAATAAGACAAAGCTCATACTTGGGACAGACACTAAACATGTGATGACTGTGACAAATGCCTCCATTTAATTATGTATCATATTTCAACACTTAATAATTAATGAAAAATGACTCCATGTCCTAAATTATTGTGTATAATTTTCTAATAGATGTACAAAATATAATAAATGTTATGCATGCATAATACTAAATATTTTAAACAATGAATAAATGAATAAAATAAAAGTAAAATAAATAAAAAACAATGACAATAATAATAATATTTAATAAACATTCATATGTAAGTATATATCATAAATATTTTTCCATTGCAGGGCCCTACTGCAGGCCTTGGGAACTCTAGCCTGAATTTGTTTTCCTCAAGGACAGTAAACTTTGCATTTACCCATGGTGCAAAAGAGTTACCTGGAATGTGAGATCAAATCCCAGCAATGGCAGAAATACTAGCCCTATTTCCAAGAGACTGACAATTTTTTTGATGAAAGCAGTTATGTTCATTCAGTTCAATACTGAACATTTCAAAAAAAAAACAGTGTAGAATTTTGGACAGCTATTCAGACAGCTTTCCCTTACCCCCAAAGTGCTTCTCTGAGCACTTCATTGTTTATTTTTTGTATGATGTTTATTGTAAAAATGATGTACAGAGGGTTACAGTTATATGAGCAAAGTAATGAGTACATTTCCTATTGAGCATTGTTGCCTCTTCCTTTGTTTTCCCCCTACTATCCCTTCCCTCCCATCTGCACAACTACCTCCCCCCTGCCAAGATCAGTGACTTATTTTTTTAATTTTGCCTTGGCACGGGTTTGAACTAAAGGAGTGGTGACTCTGCACCTTCCCTCACATTGTTATGGATTTACCAAGACCCTGAGTTCAAATCCCAGGATAGGAAATAAAACTAGCAGAAATTCCAAATCATGGAGCTTTATTTTTTCAATTTAGTTAAATAAATACATAAATAAATAGATAAATAATTTATTTGTTTGTTTGTTTGTTTGTTCTTTTTTTGCCAACCAGGGGTCTTGAACTCAGATCATGGCAACTGCCTAAGCATGATATCCCTAGGCTGGGCTGCAGCCTCTGGACCCATAGCCAATCCTGGGATCCCAAGCCAAGAGGGCTTGCAGGAAGAAAAAAAACGTGGAACAGCACCAAAAATAGTGAGCTGCAGAGGGTTGGGGGGGGTTATAATTTTTTTCTTTGCAGGGTGACCCTACTGGTTCAGAATGATACAGCTGCAAAGTGGACCTGACCTGCCATTGCTGAAGGCTGGTGGGCTATCAGGAAAGCAATAGGCCCACCTATCAACATAGGTCCCAGTTTCAAATCCCTGTCCTGACACCTACCAGTGGCAGAGATGCTAAGATACTCGTTTCTATGCATAGGAATACTGATTGAAAGAGTAGTTCGTGCAGTGGTTTAGTCTAAGACTGGATGCAAGAATCCTAGGATGCTGATTGATCTTAATAGTTTATTAAGCATGAAAAGAATAATATTCCTTCAATGGAAGTATAATAAATACCTAAGAGTTGGTAGGAAAGTAGTAGATGTCATTCATTAATACATGGTCGGCTCTGGCAATTTTTTACCAATATATATTTATTTATATATCACCGTCTGCCTATCGATGTATTGCTGTTTTGGCCAAACCTGAGGCTCAATCTCAGCACCTGGGAACCACCTGACAGCTTCATTGGCTAGAGGCTGCCAGGCTCACACTCACCCATTCATGAATTGGGCAAGCTAGGCCCTGAGTTCATATCCTAGCACTGTGAAAATTTAATCTTGAATTAAGAAGCCGACTGTGACACATGTTTTCCATTTCTGGGAGAGCCCTGTGTTTCAGGCATGATGGAGAACACATCTAAAAATCTAGATGCAATGTGATAGGATATAAACAATATAATAAATGATAGGTGTCATCAGAGTCAATAAAATAAATGGTAAATAAATGAATAAAACAAGAAATAAAATGAATAATCACACAAACACTGTATGGACTGAGCATCTCTATGGAAGTATAAACCCTACCACACCAAACAGGATATGGACTGAACATCTGTATGGAAATATAAGTGCTATCTTTAAAATGTATATAAGGAGTGTGTTTTCCAGGCCTGAGGCTTGAATTCAGCCACCATACTAAGACGGTATGGAGGAAGATCCCAAGATATTTGTTTATGGACCTAGAAGAGTCATGGAATGCAATTGATGTCATCTTTGAATCAGTAGTTCATGTGTTAGAGGTGTAGGAAATGATAGGCAAGAATCATGGGATATTGCTTATTTGCAATGAAGATTTGATGAAGCATGACAATAATCATCAATTGTGAAACGGAGGCATCAGGAAAGATCCAAGAATCGGTAGTCACACAGGAGATTCGATTCCATCAAAGGTGGCCATCTCTCCTACTCTATACAAATATGTACTTATTTGCATACTACCTTCAGCTTATGAATGGATGACTGCTGTGCACTCTCCCCCTACCCCCACCTGTGGGCTCAATCTCAGGTCCTGAGAACAGTCTAGCTCCGTAATGGCTCACAGGCTGGTCTACTCATGTGGACCCATTCACCTCTTGGGCCTGCTAGGCCTTGAGTTCAGACCCCAGCACTGCCAAAAGAATCATCCTGATGTCAGAAGCCAATCATTGCACCTGTTTTCCTTTCCTGTGCAAATTCTGGGTCTCAGCTAGGATGGAGAATGCATGGATCTCCCTGTGGCCATGGGAATTGGTTGTCATCCATGTCAGTGCAGTTATACCTGTCATCATATACTCAAGAAAATACACCCTACATCCATGATTAGCATACAAAATAGAGAGAATAACTACACTAAATTATCGATGCAGTCCACACACAGATGTGAATATACTTTCCATGTTTCAATGATGCATTGATGTCTATTGTAGCCTCCCTGGGGCTCGATCTCAGTTCCGGGGAATGGCCCAGCTCCTTCATGGCTCACAGGCTGGAGTGCGCACCTGGACCCATTGGCCATTTGGGAGTCCCAGGCCCCAAGTTCAAATCCCAGCACTGCCAAAAATTCACCCTGATGTGAGAAGCCAGACTTTGCACCGTTTTTTTTGTTTTTTGTTTTTTGTTTTTTCTGTGCTGTGCATGTTCTGGGTCTCAGCTAGGATGGAGAATGCATAGGCAACTCTCTACTTATTTGAATAGGTTATCATCCAGGTCAACACAGTTATATTTGTCATTCTATACTCAAGAAAATACACACCACATCAATGAATAAGACAAAATAATGAGAATGACTACACAGAATGCAAGGTACTGCCCACCCATGTATGGAAATAGAGGTCCTCTGTTTAAATTGGGAAATTTTTACTGTTTTGGCCTCCACACTGGGAGGCTTGATCTCAGGTCCTGGAAATGGCCACGCTTCTTAGTGGCTCACAGGCTGGTGTGCTCACCATGTCCCATTCACCAATTGGCCCTACTAAGCCTTGAGATCAAATCCCAGCACTGCCAAAAGTTTCACCCTGATGTGAGAAGACAATTGATCCATCTGTTTTGCTGTCCTGTGAAAGTCCTGGGTCTCAGCACAGATGGAGAATACTATATAGGCAACTCTATAGCAATGGGAATAGGTTGACATCCATGTCAGCACAGTTATATCTGTCATACTCAATAAAACATACAATACATCCATGAATAAGACACAAAATAAAGAGAATAACTACACTGAATGCAAGTTGCATAACACACCTGTAGATAAAGAGAGATCCTATGTTTAAAAAAGGTCGGCTTGTTATTTTGTCCAGTGCTGGGGCTTCAGATCATGCCTGGGACCTGGCCTCACATTCTAGTCTTCAAGGATGGTGAGCTTCTCCTTCCACCACAGTTCAACAGAGCTACCCAGACCTGAATTCACATCCCAGCACTGACAAAAGTTTCATCCTGATGTCAGAAGCCACTTGTTGCAAATGTTTTCCTCTCCTGTGATAGTCCTGGGTCTCAACTAGGATGGAGAATGAATGCATAGGCAACCCTATAACTATGGGAACAGGTTATCATCCATGTCAGCACAGTTATACCTGTCACCAATAAAATACACAATACCTCCATGAATTAGGAACAAAATAAGGAAAAGAAGTGTACTGAATGCAAGATGCTGCTCACACATGTATGTAAATATAGAGCCTATGTTTAAATTATGAATTTATGACTATCTGGCCATCCCTGGCACTCGATGTCAGGTCCTGGAAATGGCCTATCTCCTTCATTGCTCACAGACCGGTGTCCTCATCTTGACCTTTTCCTCCATTGGGCCTGCTAGGCTCTGAGTTCAAATCCCAACACAGCCAAAATATGTATCCTGATGTGATAAGCCAAACCATTCACCTATTTTCCTGTCTTGTGAATGTCCTGGGTCTCCACTAGGATGGAGAACGCATAAGAAACCCTATAGACATGGCAATAGGTTGTCATCCATGTAAACACTGTTATATCTGTTACAGTACTCAGTAAAATACACTATACCTCCATGGATAAGACACAAAATAAGAAGTACACCGAACACGAGATGCTGTCCACACATATATGTAAATACAGATCCTATATTTAACCAATGAATTTATAACTATTGTGGCCCACCCTGGGGATCAATGTCATATCCTGGGAATGGCCTTCCTACTTAGTTGTTAACAGGATGGTGTGTTCACATTGACCTATTTGCCAATTATTCCTGCTAGGCCCTGAGTTCAGATTCCAGCACTACCAACAATTGGATCATGGAATAAAAGCTGAGTGTGAAACTTGTTTTCCTTTTCTCTGAGAGTCCTGGGTGTCAGGCATGATGGAGAACACGTCTACAAATCTAGATGCTATGTGATAGGATGTCATTAATGTAATAAATGGAATACGTGTCATCATAGACAGTAAAATCAATGGTAAATAAATGAATACAACAATAAATACAAGGAACAACCACACCAAACTTCTATGGACTGAACATCTATAGGTAAGTACAAAGCCTATGTTTATATAAATACTATGTTTTCAAAGGCTGGGGCTTGAATTCAGGCCTAGTGAACAGGCCTGAAGTTCTTATCTTCAAGTACGGTGAGCTTCTCCTTTATCCAAAGCAGATTTACCCAGACCCTGAGTTCAAATCCAAAACCTGGCAGAATAAATGGTGCAAATTGCAAGCCAGGGAGCTAAATTTATTTTATTTTATTTTTTCTCCCAGAGTGGGGCTTGAACTCGGGTCGTGGCTGAGGTGCAGCCACTGGATCCACAGCTGATCCTGGGATCCTAGATCCCTAGGCATTGAAGGGAAAAAAAAATCACAGGAAAAATGTGGCAAGATGGCCTTTTTATGTTTTCTTCCTTTGTGAGGTGACCCTCCTGGGTCCGAATGACATTGTTGCAAAGAGTATTTTACCTTGCATTGCTGAAAGCTGGTGGACTATCGGGGAAGCCATAGGACCACGTGGCAACATAGGCCCTGATTTCAAATCCCAGTCCTGACACCTACCAATGGCAGGATATACTAAGAGACTCGTTCCCATCTGTAAGAATGTTATCAATGTCACGGTTGAATGAGTTGATCATGAATGATTCTCCTATATAATTAGACAAGATGATTTCAGGAAGCTGATTGATTTTATTTAATATTTATGAAGCATTAAAAGAATACTATTACTTACATGAACGCAATAATTTCAGGACACTGATTTCATTAATAGTTTATTAAGGATGAAAATAATAACATTAATTACATTAATTACCCCACAATTTTTAGGAATGTAATCTATATAACTGAATAATGTATATACATCTCTGGCACTCTATAAACATATATATTTATATTTATTAGTGTACTGTCATCCGCAGGTCAATCTGTTCATATTTTGTCAACCCCTGGGGCTCAATCTCAGGTCCTGGGAACTGCCTGTCAGCTCAATTTGCCCCAGGTTGGCGTGTTGACACTCACCAATTCATGAATTTGGCCTTGTAGGCCATGAGTTCAGATGCCAGCACTCCCAAACAATTAATCGTGGAGTAAGAAACTGATGGTGACATATTTTTTTCCTTTTCTGTGAAAGTCCTGGGTGTCAGGTATAAAGTGGAATACATATGCAGACCTATAATCCTATGTAATCAATGTTGTATGTGTCATAATAGTCAATAAAATAAACGGTCAATACAAGAAAAAAAAAGTATGAGTGAGTGTAATATGGAGTGAACATATGTACATGAATATAAATCATATATTTAAAATGTACATGAATAGGATGTTTTTTAGTGCTGGGGATCCAATTCAGGCCTAAGGAACAGACTTGAATTTCCTGACTTCAAGGAGGCAAGCTTCCCCTTCCCACACAGTGCAACAAAGTTACCCAGAAAATGAGTTCAAATCCCAATCCTGGCAGAAAAAAATTGCACCTTTATACTTTGTGAGGTCTAATTTTTAGGTATTTCATTCTGCCTCCATTTAATGAATGTGATTGTTTAAATGCTTAATGAAGTATTAACTAAAATACACCAGTATCCTAGGATATAATTGTGCATAATTTGATCCTAGAATCATTCAAGAACTGCTCATTCAATCTTGACAATGATCACATTCTATTGGTAATCTTATGGATGAGAATGAGTTTCTTAGGTTCTCCTGCCATTTGGAGGTGTCAGGACCAGGATTCCAACTGTGGGCTGGCTCCATCTCCCACCACTTCAACCCAAGGATAGGGAACTCACAGGTCTGTGCCACAACATCAGCAAGACCAATGATTAGGCAGGCACCAGTGGCTCTCAGCAGTCCTCCTTGATACTTAGAAGCCTGTGATAGGAGGATCATTGTCAAAGTCACCCTAGGCAGGAAGGTCCTTGAGAGCCCTGTCCAACTTCAATGCCAACAAAGTCAGAAGTAGAGTTGTGTGGCTCCGGTGGTAGAGAGCTAGTCTTGAGCAAAAGCAGCTTACATACTGTGCCCAGATCCTGAGTTTAAGGTCCAGGACTGGCAACAAACAGACCTACACAACAATCTAAAACCGGTCACCCTCTTGTCCCCAACTGAATTGGACAGAGTTCCCTGGGAAAAGGGCTGGGGGAGCCACTGTAATCTTCACCCTGCCCATTCTGCCTGCATCACAGGATTCTGGCCACATTCCCATTCTTTCATAGTTCTTTCTGATATAAGAATGGTGGTCACACCCACATTCCATCCTGCCTGATAGCACTGGGATTCCTCTGTTGGTTGACACCACTACCAACAGTTGAGGAAGTTAGAGGTGGCTGAGTGGTGATCAAGAGACTCAGCCATAGAAGAGGCCTTGCTCAGCCCTGCCACGCACCTGCCCACACCCCAGTCCCCTTCAGCATTCCGCATGGCACTACATTTCAAATCTAGCACTGCTTGCTTGGACCCATGGCACCTCTAGGAGTCCTCAGGTGATGGCACGCCACAGGCAGGCATGTGGCCCTGACCTGGTCCAGGCCACCCTGTCTCTGCTCCAAGCCTGAGTATTTGCCATGCTACTGCCTTCGCTGCTCGAACCCACCCAGAGATGCCTCCAACAGCTTCTCCCAGCAGCACATGTCAGTGGCCTCCTCCTGGGCCCATATCCTGTGACACACACAACACACGATCCCCTCACTGCCGATTGGACTACTGGCTCCCCTATACCCTCCACTCTGGCCAGGGCTCTGCCACAAATGTGTCCCAGGGGTGGGGGTGGGAGTGGGTATTGATCAGGGGATCCCACCCCATCCCTAGCTGCCAGTGTCCCAGGAAACAGGGAGATGCAGGGATGGGTGAGGAGAAGTCACCACAGAGGCCCTGGCCTGGAGCAGTGAGAGCCACACAGCCACGCATCTGCACCCTTCCTCTTCTTGGAGGGAACCTGGTGGCTTTAGTCAGAGGTGGGGAGCCGCACCTACACACCTGCCTTCTTGGGTCTTTTCCTTTTTTGTGGGGGCTTGGGGTGTTGGATGCAGAAGATAGGTCTCTCTTGCTGTGTGAGCCCTTGTCCTCCATGCTCGGTCACCCTTTCACCTGAAGAGAGGGTCCCAGAAGAGGCCATTAGGGAAGTGAGAGTGCTGGGGTTCAGAGCAGAATGTGAATATCTGGGAGGACCCCCAAAACAAACACACATACACCCAGCCTGTACCCTCCCCCCAACTATCAACAGTTCTCACAGAGTGATCACATTTCCCAGCTCTGCCAGATTCTGCTGGTGCTCCCAGTCCATCTGGTCTCCTTGTCCTTTCCAAGAATCTGCCATGTGGCCCAGAAGCATGTAGCCTGGAAGTAGGGAGTAAGTCTATGTATGAAGCTTTTAAGACTCCATCCATTTCCCCAACGCCGCCCTCACCTAGGGTCAGACACCCCCATGGGGACCCCATGACCCCCTGCTTTTTTTCAGTCCTGGCTCTGAGGAGCCACTTGTCTCGGGACTCCTTAACCAAGCGGCCTAGCCTAGGGTTTTGGTGAATGGGGAGTGAAGGGTCTGGCCCTGGAGAAATGGATAGGCAGGGTGGTGCTGCATCATTAGAGTGGTGCTCCACTTGAGTGGGAGCCCCTGATTCCTCTAATGGAACCCCTGTGCTTCAGCTTGTACATTGTCCCAGATGAGGAACCAACAAACTCTGGAGAGGCACTGCTCTGAGACTCTGTGTGTGTGTGTGTGTGTGTGTGTGTGTGTGTGTGTGTGTGTGTGTGTGTGTGTGTGTGTGTGTGTGTTTGTAGAAGTGGGTTGCAATAAGGAGGCTGGGTCCTTTGGTAACTTCTGCTTGCTACATTTGGGGGATGCATGGACTTTGTGCCTGGGGTCTGGGGGCCTGGAAGTGTGAGATGCTTGAAGGGGACTCAGCAACATTAAATTACAAGACCAAGGGTCCTGTGTGCCTTGGAGCTGTCTACTCCTTTGGGCCTGGTTGGTGGCACCTGGAGCTTGGGAGGACCTGGGTATGAGGCCCACAGGGTTTGGCTTCCAAGGGGGACAGACAGTATGGTCGGGACTTAGTACGGATGTGAGCCCTGCTGGTATGGAGTTCACCAGCATAAATCAGACTCCGTGTTTTCTCATCATGACTTCTGATGGGTGAGGCCAAACCTATTTTATATCTTTTGCTGTGATCTTCATATCTCAGCCTCCTGAGTAGCTAGGATTATATGCATGAGTCTCTGGCATTTGGACTCTCATTCTTTTTGGTGTATTAAGGTTTGAACTCAAGGCCTTAGGCTTGCCAGTCAGGTTGTCTACCACGGTAGCCAAGCCTTTCTCTCTTGGGCAATTCCGAGATAGACACTCACTCCATATGTGCTCAGGCTGGGCTGGATCGTGATCCTCCTATCTGTGACAGGCATGAGCCATGAGGCCTGGTCCTCCTTAGTTGGGATGGTAGACATATAGCGCCATGCTCAGTCATTGCTTTAGATGATTGTCCTGAACTTAGTTTACAGCAACCGTAAAGCTCTGGGTTGCCTCCAGTTGTGAGGAAACAAGGGATCAATACAGGGGCATCTCTGCAGCAAGGCCAGGCACAGAGGGAGCAGCTGTCAGATACGGTTCTTGGCAATTCTGTGAGCATATGACAGGAAGATAACTGGGAAAGTGCTCAGATGGGGCCTGTTTTTAGTCATGTGAAATGTACGGGATTATGAAACAAAACATGCTTCTCTTTCATCCTTATCCTATTCCCATGAGGAAGGAGATCCTTCACTGTGTTCAGTTTTGTAGCTGGGGAAAATGGGGCATGGAAAGCCAGGTGACCAACTCATGACCTCCAGTTGACAGAAAACTCAGCCTGACTTCTATGCCATGGTCCCGAGGAGAATGTGTGGTATTCAGTACACTTCTTGTGGTGGGAAGTCCACTTCTTGTCAGTCGTGGGGCTTGAACTCTGGGCTTGGGTGCTGTCCTTGAGCTTCTCAGCTTAAGACTAGCACTCTACCACTTGAGCCACAGTGCTACTTCCAGTTTTCTGGTGGTTCTTTGGAGATAAGAGTCTCATGGACGTTCCCGCCTGGGCTGGCTATGAACCATGTTCATCATATCTCAGCCTCTTAGTTAGGATTATAGTCCTGAGCCACCGGCACCCGGCTTAATTGTAATTCTGACTTTCTTTATCTCTCTCTCTTTCTCTCACAGGAACTGGTTGAATGGGTGCTGAAGAGGTGGCCCAGTGTTCCCATGTGGCTGGAACCCAAGGTGGCCCTCTCATTCTGGAGGTGGGTTGTGGGTCAGGAACTGTCTCACTCAGCCTGTTGAACCAGCCCCATGAGGTAAGCCCCTCTGTGCCTGGCTAGACCGTGACAGTTATTCATTGTCCATCTAGCCTTATTGGACTTAGTATTGTTTTCTACGTCCTTTTCTAGCAATTGGCCACAATTATGATACATAGTTATGGAATGAAAATATGATACCATCTTAAGAAAGTCATTTAGAGCTCTGGGAATGTGGCTTCGTCGTACGGTGATTGCCTACCATGCATGAAAACCTGAGTTCAATTCCTTATACCACATAAACACAAAAAGAAACACTGGAAATGGTGCTGTGCCTCAAGTGGTAGAATGTTAGCCATGAGAGAAAGAAAAAGCTCAGGAATAATTCCCTAACCCTGAGGTTAAGCCCCAGTACTATAGGACTGGCAAAAAAAATTTTAGTTAGTAAATGCAAAATAAATAATCCATACTTGGAATATATATTGCTCCTTCCATACTAATACCTGACAATACTCCCTAATTCATGTATTTTACCTATATTAGGACACTGTGTTGAAAAAAAAGTTTTGTTCATTAGATCACAGCAATTAATGCTAGGAATGTGCTTAGAAGTCAGGTGAAGATTAATTCTGGAAACTCAAAGATTCTAGGCTTTTGAGTGGTCACTGCTAATCACAATGAGAAGGATAGTCAAGTGAGATTTGGAAATCTTTTGGGTCAGTCATGGCACCAAAAATGCAGAGGCAAATTATCAGTTGGGACAAGAGAAAGAATAACTCAAGATGGAAGGAACAAATGATAGTAACTAACGCATACCAGAAACCATTCTAGGGAACCATTTTTGGTTATTGAAGAACTAGTTATCAACCTAGTTCTTAATCTCTGTGTGATAAATGTATCTCCTCCTATGCTGTTTTTCCACACCTGATCTCTTTTTCTTTTTAAAAATCTCAGTCTTTCCTGATACTAAATACACCTACACAGATGGCAAGAGGTTGCTAATGTAAGGGTCCCATAGCTCATGTGTCATTAATGTAACAAAATGGAATAGGAGGACTTATGCATTGCTACCTCAATTTTTCTGAAAAGGGGCCATGTCATCATTTGATTCAAATTTCCATTCTTTGTCTAAATAGTGTCATTAAATGCACTAAATGGAAATATGAGCTGGGTGCTGGTTGCTTAAGCTTGTAATCCTAGCTAATCAGGAGGTTTAGACCACAGGATTCCAGTTCAAAGCCAGCCTGCTCTGGAAAGTCCATGAGACTCTTATCTTCAATTAACTACCAGAACCCCAGAAGTGGTGCCATAGATAAAGGGGTAGAGCACTGAGCTTGTGCTGAATCGTTGAGGGACAGCACCCAGGATCAGAGTTCAAGCCCCACGACTAACAAAAAAATGCAACTATGACTTTAAGTTTCCCCAAAAGGAAGGACAATGTCAATAGTAATCTTCCAAAGCAGAAAAAAATTCCAAAATGATTCATTGCACTTTCTTTTGCTGAGTTATTTAAGTTATGGCTTCTTGAATGGACATATTCTCTTCTTTTGAAAATTGTCAAATATTAGCTTTATAATAAACTTCATTTAGTATTTATTGGTTCAAATCAGAAGTCTTGATACAGTTAATGTCACTTGGCTTTTTTTTGCCAGTCAAGGTGCCTGAACTCTGGGCCTGGGCACTGTCCCTAAGCTGTTCAGCTCAAGGCTAGTGCTCTACCACTTGAGACACAGCACCACATCCAGCAGCTTTTTCTGCTCTTGTGGTGCTGAGGAATCGAAGCCAGGGCCTCATGCATTCAAGGCAAGCACTCTACTCCTCAGCCACCTTCTCAGCCCATCACTTGGCTTTCTTACTATCTCAGTTCAAAGCAAACCCAGGCAGGAGAGTCTGTCAACCTCTCATCTCTAATTAACCACCAAAAAGTCCAGAAGTGGGGGTCTGGCTCAAGCAGTAAAGTACAAGCTTTGGGGGCAGGTGGGCAGTAAAGACATCTATTCAGGTACATGGTCCAGCCTCTGGGATCAAGCTCCAGAATCAGCACAAACTGAACAAACAAGCAAACAAAAAAACAACAGGTATTTCTTTGGGACCCTCCTTAAAGGAGTACTGGTCTGAGAAGAGACTGAATTTGTTGATTATACTCACTGGATCCTGCTTTTTTGGAATCTATATTGCTATGGAGAACTCAGGACCAGACTAAAGGAATGGATAACTAAATCATGCAACAAGAGAATCATCTCAGGAGTGAAATATCCATCCATAAAGCACTTTAAAATCTCCATGTCTTTTTTTCTTTTCAGTAGAACACTTTTAAAACAACGTTATTTCCTTTTCTTCCATGCTGGCCCTCAAATGGCACATTATTTCCTTTTGTAATATTCGCAACCAGAAGTTTAAAACAAGTTTTATATGAGTAAAAACACACTCGAAAAATCAGGGACAGAGTTTCTCTCAAGCCTTGGATCCTTTTCTTGTACAGTAAAAAGGAAAACAAATTAACTTGAACTTTGTCATACATCTATGTTCAATTCCTCTCCTGGGATCAGTTTCCACTTCCAGTAATAGTTACTTCCAGTAGCAATTTATGGTGCTGCTTGATGTATAATGAATGTGTGCTGGCTTCATTGAAATAGCACAAGGAAACCTTTGGACATCATGTAGCAGTGTTTAAGATACAACTTAGTAAAGAGAAAATATGAAAATTAAATTGCTTATAAATACATTATCCATGAGTTCATTGAGTTCAAACTTCATAAGTGTTCTGTAAATTAAGGTGAATTTTAAATGGGAAGAGGGTTCTCAGATCATTTTTTGTGAGTGTATGTGCTGTGCATTATTTTCAAGTGTACAAAAGTTAATAGTAAGAGAAACAATAGCAATAATAGGAGAAAGAGAAGCTCTGTGTTTAAGGATTCAATACAATATAGAAGACTCTACAAATAAGACAACATTGAAACAATGAAGCCAAGTTCAGTATGTAGATTTACAGAAGTGATATAGAGAAAGCATTTCTCCTAAGTGGAATATAAAGTATGACACCACTCCCTTTCTAAATCACACTTCCAATTGTGCAAATTTGTAAAAAGTAGAATCGAAGAATGATTCTGGTTCCATGCAAGTCAAATATAAGAGAATGGGCTTAACTGGAAAAAAAAGTCCATTTTGAAAGTGCAGGTATTATACTTGCAATGAACCTGGAGGCAAAGATCATGTTTATTTTTATTTCATATATATATATATATATATATATATATATATATATATATATATATATATATATATATATATATATATATATGGGCGCTGTCCCTCTGCTATTCAGCTTCAGGCTAGTGCTCTACCACTTGAGCCACAGTACCACTTCCACTTTTCTTGTAGTTAGAGAAAAGAGTCTCCGGGACTTTCCTACCAGGGCTGGCTTTCAACCTCAATCCTCAGATCTCACCGCCACCCAGCTTAAGATCACATTTCTAACAGTGTACATTCAGCATATGTAATGTGTATGTTCATCTATAATTATATAAATTCTTAAGTTAAAAATCTGTGCTACAGGTTAGACTTCACACTCACAAAACGTTTGTCGTTTAAAAGTTGATACTCCTGGAAAACAAACTTAAGAATGTAAAGGAGTCTGGGAAGTTCAGTTTGCATCCCGCCTGGGCAGAACAATCTTTGAGACACTATCTATAATTAACCAGCCAAAGCTGCATTGGAAGAACAGTTCAAGTGATGGAATACCACTCATGAGCAAGATTGTTGAATAAGAGCTTGAGGCTTTTGCATACATACATACAAACATACGCATACACACAGAGGCACTTATATGTGCACACATGAATACACAAATGAAACAACTCTCAGAATATGTAGAAAAGTTAGAAAGCAATAGAAAATATTTTCTGAGTAAAACTAGAATCAAGTGATAAATTTTAATATTAAAAAGTCCTCAAGTGAACTTTCTTCAAAAATGTTTGAGACTATTACATAGGTAGGGACCAGAGATAGTAAGAAAGTCAAGTAATCATTATTAAAGGGATCGGGTTCATGGAGGAATGAATCAGAGACCCCTGCATGTGCATCTGAAAATGGTCATATCCTGTGTCAAATGTTAGAACATCTTTCAAAGTTGTACATAAACAGTCTGAGCAGTCAATGGATAAGATCCTCAGAGAAGTTCAGAATTGCTAGAGTGTTTCTAGATTAAATAAACCAACAAACTATGGCAGGGCAATGTGATACAAGCCTGGAATTCTAGCACACAGACTAAGACAGGAGATTAGAGAGTGGAATTACACAGTTATACCTTCCCTGGACCAGGTAGTATAGTTTTGTCTCAAAACAAACCAAATTACAAGAAAGGAATACACAGTTGGAAGTTTGGGCTAATTTTGTCATTATGTTTTGAGAAGTCAAGTTTCCTATTGAAATGCAACTGATATATAATCCTCAGTTGTGTTTTAAATGTTCTCTTCATTACAAACATTCTTAGATGCAAAATAGCTCATGATTCCCATCCAAAATTTGAAAAAGTAAGTAAATGTCATTCTGTTGGATGCCATAGAAATGATGAAGGTTTACAAAATTTAAGCCCGGAGAAATAGCACAGTTCGTCTAATGTAGGACTTTGTGGACCTTGCAAAATTAGAATTTAGATTCAAAATAAATAGATTTTTTTTTATAATTCCATATTCTATAGGATACTACAAAATTCTTTTTAAGTAGAGGCTTTAACTGACAAATTCACAAATTATTCTGGCATTCTATTTGCCTAGAATATTCTTTTAAGAGAGTTATAATTAGAACTTATCTAATAGGTAATTCCAACAGTTCATGTATAAAATGATAATGTGAATAATCTAGACAGAATTGCCAACAAATGGATGATATTAATTTATAAATTTTGAAAAATCTTTTTTTGAAGATTTGGTATAACATGGTATGAAGAGAATGATTGTGTGACATCTTTCTTCTACCTATATGTTACACAGGAAGCAATTTCCTTAATTATGTGCCTCGGTATGCAATGAGAATAACGCTAGGTTTGGGTTCATTTTTGTTTTATATTTTTTTTAGGGGGGTCCGGTCGTGAGGCCTGAACTCTGGGCCTGGGTGCTGTCCCTCAGCTCTCCTGTTCAAGGCTAGCGCTCTACCACTTGAGCCACAGCGCCACTTCTGGCTTTTTTTCTTTTTGCATATGTCGTGCTGAGGAATCAAACATGCATGCAAGGCACTCTACCATTGAGCCACCTTACCAGCCCAATTTTTGTTTTTGTTTTATTGATTTGACCTAGAGCTTGAACTCTGGGCCTGGACACTGTCTCTGATCTCAAGGCTCCTGGCCTACCACTTCAACCTCAGTGCCACTTGTGTCTGGCTATTTCTGAGAAGTTTATTGGCGATAAGATTCTAAGGGACCTTTCTGCCTGGATAGGCTTTGAACCATAATCTTCTGATCTTAGTATCCTGAATATCTATGATAGTTAAAAAAGTATAAATATAAGTAATATTTGCAAGTGTTCTGATCTCAAGAATACCACTGGGGGAAAATTGATGCAACTGAGTTTATTGTGGTATTCTTTGCAGAACAAGGAGGGCATCACAATACCAGACATGTACTATTTTTTTTCACAGTAGAGATAAGCTATTCATGATGTGAATTAAGGGATTTTTAAGGTGCACCTTACAATTTGGAAACTGTTGGGCTAGGATGACTTTATGGCATAAAGCTGGGGATTGCTTACTCTTGAAGAATTATTACAGATACTTCATAGTTTTATCCTCTACAAGAATGTGACTATTTTTCTGTTGACTTCTCCATCTTTAACACCCCATTGGAAACTGCATCTATTGCAGAATTATATAACATGAAAACAAGTACTGTTTTGAATCTCTCAGGTATGGAATGTTCAGAATTTGAAAATGAGTAGTTATTAGTCATAGGAATTTTGAAGGACACATATATTCTGTCCTAACAAATTATTTAATTTTTAAAGTTATGGGTTTCTATACAATTAAACTGTTTTCGGTTTTATGTGTGTGAAAGTGCTAAATTTATTTTTTCCAAAATATGCAAGTATATTGTGAAAATATTGTCTAGTTGGAAAACATTCAAGTTGACGAACTTCTGATAAACAAAGGTTAATTAAACCAAATTAGATGACAAATAGTATTGATTTTTTAAAATTTTAGTCTATAAAGAATAACATTAACTATACCAATACAGTGAAATTTTATTTTATGCAGCTCATTTGTTAAATTTAATTTTACTGTCAAAGTGATGTACAGTCGGGTTACAGTAATTGTAAGGTAGTTAATACATAACTTTTCAAACTTGTTACCCCCTCCCGCACTTTTGTCACAGTTTTCCTTCACCTCAATACCCCTCACAAGTTGTAATGTATATTTCCAACATATTGTCTTGTGAGTATTGCTAATGCATTGGTTTGCCCTTTGTCATTTGTGTCACCATTGTTATGTTCCTCTTCCCTTCCCTAATTAAGGTAAATGTATACACAATACACAGGGTACCAAAATCAAATACAGCAAGGGATAAACCAAAGGGGGAAAACCAAAGAAAATAGAAATCACATAATACATAAAAAAAAACAACCACAAATAAAAATCTCTGATTCCATATCTTGGAGTTCATTTTGTTCAACATCAGCTTATATGGTCATATATATGCATAACGAAGTCACGGGAAAATAATAGTTGAATGGACACTATATAGTGAAAACAGCATGTTAGCTGTTTTTGATGGTAAAGGTGAAATTAGGATTGGTGAATTTGCGGTTTTGATAAATAATTTTAAAAGAGTTTTAAAATTATGACAAGTAAATTTTAATTGTTCAAACTATTTAACAACGTAGCCAATTAAGAAAATTTAAAATTCCCTGGGAAAATAGTCTTTCATGCAAAGAAATCTATGGATACTTAGGGGAGAGGGAGCAATGTGAGTGAAGATGGCTCATATTCACACTAAACAAACAAACCTCAGAAACCTTTCTGTAAATCCTGTAGCTTCCCTTGAAAATTGTCCTTACCCAGGAAATATACTCTTACTGTGTGAAACAAGGTTATAGTGCAATTTAATTCAAATTTCTTTTTTAAAAAAAGACATCAAAATTTGTGAACTGACCTTTAATTACCAAACAGTAATTCTCTGAAAAAGATAATTTGGGTCAAAATATTTTGGGAGAAAGTGCCCTCCACAATGAAAAAAGGTATTGGGTAAACACATTTCTGTTTGTAATACTTTCCACAATGTCTTTGCACGTAAAGCACTGAAACCGAAAAACAATCTGATTGGCTCCTTCAAACCAGTGATTTCACATTTCTAAGTGGCTCACAAATATAATATCCTTATTAACATGAGATAGAGAAGACTTCTCCTATTACATAAGACAAAAAGTTTTGGGTTCAGAAAAGAATTGAGCACATGGAAAAGGTAAGAAAACAGTGTCCTTAGAAGCCCTAGCTAAGCAAATTGGCTTCAGCAGTGGAGGGAGGTAAAAACTTTTTGATATAGATTGTAATATTTTTGCTACCTAAAGTGATATTACAAAGCCGATTTGGCTCACTACAATGCAGAACTGATTGAATGCAGACATGAAAATAAACCCCACATCCAAACGAAGCAAATTCAAAGATTTTTAAAGGAGAAACCATGAAGATGTAGCAGTGAGGGAGGCCTTATAGTCCTTTAGCTTCACTAGACTTGAAGCCAAGAAGTTGTGATTAATTGGAAATCAGACAAGAGATAAGAGGAAGACATAAAATAGGACATAGAAGCATTGTCCTTTGTAACAGACACTGTCATCCAAGGTATGGGTGATTTAACTTTATTCTCTTCCATACATCTTGATGAACAAATGCAAGACTAAGAGAAAAAAATCTACTGAAATAATTTTGCAAAGAATAACTTCACTGTTCCTGATATGGTATCAAAGGAGATTCTTAAGAGAGAAGATAAAAGTGGAGTATTCTGCGGTTTCTCTAAGCACCTAGTTAGTTAGCAAAATATATCTTTGAGGTTAGAAGTGATTGAACCAAAAAGTGTTGGAGTACTTATGTTTGTGGGCACTTTAGACACAAGAAGACTTTCAAGGTAAAAGAATAAAGAAAAACGGATATCCAAATATTTGTGATCACAATTTCTTGGACTGGTTTTTTTGGAGACAAAGTTTTACATTAGAGTTTAGTCTGATTAACATCAATGTTGGGTTTTTATGGCAACCAAATGCAGGGGTGAATTTTGATGGACTCCCTTGAAAAAGTAAACAGCATGATAAAAAAAATGGCAGAAGTAGTGCTGTGGCTCAAGCGGTAGAGTGGTAACCTTGAGCTGAAGAGCGAAGGTACAGCGCCCAGATTTCAAGCCCAATGACCACCCCCCAAAAAAAGTACCCATTACTTTAGGGGCTGGGAAGGTGGCTCAGTGATAGAGCGCTGGCCTTGCATGCCTGAGGCCCTGGGTTTGATTCCTAAGCACCACATAACAAACAAGACCACACTAAACCTACCAGCACAACTATGTTTATTGCAGCACTATTTACCATAGCTAAGATATGGAACCAACCCAGATCCCCCTCAGTAGATTAATGGATCAAGAAAATGTGGTATATATACACAATGGAATTCTATGCCTCCATCAGAAAGAATGACATTGCCACATTTGTTAGGAAATGGAAAGGCTTGGAAAAAATTATATTAAGTGAAGTAAGCCAAGGCTAAAGAAAGATAGGTCCCATGGTTTCCCTTATTTGCAATATCTAGTATATTTTTGAGTGAAGCAGAAAAGGTCAGATAATGTGATGTTAGGAAAATGAACCCTTAGATATGTGTTTAAATTTTTTTTCATGCATTTGTTTCTAACGCATTTATAAGATTATCTCTTTGTTGCTTTGTATGTCTGTCCCCCACACTACACCCCTGCTTTCACTATATTTGATGTCAGTGTAATGTGTGGAGGAGAAGGGGAAAAGCAAGTCGTTGAAGGATAACTGTGGACCCGTTACAACAAGGAGAAGTACAAATTATCATGTCAAAAACGAACTTTACAACTTTGGTGGGGGGGGGAGGGTTCGTTGGGGGGGTAAGGGGAGGCTGGGAAGGGATGTGAAGGGTAAACAAAGGAGGAGGCTGCAATGCTTGATAAGAAATGTACTCATTATTTTGCCCATGTAATTGTAACCCCTCTGTACAGTATGTTCACAATAAAAAATAAAAATTAAAAAAAATCCAGAAGTGGCGCTGTGGCTCAAGTGGTAGCGCACTAGCCTTGAACTGAAGAGCTAAGGGACAGCAACCAGGCCCAGAATTCAGGCCCCACGACAGCACCAAAAAAAAATGGCAAATAATATTTTGTGAATTACTTTCATCATCACTTTTACAGAACAAAGAAGGAAATATATATTACTCAAAATCAATTGACTTTAAAGTATGAGGAAAGAGTAGTGAAGAGAGATGAAAGAAAACATAGAGGATTGTTTTCTCTCCAGCCGATTAATAGGTTCTTGATCTTGTTTCTTCCATTCTGTCTTCACAAGCTATTAAGTGTGGCTCAGGACTGGAGTATCCATTTCAGACAGAGAGAACTCACAGAAGGAAGATAACATTTGCAGCAAATATAGGAGATTTGTAACCTGAGACAATCTATTTAAATCCGTTCAAATTTCTCCTCCACCCCAAACTGCCCTCTTTGAATAGTTTTGTTTGCTTTTCCCAAGACTGCCCTTTATTAACTGCTTAAAATTTTGAGAGGTCATATTCATATTCTTTAGAGATTGCTGTTTGGTTGTAATTTTTGTGTGTTTTTTCACTGATTTTCAAAAGATTGTGCAAGTGTGTTACAATTAAATATGTCCATCTAATTGACCAATGCTCCTGGATCAGATTCAGTCCTTCTATCATTGTCAACCAACTCCTTCTCCAAGATTTATTTCAGATTTACCACTTCCTTTATCACATATGTACATTGATGTTCTAGCTGTATTTGCTCTTTGTTCCATTTCTCATTCATTCTTTGTATTTACTATTATTCCTCTCTGGTTTCAACTTCCTGATAGTCATTCTGTTAAACTATCTGTTAATAGTTTGAAAGGTTTATATACATTCCATGGAATTTCAATCCTGCATATACTTGAACTTATGTCAGCTTATATTTCCATAATTCATTCATCTGCAATAATAATTTGCAAGAGTGGAGGCGTGAATTACCTAGACATGATTTAATTCTCATCCATTTGGAAGATTGATCTTTAGTCAATAAGCAAGTTTAAAAATGGTTTAGAATGTATTCCTACCTACCAGTTTTTATAAATGGCTTTGTACAATGGTGTGTGATTATTTTATTTTACATGGGATAATATTTTCTACTACATTTAAGTTTTCAAAAAAGAAAATTAAAATTTACTATTATATTGGAATATGATAGAAATAGAAGATAGATTTTATGTTTGTCACATCTCTGACGAGTACCCATATTCAAGACTTACTATGTTAGACAGATAGGGAAAATACAAAATAACATATGATAAGGCAACTATTTGTGACTTTTTAAAATGTACCTTATTAAATGATAAAATTTACTTTATTAGCTAATGTTTGGTTTTGAAATATGGGAGGCTGATATATTTAACAAATTTTGGAAGGCACCTAAAGAACAACACAAATGGTGGGTGGTACTATTTCTACAGTTCAATGAATGGTTGAACCTGATTGGCATTATTGCGGGGTAAGTAAATCAACTCTATTGTAACTCTATTATAACTCCATTGCCACTAAGTATCATCTGTTTGTCAAATGTTATTTTGGCGAATGTGATTTTTTGGTAGGTCGTGGGGCTTGAAATCTGGGCTTGGGGACTGCCCCTGCGCTCTTCAGCTCAAGGCGAGCACACTATCACTTGAGCCACAGTTCCACTTCTGATATTCTAGTGGTTTATTGGAGATAAGTGTCTAACGGACTTTCCTGCCCGGGCTGGTTTTGAACAATTATCCTCAGATCTCAGGCTCCTGAGTATTTTTTTTTAATATTTTTTATTGTGACCATACTGTACAGAGGGGTTACAATTACATGGGCAAGATAATGAGTATATTTCTTATCAAACATTGCAGCCTCCTCCTTTGTTTATCCTTTACATCCCTTCCCAGCCTCCCCCTGTACCCCCACCCAATGGTCCCCCCCCACCAAAGTTGTAAAGTTCGTTTTCGACATGACAACTTGTACTTCTCATTGTTGCAACGGGTCCACCTGTATCCGTAAACAATTTGTTTTTCCCCTTTTCCTCCACAAATTATACCGACATCAAATATAGTGAAAGCAGGGGTGTAGTGTGGGGGACAGACATACAAAGCAACAAAGAGATAATCTTATAAATGCGTTAGAAACAAATGCATGAAAAAAAAATTTAAACACATATCTAAGGGTTCATTTTCCTAACATCACATTATCTGACCTTTTCTGCTTCACTCATAAATATACTAGATATTGCAAATAAGGGAAACCATGTGACCTATCTTTCTTTAGGCTTGGCGTACTTCACTTAATATAATTTTTTCCAAGCCTTTCCATTTCCTAACAAATGTGGCAATGCCATTTTTTCTGATGGAGGCATAAAATTCCATTGTGTATATATACCACATTTTCTTGATCCATTAATCTACTGAGGGTCATCTGGGTTGGAACCATATCTTAGTTATAGTAAATAGTGCTGCAATAAACATAGTCATGCTGGTAGGTTTAGTGTCGTCTTGTTTGTAAACATTAGGGTAAATGCCCAATAGTGGGATGGGTGGGTCATAGGGGAGTTCTATGTGAAGTCTTCTGAGGAAGTTCCATACTGCTTTCCAAAGTGGTTGAACAAGTTTACACTCCCACCAACAATGAAGTAAGGTTCCCTTCTGTCCACATCCCCTCCAGTATCTGTTGTTATTAGAGTTCTTGATTTTTGCCATTCTAACTGGGGTGAGGTGGTATCACAATGTTGTTTTTATTTGCATTTCTTTTATGGCTAGGGAGGTTGAGCATTACTTCATGTGTCTATTGGCCATCATTCTTTCTTCTTCAGAGAAGTTTCTCTTTAAGTCTTTAACCCACTTATTTATTGGGCAGTTGTTTCTTTGAGGATTTGTTGTTGGGGGATTTAATTTTTTGAGTTCCAAGTATATTTTAGATATGAGACCCTTGGGCGCTGTATGGCTAGTGAAGATCTTCTCCCAATCCGTGGGCTTTCTATTGATCTTGCTAGCTATGTCCTTCGCCATTCAGAAGCTCTGGAACTTCATGTTATCCATTTGTCCAACCTTTCTTTGATTTGTTGTGTTTCTGGCTCTCTAAGAAAAATTTGCCCTGTTCGAAAGAGACCTAGGGTTTCTCCTATTCTATTCTCTAATATTTTCAGAGTGTCTGCTTTGACTCCGAGGTCTGTAATCCATTTGGAGTTGATTCTGGTGCAGGGTGATATATAAGGATCTAGCTTTAGTTTTCTACAAGTAGTTAACCAATTTTGCCAGCACCATTTACTGAAGAGGCTGTCTTTGTTCCATTCTATTGTTTTAGCTCCCTTATCAAAGATTAGATAGCTATAGGTCTGTAGGTTTCATTTCTGGGTTTTCAATTCTATTCAATTTGACCTGAGGTCTGTTCTTGTGCCACTACAAACTGATTTGATTACTATACCTTTCTAGTAGAATTTGAAATTTGGTATTGATATTCCTCCAGCAGTGTTCTTCCCGATGAGAAGCGTTTTTGCTACATGGGGTCTTTTATTGTTCCATATGAATTTTTTGATTGCCTCTTCTATTTCCTTGAATCATGAGGTTGGAATTTTGATAGGTATCACATTAAATATGTAGATAGCCTTGGGAAGTATTGCCATTTACACGATGTTAATATTTCCAAACCAGGAGCATGGGAGGTTTTGCCATTTTCTAAGTTCTGTTTTGATTTCCTTTTACATGTTTTTAAAGTTTTCATCATAGAGGTCCTTCACTTCTTTGGTTAAGTTGATTCCTAGACATTTTATTTTGGGGGGGCTATTACAAATGCAGTTGCTTTCCTAATTTCAAACACACTTTTCTCATTGTGGTCATACAGAATAACCATTGTTTTGGAGGGTTCATTTTATACCTTGCTACTTTGCCAAAGTTTTAGATCAACTTGAGTAATTTGGGAGTGGAGTCTATGGTATTCTTTAAATACAAGACCATGTCATCTGCAAAGAGGGAGTTTTACTTCTTCTTTCCCTATGTGTTTCCTCTTTATGTTTCCATCTTGTCTTATTGATGTAGCTAGGCATTCTATTTTACTAGATTGAAGAGAAGTGGAGAAAGTGGGCATCCTTGTCTTGTTCCTGAGTTAAGAGGAAATGGCTTTACTTTTTCAACATTAAGTATAATGCTGGCTGTAGGTTTGTCATATATAGCCTTTATTATATTGAGAAATGTTCCATGGATTCTTAATTTTTCCAAAACCTTCATCATAAAGGGGTACTGGATCTTGTCGAATGCTTTTCCTGTATCTATTGAGCTAACCATGTGATTCTTATCCTTGCTAATGTTGATGTGATGAATAATATTAATTGATTTGCATATATTTAACCAGCTTTGCATCCCTGAAATGAATCCTGTTTGATCGTGGTCTATGATTTTTTGGATGAATTGTTGAAGTCGATTGGTCAAAATTTTTTTGAGAAATTTTGCATCAATGGTCATCAAAGAAATGGGTCTATAGTTCTCTTTCTTTGATGAGTCCCTGCCTGGTTTTGGGATGAAGGTTATGATGGCTTCATGGAATATGTTCGGTAGTAAACTTTGTCTTTCAATTTCATTGAAGAGTTGGAGGAGTTTTGGGGTGAGATCTGCTTTGAAGGCCTTGTAGAATTCCGCTGTAAAACCATCTGGTCCTGGACATTTCTTAGCTGGAAAGTCTCTTATTACTGTTTCTATTTCAATGCTTGATATGGGCCTGTTAAGCTGGTTTAACTCATCTTGGTTTAGTTTTGTCATGTCAGTATTTGCTAGGAAAATATCCATTCTGCCAAGTTCTCAAACTTATTAGAATAAAGTTTTGAGAAGTATTTCCTTATAATGTTCTGAATCTTGGTTGTTTCTTTGGTGATGTTTCCATTCTCATCTCTGAGTTTATTTATTTGGGTATGTTCTATTCTGTTTTTAATAAGATTTGCTAAGGATCGGTCAATTTTGTTAATTTTGTCGAACAACCAACTCTTTGTTTTGTTGATTCTTTCTATAGTTTTTTGGATTCCTATTCATTTCATTCTTATTTAATTTTAATTATTTCTTTCCATCTACTGGTTTGGGGTTCATCTTGCTGCTCTTTTTCAAGGAGATTTAGATGTGTCTTTAAATTGTTGGTTTCAGATCTCTCCAATTTGTTGATGTAGGAGCTCAGAACTATAAACTTGCCTCTGAGTACTGCCCTTACTGTGTCCCAGAGGAGCTGGTAATTAGTGTGCTCATTTTTGTTGGATAGCATGAACATTTGAATTTCCTTTCTTTATCTCTTCCATGACCCACTCGTGATTCAACAGTGTGTTGTTCAGCTTCCACGTGTTATCGGACTTTCTTTGGTGGCTTTTGTTGTTGAGTTCCAATTTTATTCCCTTGTGGTCAGAGAGAATTCAAGGTATAATTTCAATGTTTCTGAATTTGGACAAGTTTGCTTTGTGGTCTAAAATGTGGTCTATTTTAGAAAATGTTCCATGTGCTGCTGAGAAAAACGTGTTTTCTGATGGTTCTGGGTGAAATATTTGGTAGATGTCTGTTAAATCTAGTTGATGTATGCAGTTGTTTAGATCTGCGGTTTCTCCGTTTAGTTTTTGCAGAAGTTGATCTATCTAGTGGGGAGAGTGGTGTGTTAAAGTCCCCAGCAAATAATGTCTTTGGATATTTGTGGGATTTGAGGGAAAGTAGTGTTTCTTGGATAAATTTGGGTGCTCCATTGTTTTGCGAATAGATATTTAGAATTGAAATATCCTCCTGAAGGAGAGATCCATTAATTAGTATGTAGCGACCTTTATCTCTTCTCATGAGTTTTAATCGGAAGTCTATTTTATCTGATATTAGGATTGCAACTGCCGCCTGTTTATGGGGGCCATTTGCTTGGTAGATTTTGTTCCAGCTTTTAACATTGAAAATGTGTTTGTTTGTATGGGCAAGATGTGACTCCTGAAGGCAGCAGATAGAAGGACCTTGTTTTTTAATCCAACTAGAAAGTCTATGTCGCTTAATTGTAAAGTCCGTTAATGTTAAGAGATAGGACGAAGAGGTATTTGGGAGTTCCTGCCATGTTATCCATCTTCTTGGGGGTTGTGAAAACTGTGTTCTTCCTATGGTTCTTGGATTCTCAGTTTGGGTGCAGTTTTTTGGCCTTTATTGTAGCCTTGTTGGTTTTCTATGTGTAGGACATCTTTAAGAATCTTTTGTAGGGCTGGCTTGGTGGAGATGTATTGTTTCAATTTTTCTTTGCTATGGAAGGTTTTTATTTGGCCTTCAGTTATGAAGGAGAGTTTAGCTGGGTACAGTATTCTTGGATATTTTGTGGTTTTCCATGCAAAATCCTAAAATAATTTTACATCAAGCTCTTTTTGTTCTTAACTTTTTAAACTTACCACAAGGAGATATTTTAACTAGAGCTGAGCACCATTTTGAACAAATACCAAAAAGCCTTATTTAAACACTCCCACATGGATTAAGATTACATTGAAAGCAGAATGTCAACTAGGAAAATTATCCAATAAGGGGCAAGGATAAGGTTTTGTGTCTACAAAGGATGGCAAACAATACTGACTTCCTTCCCAATGGATACAGACACAGCCCAGTCAGGACAGCCCTGTATCCTGCAAGGAATCGGCCACCAGTTGAGAAAAAAGAAATCCCCACTGCGCACCAGGGGGCAGGTTAAAAAGTTGACTGCAGAAGGTCAAAAGATGTTACAACGCACTGGTAAACCTGTCACGGCTGAGAACTTGTTCCTGGCCATTTGTGCCCTGCTTACTGTAAACTCTGTCCATGCTAATGCTTATGTGAGTTATTGGGCCTTTGTTCCTTACTCTCCTTTATTGGAACCTGTTGTTTGGGGAGACATGGATATATCCGTCTATAATGTTCCTGCTGTTTTATCTCCTCCTTGGAATAATTTGACATTTTACAATAAGGATGATGATAGCTTTTTAAATATTACTTACTATACTCATTCGTTGACTGTTCGTCTGGGGCCTCCTCCATGTTTTGTTATGAATTGGCAACATTGGGTTTTACCTGGGAAACACACTTCCAATTCTAAAACACAGCTGCAGCGATTAACTACTTAGTCCATTAATAGTAGCTGGGAAAGCATCACCTATGATGGCGAGATATCCTTACCTATGTGCCCTAATTTTACTTATATTAATTTAAAATATCAGCCTTTTGTGTGGTAAGAGTGTAGAGGAACATTTGGAAAAATGTTCAATAATTTTATTAATTGGAGACCTTTTGGAGAGTTTATTAACACATGTTTAGAATGGAATATTACCAGATGTGAATTATCAAATGTTACTAGGATGCTGGATGCCATTAATGGATCGCTTACTGAAGGTCGATTGATGGCCTGGGGAGATGGAGGCATTGCAGATGCTTGATGGGCTTTCATGGCTGCACCCACTGCTGTTCAGACTCATCTTTGGAAGGTCGCAGAGGCACTGACACCCGTGATGCTATCAAAAGGATCATTTTTGGGGATGGCGAACTCTGCGTCCACTTATAATTTTACTTTGTACAAATCTTATAATGTAACTTCCTGTGTACCTCTGCCTTATGTATTTTTAGTGGGAAATTTTACATTTTCCACTACTATTTCTTGTTTTAATTGTCGCCTGTATTCTTGCGTTAATTCGTCTCTTAATTTTAATGACAGTGATAGTACTATGATATTACAACAAAGAACTCATATTTGGCTACCTGTTAAATTAGGAAGAGAATGGTCCCAAAATTCTTTGGATAGTGTTGTTATTGAATTTTTTACCAAACTACTAAAACGTACAAAACGTATGATTGGAGCCATTATAGCTGTGATTTTAAGCTTAATTGCTATTACCACTGGTGCTATGGTGTCTGGAATTGCCCTACACACTTCCTTACAAACAACACTTTGTGAAAGAATGGCACCGGGATTCATATAAATTGTGGGTCTCAGAGGTAAAAATTAATGCTCGATTAAAAACACAGATTAATATTCTTAAACAGACAGTGGGATGGTTAGGAAAAAAGTTATTGGTTGTGGAAAAACAGTTATTGTTAAAATGTGATTGGAATTCTACTACCTTTTTCATTACTAATGTAAAATATAATAAATCTATACATGATTGGAATGTAATACAGCAGTATTTATGAGGAAATTCTACTGCTGCTCAATTGATTGCTCAATTACAATTTAATGTACATGATATTATTTGTAAACAATCTGCAAATGATGGTGCTTCTAATATTGCTGATACATTTATTAAACAGTTGGAAGGGTTATATCTGAAAGGAATACTACAAAGCATTTCACATACTGCTAGTGGTTTGGGAATTATGATTGTTATTATTCTGTTTGCACTTGTGTGGTTATATTTGATTTTTATGAAACCAATGCCAGCTTGTGGAAAGCTTTTTTTCCTTGTGGAAAGCTTTACTTTTAAAACAAAAGAAAAAAGAAAGAAATTGTGAAGACTCGGGGTCTATGTTGAGGGGGCAGAATGATACAGGCTCCAGCCTCAGGATTATCTGAGGACTGTGTTTGGGATTAGGAAAGCTCTTGGCATGCTGGGCTAGAGAGGGAAAATGTTCTCTCTCCCTATCTCAAAACACATGTCACAGACTCCTGGGAGCCGAGGAAGTAGCTCTTCTGCTTGCTTAAGCATAGATTAACAGTTGGTCAAGCATTTTCCTGAGATTGGAGAAGTGGTTTGAGCTTGCTCTAAAATAGTTTATATAATTATATACCAAGACATTGTCTCATAGGTCAAGTAAAAATGTATCTGTTGCAATTTTTGTGTGAATGTCTTCTGACCAAATCTTGGCCAAGATCATGCTTCCTTGTCTTTAAATACTCACTAACAATAAAGCACAGCATGCAGTGGCAATTGTTGTTTGCACTCTGCATCCTCTGCGTCCTGGTGATTTTGTTACCCTTACCTAGGGACCCCAAGGCAATAGACTTTGACAATAGAGGATACCAGGATATTGAAAGATTTCCCATATTCATGGATAGGCAGAATTAATATGGTGAAAGTGGCCATACTGCCAATTAATAAACGCATTCTATGCTATTTCCATTAAAATTCCAGTGACCTACTTCTCTGAAATTGAGAAAATATTCCAAAAATTCATATGGAACAACAAAAGACCTAGCATAGCCAAAACAATTTTAGGCAAAACAAAGAATGCAGGACGGTTCATGTTACAGGACTTCAAGCTATACTATAGAGTCATAATAAAAAAGACAGCTTGGAACTGGCACACAAAGAAACCCAAAAATAAATGAGACAGGTTAGAGGACCCAGAAATATAGCCGCATATGGACAGTCAGTTGATATTTGACAAAGGAGCCAAAGATATACAGTGAAAGAAGCACCACCTCTTCAACTACTGGTGTTGGGAAAACTGGCCACATGCAGAAAACTAAAAGTAGATCCTAGCCTATCACAGTGCACTCACATCAACTCAAAATAGATTAAAGACCTTAACATCAAGCCTGAAACTCTGAAACTACTGCAGGACTGAGTATGAGAGACACTTTAACTTATAGGCATAGGCAGGAACTTCCAGAAGAGATGCCCACTGTCACAACAAATTTGAGAATGACTCAATGGGACTACCTTAAAATAAAAAGTTTCTGCACAAACAAAAATAGCAACCAAACTAGAAGGAAAGTCAAATAATTGGGAAAATTATTAACCAGCAATAGATTAGACAAGGGTCTAATAGCCATTATATATGGTGAACTCAAGAAACTACCTCTTCACAAATCTAACACACCAATCTTGAAATGGTCAAGGGAGCTAAAGAGAGACTTCTCAGAAGAAGAGATAAAAAACAGCACAGAAACACGTGAGGAAATGTTCATAATCCCTGGCTGTAAAGGAAATGCAAATAAAAACAACTCTGAGATACCACCTTACTCCATTCAGATTGGCCCACATCCTAAATTCAGCCAATGACAAATGCTGGAAGGGATGCAAAGAAAGAGAAACATTACTGCATTGCTGGCGGTAATGTGTATTAATATAACCACTTTGTAAAGCATTCTGGAGGTACCTCAGAAAGCTAAATATCGACCTCTCTTATGAATTGGCCATACCACTCGTAGGCACCTACTCTGAACCACAGGAACCAGTATAAAAAGACACACATGTCAATGATTATTGCAGCACTGTTCACATTAGCCAAGATTTGGAAACAACCCAGATTAGCCACTACTGATAAGTGGATCCAAAAATTGTGGTACCTATATAAAGTGGAATACTATGCAGCCTTTAGAAAGGACAAAATAATGGCATTTTCAGGGAAATGAATGGAACTCGACCAAATTATTTGAGTGAGGTAAGCCAAGAATAACAAACAAACGGCACAGGGTCTACCTGATATGTGGATTCTAAAGCCAAAATGCAAGAAGGTATGACAAAATAAACAGGACTTGAGAAACAAAGGACAGCCACTCATTTTGTTGTATCACCATTAATGATTCCATGTTCTTGACCATGTAGATAGTAGAAATATGCACGCAATGGAGAGAAGCCAGGAGGAGGAACACAATAAGTGGAAAATGGAACAACATACAACAAAGTGGCCCATCAGCTGCACTGGACATACAAGAAAAATAACTAAGCAAGACAAACACAGTGATGGGAAGGGAGGGATGATTGGGAAAGAGGTAAAGAGGGAATACCCTACACTAAGCAAAAGGAAAAAAATGTAAACATTATCTGAGGTAGGAAAAATAATTACAATTGTCAAAGCTCATAGAATTAACAAACTTTAGACCATGATAACAATAATTTGCCTAGTCAAGGTTAAAATGTGTTTGTGACTTTAACTATCACAATTCCACAGAAATGTGAAATATATGTAATCACCTATCTCAATTTTTACAAAATGTGTGAGAAGGGAAGTTTTATGAGGGATGAGTGACAATGTTGTCAGACACCTTGTATTCATATACTGTTCTGTAGAATGGAAACTTCTTTGTACAACTACTTAAAGATAATAATAAAAAGCGTTTAAAAATAAATAACTATTAGCATGACGATAAAAAAGTTCAAATATAAAATAAGAAATTAAATCCAGTTGGAAGGAAAATTTCTTTGGGGAGAGTAATGTAGTTTATTCTATAGCAAGTATCAGTTCAGCATTAAATTCAAAAGCTAGACCTCAAGTAAATGAAATAAACTAAGAAATTGAGTTAAAAAAAGGAAAAAAGAAACTCCACCCACTCTTCCTTGCCTGGACAGCTGGTATGGGTAAAATGCATCATGCTCCTGAATTGGAACCGAAATAGCAAGGACCTTACTTAGTCATGCTAACTTCACTGGTGCCTATTATATTAGTACGAAAACAGCACTAGATCCATCAGTCTCTAGTGAAATAGGCAGTCGACCCATATATAGAGAAGGCTACAAGATGGACTGTGCAGACACTCAAAGGATCGCTTAAGGATAAGACTTACTAAGTATTAATTAGTAATAACTAGTGTGTTTCTATAATTTACTTGTTTACAATTAAATTTACATTTTAAGCCTGTTCATTGGGTAGAGATATGGGAATTTTTAGGACTTGGTAGAAAGGAATCAAGGATTTGATTGGACATGAAAACCAGTGGGGGATGTACAAAGCAGCAAAGCCCTAATAATCAGCATGACCCACTAATCAATGTGGCCCCATGTCCTGGCCCACAGGAGTGCATGAGTCATGCCACCAAAAGGGACAGGGTATGCTGCTGGAGGGGGTAGTATGTCATCATCAAATGAGCTGTGAAGAAGTTATTGAGGAATGTGCAGTTCATGAAGTGATAGTTGAAAACTGTTAGGCAGGAGACCCACTGGAGTGATAGAGGGCTTCAACCTATATATAGGCTGCATGGTCATAGCAATGGAATTGGAGAAAATCAAGTGAAGACCTGGAAGGAAGGAAGTGGTGAGATAGCAGGAGGGGAAAAACTTGGGAGAAGAGGAAGTTGAGGGAGTGCAGGAGGGGAAGGATGCCAATTGGCCACCAGGCCAGAGAATTGTAGGCCTGTGGATAGTCGAGAAGCCTAAATAGAAGAAGGAAATGATGGAAGGGAAAAGGGAAATGAAGGACATGTCTATAAAAAAGGAGGGAGTAAGAAAAATCGAAAAAAGACTTACCTATTGAAGTATGGAGTTTTGGAGATGATAATTTGGGGGGTTGGTGGTTTGCAGACTAATTAACTATGTGCAGGGTTGCCCATTGGAGGTCTGAAATTTGGTGGTTGGGGCTGGCTTGTCACTGAGTGTACAGTCCAGGACAAGGTAAATGCAGGCCCATTGCTAGCGTAAATAAAGTTATCCTCAATGTGCCTCATTAGATTGTCTTGTACTTTATGTAACATAAGTATACGAGTTTACAAGTTAGTGTCAAAGGCCACGAATTTCATAAAATGCTATGAGGGTATAATAGGTTTGCAAAATCCAATGGGACAGTGATATCACAATGGCAATATGATGTCACAATATAAAGTCATAATAAAATTTTGATGTCATAATTAGTTGATGCCATAATGGTGATGAGGTCACAATAGTTTTATGATGTCACAATGGATTGATGATGTCAAAATGGCATGCTAGGCTTTAATTTTCCTTAACTCGAAATGAGAATATAAATTCACAATGGGATTGTGAGATCTACAAAGTCATGCATTGGCCTAAACATTATGAACTCCCAATAATTATGTAATGTCACAATGTGACATGATGTTCATGATATCTGACAGAGTGATGACATAATTTTCATGATATCAGAGTGCATTTCTAATATCACATGTCATACCTGAAATAAGTAAAAAACAGATTATGAGATCAAAAATGGCCTATGTATCAATAGGGCATAATGTCCAAGTTATGAGGAGAGGACCAGTTAATGATGTCACACTGGTGATTCTGCCTCGAAGGGTTTGTAATATTACAATGGTATAACTGATCTCAATTGTTAGGCCACAATGATTATATGGGTAAACAACTGAACTTTTTTTTGTCACAAATGCCATAGGCTGTTTCAAAGGTGCTAAAAGGTCATAACCGATTAAAACGTCACAATGTGATGGTGATGTCACAATGGCAATGTGATGATGCAATAGGTTTGTGATATTACCGTGGTCATGAGGTCACCCATGGAATAGTGATGTCATTATGAGTTTGTAATATTACAATCACCTGTCTGATTTCAATTGCTACTAGTTTACAATGAGGATAAGAATTCCAGGAAGGAGCAATAGGTCCTATAACCCATGAATTTTCTAACATGTGATGTCATAAAAGGTTTGTGAAAACAGAATGGTAGAGTAATACCACAATGTCAATATGATGTCACAATATCATGTCATAATAAAGTGTTAAGGGAGTTCTGAGGAAGATGGAGAAGCTGGAGGCTAAACAATGTCTCTCATAGAAAGCAGTTTTAGTGTTCCAGTGAACAGGCCTAGGGTAGAGAATCACACCAAATGTGCCATCACAGTACAGAGAGTGTGGCCAGAGGGGGAAAATCCAGACAAGGAGACAGATCTGAGCACTTGCTAGTTGCCGTGCCTAGAGTGGCTGCAGCGGCAGCACTGGCGGCCATAGCCATCATCCCTACAACAGAAAGATCCCAGGACAAAGGTGCCAGACACAGCGGAGGAGTGGATTCTACTCAATACCACTAAGGACTGAGAAAGAGCAGATACCTTCATGCTTCAGATTGCAGACCAGAGAGGGCCCAGGAACCAAGATTCTGACATGAGTAGAACCCTGAAATCCTCACGCCCTCTCAGGGAAAAAAGGTGGGAATGCCAGCCCTCTCCCCTACCACCACTGGAGATCTCCATCTTTGATACTGACAAAGGCCTTGCTGAGCAGCTAGCTCCAATTCAGGCCTTGGAAGAAAACAAGAGTCATTTTGCAAATCACAGGAATTAAAAGTGACCTGCCAGGCTCAGTTCCACCCAGAGGAAAGTCACCCCGCCCAGGCAGAGAGAGCTCTGCCCTCACAGAAGCGACTTTCTTCACCCTGTAAACAGAGCCAGAGTCTGCCCCTCCCTACAGCAGCCTAGACAAACAATTGAAATTCAGTAAAAATAAATTCTGAGAATGGCTCGAAGCTGGACTCTGTGTCTCAAGAGGTAGCCCTTCAGGGAAAAGCTACTGTTTGCTGAAAGGCCTCAACCCTACCCAGAACCCAGCCTCATCACAGCATCTCCAAACTAGAGAAAATTCCCACTTCCCTCTTTTGGAATACTCAAAGCAGATCTCTCTCCCATTGAACTAACCTGGGAGGAGGATCACGACATCCTGCCTAATACAGAGCTTTTTCTGCCTGCCCAAACAAACTGACTTAAGAAACCAATCAAGCCATAGGAAAACCAAACGCCACAAACAGACCAGAGACTGGACCAAGAGACTGGTATGGACACAGGGGCGATACAGGTTCTTTCCATTCCCCGCCCCCTCCCCAAAAAACCTCAAAAAACCAAAGAACTCTTTTATGATTTTTTTTTAATTTTAATTTTTTAAAGTGTTTTCTGTGAATGTTTTTTTCTCATAATTTGTATTTTTGGTGTATGTGCATGTGTGTGTTTAATATCTTTTGAACTTTTGGTCTTTTTATTGTTTTCATATTTTCTCTTTCTTTTTTGCATGCCTTAATTGCTGTTCAGCTCATCCCAGATATATACCTGTTGTCAATTATTATACCTTATCCCCCATTTCGTACATAATTAATCCAGAAATTTATTACTCAATTCACAACCTCTTAGGCTTAAATTCTTTATGAGCAGTCTTATCTCTTTATACCTACATAATTTTCTAGCAACCAATTTAATTTATTTTTATTTTTTAGTTTTTCATATCTCCTTTCTGTCCTCCCTTCTTCTCATCCTATTCTTTTCTTCTCTCAATATCATTTCTTGAAACTTACATAAATTGTAAGTGTTTTACTTCTTAAATATAAATTTTAGTTTTTCCATTTTTTCTTTAAAATATCTCCCCAATCATTCTGCCCAATCCATTTCCCTCTCAGAGATTAGGACTTGGTTATATTTACTCTCCTTTAATCTGTCCAGATCCCAATAGTCCTATTTTTCCCCACATTTTTACCTATAGTTAATAAGTTCTGGTTTGGCAAATCCTTCTTTGCTGTTTGTAACTTATTAATCCATGGTTGTCTGATGTTAAATAGATTGTATCTGTTGAACTATATTGTATTTGAAGCTATTTTGGTTGTGCGACTACAGGACTTTGGTTGATGCTTGACTTAAAATAGTATTCTAGCACAAAATTGGTGTTATTTTCATACCAAATTGGCAGAATAAGCTGGAAGAACACAAAAGATATGGCAAGTCCACGTGTCTGAACTCCCACTCATGATAACCAGATGACAGAATAGTTAATGAATAATCCAGAGGAGAGTTATCAAAAGCTCTACAGAAACTGCTGGTAAACATGGTGAATGAAATGATTGAAAACTTGCTAAGGACTCAAAGTGAGTTTGATAGAGAGTGAGAGGAGGCAAACAAAAATTAATACAGCATCTTGTGAGCATTAGGAAGCTACTTAAAGATTAAAACAGGAATTGCATAAGCAGGCTGAGAACAGTCAAAGAGAAATACAGGGATAACATGAGAAGTCTGAAAACAGTCATGGAGAATTACAGGAATTGTGTAAATGTGAGGAAACTTATCAAAGTGTAATACAGGAATTGAGAGAGTGGGATGAGAATAGATGAAGATCAATAGAGGCATTCATGGAATCTATAAACAGACAGCTGAAACAATTCAGAGAGACCACAAAAGGAATGATGAATGGAGACCAACAGAAGGAATTGGAGTCCAAGGAAACCATCAACAATCAACTAAGTGATTTGAGAATAAACACTGAACACCAAATTAAGGAATTAAAGTTGAAACAATATCTAAAACAAATCTCCAACAAAGAATTTGGAGCCATCAAAGCTTACCAATTAGAAGGAAGAGAAATAAAAAACAAAGTGGAAAGACTTGACAGTAAGTTAGACCATGCAGAAGATCGAATCTCGGGGATTGAAGCCAGCCTGGATATTGTAGAGAAAGAACATACAATTATCCAAGACAAATCCTAGAAATATGATCTATTCAATATTTGGAAGACACCATCAGAAGGCAAATGTGAGGATACTTGGTGTAAAGGATCACCTAGAGACAGAAGTTAATGGTCCAGGAAATTTATTTAACAGAATCCTAGCAGAGAACTTCCCAAACAGGCAAAGATAGGCCTATTCAGATACAAGAAGCTATTAGAACCCCCTATAGACCAGCCCGGAACAGAATATCCCACCGTCACATTGTAATCTGCACAGGATCAATTCAGAGCAAGGAAAGGATCCTTAAAGATGTCAAGGAGAACAGATCAATCGCCTCTAAAGGAAAAACAATTAGAATAACGTCAGATTTCTCAGCAGAGATGAATAAAGCAAGAGCCTGGCATCAAGTATGCCATGCCCTAAAGATAAATAAGTATCAGCCAAGAATACTGATCCCAGCTAAACCCTCCTTCATAACCAAAGGTCAAATAAAAACAGTCCATTGCAAAGAAAAATTGAAGCAAGATATCTCCACCAAACCAGCTGTACAAAAGATACTTAAAGATGTCCTACACATAGAAAACCAACAAAACCACAGTAAAGGGCGAGAAACTGCATTCAAGGGAATAAAATTACAACTCAACAGCAAAGGCCACAACTGAAGTCCTGTAACACATGGAGGTTGAACAACAAACTGTTGAATCAAAAATGGATCATGGAAGAGATTAGAAAGGAAATGCATACAAATGTTCATGATATTCAACAAAAATGAACACACAAATTACCAGCTCCTCTGGGACACAGCATAGGCAGTACAGAGAAGCAAATTTATGGCTGTGAGTTCCTATATCAATAAATTAGAGAGATCTGAAACCAACAATTTAATAAGACATCTGAACCTCCTTAAAAAAGAGCAGTAAGATAAACCCCAATCCAAGAAATGGAAAGAAATAATTAAAATTAAATCAGAATGAAATGAATTAGAATCCAAAAACACCATATAAAGAATCAACAAAACAAAGAATTGGTTCTTCGAAAAATTTAACAATATTGATAGACCCTTAGCAATACTTAACAGACAAAGAAGACAAGAGACCCAAAAAAGCTCAAAGATGAGAATGGAAACATCACCACAGAAACAACCAATATTCAGAACAGTATAAGGGCATACTTCTCAAACCATTATGCTAATAAGTTTGAGAACCTGACAGAAATGGACATTTTCCTAGCTAATATTGACTTGCAGAAACTCAACCAAGATGAGATAAATCAAGTAACATGACCATATCAAGCATAGAATAGAAAGACCAATAAGAAACTTCCCATCTAAGATAAGCCCAGGACCAGATGGATTTACAAAGGAAATCTACAAGGCCTTCAAAGCAGAGCTCACACCAATTCTCCAAAAACTCTTCAATGAAATTGACAAAGAAAGTTCACTACAGAATTCTTTCTATGAAGCCATCATAATCTTCATCCCATAGCCAGGCAAGAACTCATCAAAGAAAGAGAAGTATAAACCCAATTTTTGATGAGCATTGATGTAAAACACCTCAAGAAAATTTTGTCCAATCGACTTCAATATTTCATCCAAAAATCATACACAACGATCAATCAGTATTTACTTCAGTGATGCAAAGCTGATTAAATATATGTAAATCAATTAATGTAACTCACTACATCAACAAGTGCAAGGATGAGAACCACATGGTTATCTCAATAGATGCAGAAAAAGCATTAGACAAGATCCAACACCCCTTTATAAAGAAGGCTCTGGAAAAACTATGAATCCAAAGAACATTCCTCAATACAATAAAGGCTGTATATGACAAACCTACAGCCAGCATTATACTTAATGATGAAAAATTGAATCAATTTTCTCTTAACTCAGATAGGAGACAAGGATGTCCACTCTGTCCACTTCTCTTCAATCTAGTATTAGAATGACTATCTACAGCAATAGGATGCAAATAAAAATGGGATCCAAATAGGGAAAGATGAAGTAAAATTCTCCCTCTTCGAGATGACATGATCTTGTATTTAAAGAATCCCATGGACCCACTCAGAAATTACTCATGCTGATTCAAAACTTTGGCAAAGTAGCAGGGTATAAAATTAACTCTCAGAAATAAATGAATTTTCTGTATGCCAAAAATGAGAAAAGCGTGGCTGAAATTAGTAAAACAACTCCATTCATAATACCCCACAAAAATAAAATACCTAGGAATTAACTTAATCAAAGAAGTGAGGACCTTTTTGATGAAAACCTTAAAAACCTGAAAAAGGAAATCAAAACTGAATTTAGAAAGTGGCAAAAACTCCCATGCTCCTGGATTAGAAAGATCAAAATGATGAAAATTGTAATACTTCCCAAGGCTATCTAACAAGGCTATCTATCAATTAATGTGATACTTATCCATATTCCAACCTCATTCTTCAAGGAAATAGAAGAGGCAATCCAAAAATTCATATGGAACAATAAAGGACCCCGAATAGCAAAAACAATCCTCAACAGAAACAATAGTGCTGAAGGAGTATCAAAACCAAATTTCAAACTGTACTACAAAACTATAGTAATCAAAACAGCTTGGTACTTGCACAAAAACAGACCTCAGGACCAATGGAATAGAATTGGAAACCCAGAAAATGAACACACAGACCTATAGCCACCTAATCTTCGAGAAGGGACCTAAAAAATAGAATGGAAGAAAGACAGCCTCTTCAGTAAATAATGTTTGCAAAGTTGGTTAATCATTTGTAGAAAACTAAAGCTAGATCCTTATATATCACCCTGCACCAGAATCAATTCCAAATGGATTCAAGACCTCGGAGTCAAAGCAGACACACTAAAAACATTACAGGACAAAATAGGAGATACTCTAGGTATCCTTGGAAAAGGAATAAATTTTCTTAATCGAGACCCATGAATACAACAAATCAAAGAAAGGTTGGACAAATGGGATTGTATGAAATTACAGAGCTTTTGCATGGCAAAGGACAAAGCTCGCAAGATCAATAGAAAGCCCACGTATTAGGAGAAGATCTTCACTAGCCATAAAAGAGACAAGGGTCTCATATCTAAAATACACCTGGAACTCAAAAAATTAAATCGCCCAACAACAAATCCTCAAAGAAACCACTACCCCAAAAATAAGTAGGCTAAAGACTTACAGAGAATTTTCGCCGAAGAGGAAAATAGGATCACCAATAGACACATGAAGAAATGCTCAACCTCCGGAGCCATAAAAGAAATGCAAATCTAAAGAACACTGAAATATAACATCACTCCAGTTAGAATGGCGATTATCAAGAACTCTAATAACACCAGATGCTGGATGGGATGTTCGTGAGATTGTAAACTTGTTCAATCACTTTGGAAAGTTGTATGGAGATTCCTCAAAAGACTCCACATAGAGCTCCTTGATGACCCAGCAATCCCACTTTTGGGCATTTACCCAAGCAATCAAAAACAAGAACATACTAAAGCTACCAGCACAATTATGTTCATTGCAGCATTATTTACCATAGTTAAGATATGGAACCAACCCCGATGCCCCTCAGTAGATGAATGGATCAAGAAAATATGGTATATATAAACAATGAAATTCTATGCCTCCATCAGAAAGAATGAATTGCCACATTTGTTAGGAAATGGAGAGACTTGGAAAAAATTAAATTAAATGAAGTAAGCCAGACACAAAGAAATATAGGTCCCATAGTTTCCCTTATTTGCAATAACTAATTTATGTCTGAGACAAGCATAAACGGTCACATAAGTTGATGTTAGGCGAAATGAACCCCATGGTAAGGACTCAAATTGTTTTTCTTTCTTGCTATGGTTTCTAGCATATTTAAAAGATGATTTCTCTGTTGCATTGAATGTTCCTACTCCAAGGTATAACCCCTGTTTTCAGTCTATTTGACGTTGGTATAATTTGGGTAGGGGAAGGGAAAAAACAATTGAGATACAGGATGACCCATTGCAACAATAACATGTACAAGTCGTTATGTTGATAACCAATCTTTATAACTTTGGCGTGGAGTGAGGGGGGTGCAGAGGGGTAGATGGGAAGGGATGGGAAGGGGAAACAAAGGAGGAAGCAACGATGATTGACAAGAAATGTACTCATTACGGTATTCATATAATTGTCAACCCTCTGTATGTATTTTTACAATAAAAAATCATGAAATAATAAAGTAAAAATATATGTCAATTTTTTGGTCGGTCATGGGACTTGAACTCTGAGCCTTGGCACTGTCCCTCAGCTCTTCAGCTCAAGGATACCACTATACCACTTGAGCCACAGTGCCATTTCAATTTTTCAAGAGTTATATTGGAGATAAGAGTCTCACAGACTTTTCTGCACAAGCTTTGAACCACTATCCTCAGATCTCAGACTTTGGGGTAGCTAGGATTATAGGCATGAGTCAACAAAGCCCAGATCCAAGACAATTTTAAAAAAGCAAGCTTATTGAAACTTCTGGCTTTTTCCAAGAAACAGTCTTACTTTTTCAGCATTAGTTTAGATGTAACTGTGAGTTTTTTAATAGAATCAAATATAAGTTTCATTATTACTAAGTATCTTACAAAAATCCAATGTAATTGACTTTCCACAAAGTCAATTATTATATACTATATTACTCACTATTATTGTTAGAGTCTATATTATATATAGTGTGAAGTGAAACATTTCATATGAATTAGTAGATGCTATTTTAGCCTTATAAATTCACATCTGTGATTTTAAACGAAGGAAAGATTTTAAAGTTAAAATGACATATGAATGTGTAGTGTGTCCCAACTGAACCAAAAATTCTGAGTTCATACAGACAAAATTATTTTCTTTCCACTAAAGACTTTGAAGTAATACTATTAGAAATAGTGAGGCAAGAGGAGGAAAAATTAAAATCATGTCAAACAATGTGTCTGTTATTCTGCTAACCCCTCCTCTTTGATGACCTGCCAATTCCCAGTTGTCACAAAGCTTCAAGTGTCTCTCTTAGAATTCTATTTGGAAAAGTTCTCAATCACTGATTCTTTTTGTACTTTCTGTTATATAAAACAAAATATAGACACAAAAAAATTGAAATAAAATGCACACATATGTTGATGTCACCACAACTGGAAAAACAACCAACAAAGTAGAACTCCCCCAGGAACAAAACCCTGTTGTGTCGGGTTTTTTTGGAAAACACAAATAACTCAAAAACATGTTAACTTAGAGAAGAGCAATAAAGATAACTGTGTCTCAGAAATACGGTTGTGTTAATTTGTAATTAAATTAATCTAGATGAACCTAATATAGCAAATCCCTTAAATGGATAAAATTGTTTAAAACAAATGTAACTGTATGTGGAGTGAGATCTGCACATATTTAAAAGAATAAAATAACGAAATCATGACATACTTTAAAAATTGAGAAATGCTATGAATAGGTCCAATAATATCCATATTGAAAACTAATACCTACTGCTATAACAAGAAAAAATATGCAACTAACACAATCTGAACAGTGTACTTGAGTCTACATAATTTTAAACTACTCCAAATTACACTTTGTAGAAGACTGATTGTGGGTTATCTAAAGGAAAACTTCAACACATGATATAAATGAATTTAAAAAAAATCTCATGAAAAGAGAGAAGTAGTTACTGGAAAATTCTAGTTCAATAAATGATGGTCAAAATCTTTCTAGCACTGAAAAAATTGCACACCTATTTATTTAGATCCAGAAAAAGACCCAAGTTACTCGAGCTTATTTGAAACTTTGGCAAAGTAGCGGAATGTTGACTCTGGCAAGTAATTCATTTCCTCTTTGATCTGACAAATAAATATATGAAAGAACATAACTTCCCCAACTAAATATCAAGACCTAACTAAACATATAACCAGAAAAGTCATCATGTAAGCCGTATTGCAACTGGGTTAAAATTGAGATACCACTTTACCCCAATTAGAATGGCTATAATCAAGAACTCTAGTAACAAGAGATGTTGGACAGGATGTGGACACAAGGGAAACTTAATGCATTGTTGGTGGAAGTGTAAACTTGTTCAACCACTTTGGAAAGCAGTATGGAGGGTCCTCAAAAACTCCACATAGAGCTCCCCTATAACCCAGCAATCCCACTTTTGGGCATTTACCCAAATATTCACAGACAAGACCACACTAAAGCTACCAGCATGACTATGTTCATTGCAGCCTTATTGACCATAGCTAGGATATGGAACTAACCCAGATGTCCCTCAGTAGATGAATGTATCAAGAAAATGTGGTATATATACACAATGAAATTCTATGCCTCCATCAGAAAGAATGACATTGCCCCATTTGTTAGGAAATGGAAAAACTTGGAAAAAATGATATTAAGTGAAGTAAGCCAGGCCCAAAGAAACATATGTCCTATAGTTTCCCCTATTTGCAATAACTAGAATTTATCTGAGTCAAGCAGAAAAGGTCAGATAAGTTGATGTTAGGGAAATGACCCCTAAGATATATATTCAAATGTTTTTTTTTTCTTTAATGCGATTTTTTCTAACACATTTATAAGATGATTTCTCTCTTGTTTGTATGTCCCTCTCCCACTGTATAACCTGTGCTTTCACAGTATTTGATGTCGGTATAATTTGTGGAGGGGAAGGGAAAAAACAAATCGTTTAAATAGGCATAGTGGTGGATCCATTTCAACAATGAGATATACAAGTCGTTATGTCAAAAATGAACTTTACAACTTTGGGGGGGGAAGATGGGGATGCGGGAGGAGAATGGGAAGGGATAGGAAGGGAAAACAAAGGAGGAGGCTACAATGTTTGATAAGAAATGTACTCATTATTTACCCATGTAATTGTAACCCCTCTGTATAGTATTTTCACAATAAAAAAGAAAAATCAGTGATACTGATTCTGTATTTATTGTAAATGTTGATTTTTTTCATTAATTATTTCCTTTAGCTTGCTTTTTAAAAAAACATTGTGCTAAATGATGTAAATCTTGGTAACTAATTTTGGATGCCTCCTTAAATTTTGTTCTGAGTGTAATGTTTCACTGTACTTCATAACCCATGAAATGGTGTTGATTACAAAAAAAATTCTAATAGCCACTGTTTATAATACACTAAATCTCATAAGCATGGCAACAATAAGCATTGGTTAACATTTGGATATCAGGGTCTCATGATTGATGAGGCCTGTCTGCATGAGTATCATTGTACCTAAATTCCTCAACCTAAATTTAGCCACTGTTAAAAATTGTTTAAATCTTTGTCACCCATCAGAGATTAAATCTGAATATAAAGCCTAAGGAAAATGATAAAGTAAGAATTTAGATTTTCTAGATATAAAGTAACATTATGCATCATAGATTACCTCATTGGTTTAAAATCAACCTATCTCTTCAAAACATTCTAAGTATTTCCTTAAAATGTGTATTATTCTCATGAAGGGAATGGGAAATGTGAAAAGAGGACTAACCAAGCATTGCCTTCAAATATACGTAATTTGAATTTACCTCTACAATTCGCTATAAGCATTTCTGATAAAATGAATAATTGATTTTCTGGTCAGGTCTAATATATCCTAGATTCCTATACTAAACTACATTCCGATTAACTAAAGAAAGCACTGGAATAAAAAATGGCATCTCTATACTATGTGATGCCCAATTCATAGGTATTTCATTTTGCCTCTATTTAATGAATGTGATTGTTTAAATCCTTCATAAGTTATTAATTAAAATCGATCAGTGTCCTATAATATAATTGTGTATGATTTTATCCTAGAATGATTCAAGGATTGCCCATTCAATCATGACAAACATCACATTCCATTGGTATTCATATGGATAGGAATGAGTTACTTAGGATCTCCTGCCATTTTAAGGTGGCAGGATCAGGATTCGAACTATGGGCTCCAGCTCCCACCACTTAAACCTGAGGATAGGGAACTCACCTGTCTGTCCAAGAACATCATCAACACCAGTGATTAGGCAGGCACAAGTGGCTCTCAGCATTCCTCCTTGATACTTACAAGGCTGTGATAGGAGGATCATGGTCAAAGTCACCTTAGGCAGAAAAGTCCTTGAGCCCCCTTTCCTACTTCAGTGCCAACAAGCCAGAAGTATGGCCGTATGGCTCCAGTTGTAGAGAGCTAGCCTTAAGCAAAAGCAGCTCATCGACTGTGCCCAGATCCTGAGTTCAAGGTCTGGAACTGGCAACAAACAGACATACAGAACAATCTGTGCAGCCATCCAGCTAAAGCAGATCACCCTCAGCAGCCTTTATTTACATTTTATAATGAGGCCAATGCAGAAACAGCACAAACCAGGCAGGGAAAGAGAAGATGAGGTTTCTTAGAAGTAACCGATATTCAGAAAATTAACCTTGGGAACATAAAATGGTAGCATACTTATGTAAAAACTACCATTTAAAAAAAAGATGAGGAGGCTGGGAATGTGGATAACTGAGAGAGTTCTTGCCTACATGCAAGAAGCCCTGGGTTCGATTCCTCAGTAGCACATACACAGAAAAAGCCAGAATTTGTTCTGTGGCTCAAGTAATAGAGAGAACATTTAGAGTGCAAGCATTTTATCACCAAGGGAAATACAGGAAACTCTTGAACTTCTGACATTTCAGCAGTGGAAGTAAGAGTGTCAGTGTCATAGACTTTCCTGCCCTGGCTGGCTTCACCCTGTGATCTTCAGACCTCAGCCTCCTGAGGTAGGATGACAGGTGTGAGGTACTGGTGCTGTGCTAGGTTCATAACTGTAATGATATTGACAATACAAGTCAACTGCTTATCACAAAGGGCTTGGGGAGCATATTAAGTCTTTCAACAATGGACATTTCAGAACCCTGTAGGACACAATGTTGTAATGCTAGAGTCTAAGAGGCTGGGCATATGGATGTACTACACTTGAACCTGGAGCTCTGACTCCAATTTTGGTGTACCTCAGCGTTCATTTCCAGAGCATGTTCTCCTAATCAGCAAATAGGAAAAGTAATTTGATTGACCGTCACTTTTTCCAGTTGTGTGTCTCAAAATCAAACCTGGGCAATGTCCCTGAGCCCATCAGCTCAAGGTGAACACTCTACCACTTGAGTCATAGCGCCACATGTGGTCTTTTTGTGGTTCATTGGAGATAAGAGTCTAACAGACTTTCCTTGCCTAGGCTGTATTTGAACTGTGGTCTTCAGATCTCAGCTTCCTGAGAAGCTAGGTTTCCAGTTGTGAGCCACTGGCATCTGCCCTATTGTTTCACACAGTCCTGGGCCTTGTTCTAAGGGCCTGGGTACTGTCTCTGAGCTTCTTTTTCTCAATTCTAGCGTTCCATCACTTGAGCCACTCCACAGCTTCTAGGTTTTTCTGAATATGTGGCCTTGAGGATTCAAACGCTGGCATTCATGCATGCTGAGCAAGCTCTATACCACTAAGCCACATTCCCACCCCCACCCTTACAATTTTATCCCACAACTTGCCTATCCTTAAGAAAAAGCTTCTGAGTATAAATCCCCCAACAACAAATCCTCAAAGAATCAACTGCCCAATAAATAAGTGGGCGAAAGACTTAAAGAGAAGCTTCTCTGAAGAAGAAACAAGGATGGCCAATAGACACATGAAGAAATGTTCAACATCCCTAGCCATAAAAGAAATGCAAATCAAAACAACATTGAGATATCACCTCACTCCAGTTAGAACAGCAAAAATCAAGAACTCTAACAACAACAGATGCTGGAGGGGATGTGGACAGAAAGGAACCTTACTTCATTGTTGGTGGGAATGTAAACTTGTTCAACCACTTTGGAAAGCAGTATGGAGGTTCCTCAAAAGACTTCACATAGATCTCCTCTATGATCCAGCAATCCCACTTTTGGGCATTTACCCAAATGTTTACAAACAAGACCACACTAAAGCTACCAGCACAACTATGTTTATTGCAGCATTATTTACCATAGCTAAGATATGGAACCAACCCAGATGCCCCTCAGTAGATGAATGGATCAAGAAAATGTGGTATATATACACAATGGAATTCTATGCCTCCATCAGAAAGAATGACATTTCCCCATTTGTTAGGAAATGGAAAGGTTTGGAAAAAATTATATTAAGTGAAGTAAGCCAGGCCCAAAGAAGCTTAGGTCCCATGGTTTCCCTTATTTGCAATATCTAGTATAGGTATGAGTCAAGCGGAAAAGGTCAGATAATGTGATGTTAGGAAAATGAACCCTTAAATATGTATTTTAATGTTTTCGTTTCTTTCATGCATGTGTTTCTAACGCATTTATAAGATTATTTCTTTGTTGCTTTGTATGTCCCTCCCCCACAGTGTAACCCCCGCTTTCACTATATTTGATGTCAGTATAACATGTGGAGGAGATGGGGACAAACAAGTCGTTTAAGGATTCAGGTGGACCTGTTGCAACAATGAGAAGTAAAAAATGTCATGTCAAAACCAGCTTTACAATGTCGGTGTGGGGGGGGTAGGGGGGTAAAATTGGGTGGGGGGAGGGGGGAGGCGGGGAAGGGAAGTGAAGGGTAAACAAAGGAGGAGGCTGCAATGCTTGGTAAGAAATGTATGCATTATCCTGCCCATGTAATTGTAGCCCCCCTGTACAGTATGTTCTCAAATAAAATAAAATACAATTAAAAAAAAAAAAAGAAAAAGCTTCTGAGTATAAATCATCTAAAAAAATCCCTGAGGAAGTTGTCAAAAGATAAATAAGGCAAAGCTCACATTTGGGAGAGACTCTAAACATGTGATGACTGTGACTAATGCCTCCATTTAATTATGTATGATGTTTCAACACTTAATAAAGTATTAATGAAAAACGAGTCAGTGACCTAATTTATTTTGTATAATTTCATAATAGATGTACAAAACATAATAAATATTATGTGTATAATAATTCTAAATTCAATAAACTATAAAATGTATAAGATAAAATAAATACAAAAATCAATAAAAATCATAATATGTAATAAACATACATATGTAAATATATCATATATTACACATATATAGAAATATTTTTTCCATTGCAGATCCTTCATTCAGAACTCTAGCCTGAATTTCTTTTCCTCCAGGACAGTGAGCTTTGCGTTCATCCGTAGTGCAAAAGAGTTACCTGGAATGTGAGATCAAATCCCACCAATGCTGGAAATAGTCCCCAGTTCCAAGACAGTGACTTAATTTTTTTAATCAAGCAGTTATGCTTATTCAGTTCCATACTGAACATTAAAAAATAGCAGTGTAGAATTTTGTACATCTATTCAGACATTTTTCCCTTACCCCCAAAATGCTTCTCTGAGCATGACTTATTTCATTTTTTATTGTAAAAATATTATACAGATGGGTTATAGTTAAATGAGCAAGGTAATGAGTATATTTCCTATTGAACATTGTTGCCTCCTCCTTTGTTTTCCCCATAACATCCCTTCCCTCCCATCTCCACATCTACTCCCCCTGCCGATCTCAGTAACAATTTTTTTTTATTTTTGGCTTTGCACAGGGTTTGATCTCAAGTAGTGGCAACTCTGCACTTTCCCTCACATTGTGACATATTTACCAAGACCCTGAGTTCAAATCCAAGGCTAGGAAAGAAAACTAGTAGAAATTCCAAACCAGGGAGCTTTGTTTTTTATTTTAGTTAAATGATTAATTAATTTTTTAATTTATTCTTTATTTTGCCAACATGGGGTTTGAACTCAGGTCGTGCAACCCTGCCTCAGCTTCGATCGCTCTAGGCTGGGGTACAACTTTTGGACCTATAGCCGGTCTTGGGCTCTTAGGCCCAGAGCGCTTGCACGAAGAAAAAAAAAGTAGGATACCACAAAGAGTGGTGAGCTGCATAGAGCTGGGGGTTTACATTTTTTTCTTTGCAAGGTGACCATCCTCGGTCTGAATGACACGGCTACAATTGGACCTGACCAGCCATTGCTGAAGGCTGGTGGACTATCAGGGAAGCCATAGGCCTACCTGTCAACATAGGCCCTGGGTTCAAATCCAGGTCCTGACATCTACCAATGGAAGGATGTTACAAGAGACTCATTCCTGTGCATAGGAATACCTATTGAAAGAGTACTTCATGTTTCAGTCTAGTCTAAAATTGGATGCAATAATCCTATCATGCGGATTGATCTTAATTAATAGTTTATTGAACATGAAAAGAATAATATTACTTCAATGGCAGTATAATAAATGACTAAGAGTTGGTAGGAACATCACAGTAGGTTTCATTCAATCCTAAACAGACAGATCTGGAGCTCCTTTCCAATATGTATTTATTTGTATACCATCATCTGCTTATCCATGTATCACTGTTTTGGCCAAAACTGGGGCTGGATCTCAGCACTTGGGATCCATCTGATAGCTTCATTGGCTAGAGGTTGCTGTGCTCACACTCATCCATTCATGAATTGGGCCTGCTAGGTCCTGACTTCAGATCCGAGCACTGCAAAAATTTAATCTTGGAGAAAGAAGACCAGTGTGACACATGTTTTCCTTTTCTGGGAGCGTCCTGAGTGTCAGGCATGATGGATATCATATCTACAAATCTGGATGCTGTGTGATAGGATGTAAACAATGTAATAAATGTTAGCAGTGTCATCAGAGTCAATAAAATAAATGGTAAATAAACAAATAAAACAAGAAATAAAATGAATAACTACACCAAACACAGTATGGACTGAATATCTGCATGGAGGTATAAATCCTATGTTTAAAATGGATATAAAGGGTATGTTTTCCCAGCCTGAAGTTTGAATTCAGGCCTAGGGAACAGGCCTGACTTTCTTGTCTTCAAGCATGGTCAGATTCCCTTCTCTCACAGTGCTGCATATTTACCCAGACCTTGAGTTCAAATACCAGGCCTGGCAGAAAAAATGGTACAATTGCAAACCTGGGGGCTATTTTTTTTTAATGGCGGGATATTGGGGAAGCCATTGTCTTGCACGACAACTTAGGTTGTGAACCCTGGAGAAGCAAAAGTTGAGGAGGTTACGCCTCCACAAATTGAGCATCTCAGAGGATGGAGAGGTGCTCCAGACCTAGAGGGATGTGGCTCTGCGAACACTCTCAGAGGCTGAGTCCACAGGGGGAAACTCCCACTGCAGGAGTGGTGACCCCTTTGAAGGTGCCCGGCAAACACAGCAGCTCAGTGGCAGACAGAGGTGGAGCCACAGGCCTCCCGCCCCATGAGCTGCCACCAGAGCAGGCGTGGGGATGGGAAATGGGATATTCGGGCATCGGAGAACAAAATCTGCTTCATCCATGACCTGCATGATGACCTGTACTTCCATAGTCCAGCGGATGAGCACCGCCATTGATGCAGCCAGCTGTTGGCACACATCTGCACTGTCTTGGAGTCCCTCATGGCATGTAAAGAGCAGATGTTCATCCTGGATGAACTGTGTCAGGAGAAAGTCAAGTGCATGTGCTGGCTCTCCCAAGAGAAGATGGAGAAAAGAGAGCTGGGGGAGCTGCTGTCCCTTCTTGCAGGGGAAGGAGTGGATAGAGGGCTCCAGATGACAGCACAGGATGAGCCCCCACCACCGCAGGTGCTTCAGATGCCTCAGGCTCTGCAGTGGGCAAAATGAGGGAGGAGCAGAACGGTTTTGAAAAATTGCAACTTCAAGACAGCTTGGAAACTGCCAGAGGAGAGGTCTGGGTTCCCGACTCTGTAGATGACTCCCCTATGGAGCACATCCTGCAACAGATGTCCCACATCCAGAGCTGCCTACAGCTGGCGGGCTTGGTCAAGGAGTGCTCGCTTTCTTTCTTCTGTAGACCGATGTGGATTATGACTCTCTATATGACATAATGATTCTCAAAAGACACGGCAGCCACCAGAAATAGGTGGTCAGGCAGCCTTCTGTCAGGCCTCCATCTGCCAGGTGATGGGAAGGGTAAACTGCAGGTCAGGTAGGGCAGAGGCTGCCGGGAAGCAGCCCAAATTCAAGGGACATCTAATAGCCCATTGGTGGCCAGGGAAGAGACCCATGTTATGCTTATCTCAAACAATAAATTGTTTTCAAGGGGAAGAAAAGCCTCCAACAAAGATTTGTTCTTCCAGTCATGGGGTTTGAACTCAGGGCCTGGCCTCTGTCCCTGAGCTCTTTTTGGTTAAGGCTGGCACTCTACCAGTTGAGTGTTTTCTGATGTTTCATCGAAGATAAGAGTCTCACACACTTTCCTGCCCAAGCTGACTTGGCACCATGATCCTCCAGATTTCAGCTTCCTGAGTATCTAGGATGACAGGTAAGAGCCCCCAGTGCCCAGCTTGTGATGCCTTTTGAAGACATCTTGTCGAGTCTGTAAAAAGAGTCCCAAAGGGCCTGGATAGACCATGACCCAAATAAGGAGCTGTGATGGAGGAAGACTGACCTTCTAGCCATTCTGTTCTCCACAATTAAAGACGCCAGATGGGGTTGTGTGCATCAAACACCTAGGCCAACAGCCACCAGGCTTAGTGGGGAATAGGTAAAGAATACCTGAAGATTGCAGTGTAGAAATCTCTGATTTTGCATGCATGTGGTGTGTGTGTGTGTGTGTGTGTGTGTGTGTGTGTGTGTGTGTGTGTGTGTGTGTGTGTCTGTGTCTGTGTGTGTCTATGTCTGTGTCTGTGCCTGTGTCTGTCTGTGTCTGTGTCTGTGCCTGTGTCTGTCTGTGTCTGTGTCTGTGCCTGTGTCTGTCTGTGTCTGTGTCTGTGTCTGTGTCTGTGTGAGAACTCAGGGCCTAGGCTCTATCCCTGAGTTTTCTTGGTAAAGCCTAGTGCTCTGCCACTTGAGCCACAGTCCCACTTGCTTTTTGATGGTTAATTGTAGGTAAGAGTCTCAAGGACTTTCCTGTCCAGGGTGGCTTGGAAGCATGATGGGGCCCCAGGTAAACAAGAGTAAACAGAACTCACAGGTACAATCCCTATGGTGGGCAACTCCTGCCCCCTGCTAGCCAGACATGGAACATGAGAGGCTGTGCCATCCTACTCTAGAGTTCAATTGGGGGAAGTAACTAGGGCCAAGCTGACTTTTGCTCACCCTAGGTACTGATGCCAGAGCAGGTCTGTTCCATCCTAGGCCAAGAGAGCTCCAGGAGGCCCGGATCCAAGGGCACAAGTAAGGGAGAGGTCAGCTCCTGGCCAAGTTAAGAGCCTTTGCCCACAGACACCCCAACTTGGCCTTCCTGATCACCATAAGACCTGTCAAAGAACAACCCCCCCAAAACAAAATTGGAGCTGTGGGTCAAAGTGCTAGAACTCTAGCATTGATCCAAAGAGCTCAGGGACAGGGACCCCAAGCTTTGAGTTCAAGACCCCCAGCTGACCCTCCCCCATAAAACACAGGTTGGCTAAAGTAAACTTGTAGGATTTGTGAAGTGTTTCTGAAGAATGGTGATAAAAAAGAAAGCACCCTAATTCTAATGACAGCTGAATTTGTAACATACAGCTATATGCTGAGTAGTTCACAGGATGCTGTTTGCTGAGGCTTTCCCACATGGAATTTTGTGCTGAGTCCTCAAAAAGGTACTGTTTTCTGAGTCATCCCAAAGGTTGCTATGTGCTGAGTCCCTGAGAAGAGTGGGCCATGCTGGGCTTTTCAAAATGTACTGTGTGCTCAATCCATTACACAACATTTTATATGCTGAGTCCTTCAAAAGATGCAGTGTGCCAATTCACCCCAAAGGGTGCTGTTATGTGCTGAGCCCTTGAGAAGTGAGGGAGGAGGTGAATTTTTCAAGTGCTTTGTGCCAAGACCTTAAAATAGAGTGCTCTGTACTGTCTCTGGGCTGAGTCCTTCAACAGTGTGGTATGTACTGAGTTCTTCCACACTGTAGTAATGTGCTGAGTCTTTCAAAATTGTGCTATCTGCTAAGTTTTTTGAAGGGTGCTGTAAAGCACTGAGTGCTTTACACAGGGTACAATGTACTCAGTCCTTCAAAGGGAGCTGCGTGTGTCTTAACACAGGATGCTATGTTCTAAGTCCCTGGGAAAGAGTGCTGTGTGCTTGAGATTTTCATAGCATGCCATGTGCTGAGTCCTTTACACTGTTGGCTATTGACTCCCTCATTTAAAGAGAGCTCTGTGCTGAGTCCTCTACACAGGGTACTATATGCTGAGTCATTAAAAGGGAGCTGTGTGCTGAGTCCTATACACAGGGTGCTTTGTGCTGTTTTTAGAAATGTGTTGTGTACTGAGTCATCTCAAAGGGTGCTATGTTCTGAGTCCTTGAGAGGCAGTTGTGTACTGAGTCATCTCAAAGGGTGCTATGTTCTGAGTCCTTGAGAGGCAGTTATTCCCAACAATCACACACACACACACAAACACACACACACACACACACACACACACACACACACACACACACACACAAACACACGGGTCACTGTACACCTGCTTGGTGTGTAGAGTGGAGGGGGAAGGAGGAGAGTCTGCTCCAGTGGTGGGTCTGAGGGGAGATTCGATCCCCCAGGCAGGTACTGGGGTTAGGGAGGAGTGATGATCTGAGATGAGGCAACAATCACGTGGACTGGAAGCCTTAGGGCCCAGTCAGGGCTGGGCATGCAGCAGGGGTGGGAGACTGGGCCAAGGGGAAGGGGGCGGGGACAAGGGGAAGAGGGGTAGGACCCAGAGGACACTGTGTTCACAGCGCTGGACGGTGCACCCCATGGGGGTAAGGCAGCCCAGGAGAGGAGTGGGGGCAGAGAGAGAGAGCAGATCGAAGAGTGAGCACACACACAAGGTCAAGCAGCTTTATCAGCTGGTGACCTCCCAAATCTTAGCGAGGTCCTGGAGGGGAGCACAGAGCATGTGGAGCTCGTGCAGCAGGCACATTGCCACAGGCAGCCACTCGTAGGTGTGGTGGCCATGATAGGCCTGAGTCTGAGGTCCCTGCGCAGGGAGCACGGCAGTGGAGATGGCTGAGGCTGGCACAGTGTTGGCTGATGAGGAGGTGCAGAGGCCATGTGCAGCCCCGACATGTCCCCGCAGACGCGAGCCTGCCTACTACCTGCAGCATCGCGTTTCAAACATGGTGTTTTCGGCTCGCACCCACGGTTCCTCTTGAAGTCGCCCAGCAGAGATGGCACCCCCCTGGCCTGCTTGCAGCCCCCACCAGGTCTCTGATCATGGTCCTAGGACTCCGGGCCTGCATGTACCCAGAGCCGCTGCCTACAGCTTCTCCCAGTAGTACACGAGTGGCTGCCCCATGGGCCTGTGCCCTGGGAACCTTCCTGCCAAATGCCCCAATCCTGCTGACATGGACCCGCCCCTCCTGCCTCCCCTCTCCTGTCCTGCTATTGCCTGCTCCATGCCCCACAGTCTGTCATGTCCCTGCTACAAATGTGCCCCAGGGTTGGAGTGTGGGAGTGGGTGTTGACCCGGGGATCCCACCCCCATCCCTAGTAACCCATGTACCAGGAAATGGGGAGATGCAGGAATGGGTGAGGAAGGGTCACCACAGAGCTCCTGGCCTGGAGCAGTGAGAGCCACACAGCCGCGCATCTGCACCCTTCCTCTCCCTGTTGGGAACCTGGTGGCTTTAGTCAGAGGTGGGGAACAGCACCTCCACACCTGCCTTCTTGGGTCTTTTCCTTTTTGCTGAGGGTGGTGGGTGTTGGACGCAAAAGATAGGCCCTCCTTGCTGTGTGAGCCCTTGTCTTCTGTGCTCAGTCACAATTTCACCTGAGGAGGGTCCCAGAAGAGCCCACTAGTTATGTGAGGGCTCTTGGAGTCAGATAGAAGGTGAATATCTGGGAAGAACACACCCCCTCCGACACACATATACCTGACCTGTCCCCCCCACATTAGCTGTCAACAGTTCTCACAGGGTGATCACATTTCCCAGCTCTCCCAGCATCTGCTGGCTCACAGTCGATCTGCTCTCCTAGTTCTTCACAAGAATCCACCAAGTCACCCAGGAGCATCTAGGGTGGAAGTATGGAGTCTGTCCATGTATGTAGCCTTTAGGACCCCATGCATTTCCCAACACTGCCCCCACCCCAGGTCAGACACCCCTCTGGGACACTGTGACCCCTTGCTTGTTTTCAGTCCTGGGTCTGAGGAGCCACCTATCTCAGGACACCTTCACACAGCGTGCTGGCCTGGGATTTTGGTGAATGGGGAGTAAATGCTGGTTGTTCCCAAGGAAAAGGGTCTGGCCCTTGAGAAAGGGAGAGGCAGAGTTGTTCTGCGTTATTAGAGCGGTGCTCCTATGGGTGGGAGCCACTATTTTGACAAGGGAATCCCTGTACTCCAGCTTGTACCTTGTTCCAGAGGAGGAACCAACAAACTCAGGAGAGACACTGCTGAGTCTATTTGTGTGTGCGTTTGTGTGTGTGTGTGTGTGTGTGTGTGTGTGTGTGTGTGTGTGTGTGTGTGTGTGTGTGTGTGTATGTTCTTCTTTTTTCATCAATGCCAAGTATGAGTCCAGCCATAATTTGTTTCCTCCTTCACTGTTTCATGGCTCCTTTGGGGAAATTTTCAGTAGACGTTCCTTTCCTCCTACCTCTTCACCTTTTCCTAAAGCCCACAGTAGCTGCTGGGCCTGTGTGGGCCTCCCCTAGGAGGCCTGTGTGAATTACAGACCAGAGTGGAAACCTCTCCTTCTGTCTTCAGCCAGAAGGCCATGAGGCAAGTGTGAATGCAGCCGTACTCTTCTAGCCAGTCTGCTCTTGTGTGTATAGTTGGAGCTAATTCAAGGGTTAGGAATGTGTCTGCCAAACATAATCAAGGAACTAGATGCGGGGAGAGTAGGGCAGGGGTTGTGAGGCAAGGAGTGGCAAATGATGTGACAAGGCACATGGTTCACTACAACCGAGGATGAGAAGGCAACCTTACCCAGGGTATTGACTGTGTCCATGGGCATCTGGGAAGGATGCTCCAGGCCCCTACTGGTGACATGTATTCCCTCCCGAGGCATTGTACCAGTGGTAAATCATCCCTTGGGTCCTGCAGACTCCAGTCTATTTCCATCCTGGGCAGTTTCCAGCTGGGCAGTGGTATGCAAGTGCGTTCCCCTTGCGGAGCCCGCTTGGTATCAGGCTGTAGACGTTAGCTAGGGCTCTCTGAATGCCAGTTTCTGTAACCTGCTGTAGGCTGTCTGGAAGGAAAAGGGGACTGCTGACTTTGGAACCCTTTGATTGGGAAAAATTAAATACCATGTTTTCCAGGGTTTTATCTTGAAGCTGGAAATTTCCACTAACACCTGGGATTATGGGTCAAATTTGATGGACCATTTCATCCACCAAACAATGACGTTCAAAGCAGCACAGGTAGAGTTCCCTAGCCAGATGGTCTCCTGCTATGAACGTCATGTCTTGACTGCCTTTCTCTGACAGCTGTTGACTCTATTCCTGCTCTCTCTCGGATGACCACCACAGTCGAAGACATCGTAGAGAGCAGAGATTGTGACTTCACCATCCCCAGCCGGCCAGCTGTGAGCAGAGATGATTCCCAGAACCTGCAATGGACTCTTGGAGATTCAGAAACCCAGGATGCTTCAAGGATCCTTTCTCTGCAACATGAATCTTGGGGGCCGGATATGGTAGACCATCCTGGCTGGCCCCAGGGGGAGAAGAGGAGGCCCCTTCAGCCAGGCCTTCAGCTCAAGGCAACCTCGTTCACACCTGTGTGGGGAATTGAGTTCCACAGAGGTGGTCAGCCGATGGACAGAGTTCTTTGAGAAGATAGGCATCCCAGAAGCCCCAGAATCCAGCGAGTACATCATGGCTCACTTCTCAGAGCCAAATCAGTTAAGTGCAGTGGCACCAGGAGGGCTGGAAGAGGGAGGACAGAGAACTGTGGGAGATCTACATCAGGCTTCCCCCCACCAGGATGCTTACCTGTTTCAGATGGGACTTTTCTGTAGTATTGTTGTAGGAACATGCTCATTTATTTATCCAACAAACAGTTACAGTGTGAGCCAGGCTCCCGGGGCTTCATAGACAATGAAAGATTCCAGTGCTGGTTCCACAGCACATGAAGAAACCTTGAGTTTGAGCTGGATGCTGATGCTTCACACCTGTCATCCTAGCTACTAAGAGGCTGAGATGGGAGGATAGAGACTTAAGGCCGGGTCAGGAAAGCCTGTAAGACTCTTATCTCCAACTAACTAACAAAAAGAAAACAGCAGAAGTACATGTGTGGCTGAAGCTGTAGTCTGTTGGCCTTGAGTAAAAGGCTCAAGGACATCACCCAGGTTCTGAGTTCAAGGCCCAGGAGTGAGAGAAAGAAAGGAAAGAGAGAGAGGAGGGAATTACAGAGATAGAAAAGGAAGAAAGGAAGGAAGAAGGAAGAAAACGCAAGCCTTGGTATGGAGTCCCTGGATCAAAGGAGCCAACCATTCACAATCTCTGTGGGGACAGATTCAGAGCATAAAGGCAGTATGTAGGACCAAGCCACTGACCCCTCAGCAAATTCATGACATCCAGGAGCCTTGTGGTCCCCAACTGCAGAGGGAAGCAGCCTCAGGTAGACCCTTGGGCTCAGGGAGGGTCACCAGGTTTCAATCATCTCTGGCCCCAAGGAGTTTATTTTCTGGTCAGATAAGAAGGAAATGTCTAAGGGCTATGGAGGTGTTGGGGTGATGGAGTGTCAAGAGGGGGGAGCAAGGGATAAAAAGGAATGAAGAGGGAGGATGATCCCAGGTCAGGTGTGTCAGGACCTCACCTGTCAACCTAGACCATCACTGATAGACCTTTTGACTCAGGCACATTGCTATTAAATGTCCTGGTGCCTGTTGACCACCTGACTATCATCCACCACAGGATGCCTGTGCAGTACGACTTTGGGAACTGGGATTTCCAGGCTCAATCTGAAGATCACATTCCCGGTGCTCATTTCTCCACCAGAGACAGAGGTAAGCATGCCACTAGCACAGGACAGACAGGCAATGAAGGCAGGAGTCGGGATCAGTGGTACCCCAAGACTTACTCGAGTGGGCATTAGGACTCCGTGATTGCCATTCTCAGAGGCACAGATGGGTGTCTTTCCTGGCTCAACCTTTAGTCTAGATGGCAGATCTGGGACTCAGAGAGGGACACTGAAGGTGGGGAAGGGTTGGGTAGAGGCTGGTGAGAAAAATAGAGGCACTAGGCTCTGAGCAGGGTTGTTTCATTGAGGATACTCACCACCTAGGAGCATTCCTGGGATGGATGAGCCCTTTTCTCCTCATGAAAGAGGGACCCTTGGCCCAGAAATCTTTTCATTCCCACATCTTGTGGTGTGGTTGGATAACTAGAACTCATCTCACTGCCCAGTATTGAGGCAGTACAGTGAGAGATCCTGAGTCTTTGATAAGGTCAGGGGATCTTCAGTATGAGACTGTACTTGAATGTCCTAACTAGGTGCATGGTCTATCCCATCTAAGACTGTCATGATGTAGGACATAGAATCTAAAGAATCAGAGCATGATGGGGCCTGTTCTGGGAGTCTTGAGTATTATGTGTTAACTTCAAGCTCCCATGTGCTGACCAGCTTCTCTTTCTTGGGTGGGTCTTTGCTAGAAAAACCATGAAACTAGGGACTGGGTCCTATCCTTTGTCTTTGATGCTGAAAGCTAGCACACTACCATTTAAACCACAGCTCCACTTCCAACTTTTTTGGGTGTTTAATTGGAGATAAAGACTTATGGTCTTTGTTGCCAAGGGTGGCATGCAACTACAGTCCTCAGATCTCAGTCTCCTGAGGGGATAGAATGACAAGCATGGAAAAGTATGTTTTGCTGGATGCCAGTAGCTCATGGCTGTAATCTTAGGTACTCAGGAGCTGAGATATGAGGACCATGGGTCAAAGCCAGCCTGGTCTGGAAAGACCCTGAGACTCTTGTCATCAAGGAACTGCCAGAAAACCGGAAGTGGTGCTGTGGCTCAAGTAGTTGAGTGCTCGCTTTGAGCTGAAGAGATCAGGGACAGCACCCAGGCCCAGAGTTCAAGCCCCACAACAGCAAAAAAGGAATAAAGTAAGACATCTTTGTCTTCAAAGGATGGGGAATGGGGGGGGTGGAGGCAGGCAGATGCCGTGGTTGGGAGAACAGTTGCTGGCCTCACTCTACAGACATTTCTAAGAATTCCCCAAGTTTGCCCCAGTTTGAAGCCACAGCTTCAGGAGGACGTGGCCTGTGGCAGGCAGGGATTGAGTGAATGGGTGCAGGGGTGGGATTTTTGTGTCTGTATTCTCTCCATTGAAGGATGGATTTGGATGCTGGGTGTCAGAGTCTGAAGTGAAAGTTTGCAAGAAGTTTGTGGCCTGATGAATTGGGTTTCTTCTGGTATATGAAGGTGGCTGAAGCCAGGCGCCACTGGTGCTCACAACTGTCATCCTAGCTAATCATAAAGCTGTAAAGACCATGGTACAAAGCCAACTTGGGCAGGAAAGTCTGTGAGAATCTATGTCTAATGGACCACCAGAGAACAGGAAGTAGTGCTGTGGCTCAATTGGGGAGTGATCATCTTCAGCTGAAGAGCTGAGGGACAGTACCCTGGCCTAGAGTTCAAACCCATGACCAACAACAAAATAAGAGGTGACTAAGTTTTCTGTATAGCAGTGTGTATGGTAGGAAATTATGAGACATTTCAGATATGTGAGAGTCTCATTGTTTTGTCTACAGTAGGTCTGAGGTCGGTAGTGCCACCTTCTTGGGGATGGGATGTGATCCTAATGGAGGGAGTTCATGGTTCCGTTCTCAGGGACTGCTGAAGCCTTGGGCTACACATGTGTGTATGTGTGTGTGTGTGTGTGTGTGGTGTGTGTGTGTGTGTGTGTGTGTGTGTGTGTGTGTGTGTGTCTGTCTGTCTGTCTGTCTATCTGTCTGTCTGTCTGTGTCTGCGTCTGTGTGTGTTTGGAGATAAAAAAACTGGGCCTTGAACTCAGGGCCTAGGTGCTGTTCCTGAGCTTTTGTGCTCAAAGCCAGTGCTCTGACACTTGAGCCATAGCTCCATCTCTGGCTATTTGTTGGTTCACTGTAGATAAGAGCCTCACAGACTTTCCTGAATGAGCTGTCTTTGAACAGTGATCCTCAGGTGTCAGCATGCTAGGATGACAGACATGAGCCACCAGTGCTGGCTTTGTGTGTGTGTGTGTGTGTGTGTGTGTGTGTGTGTGTGTGTGTGTGTGTGTGTGTGTGTCTGTCTGTCTGTCTGTCTGTCTGTCTGTCTATCTGTCTGTCTGTCTATGTCTGCATCTGTGTGTGTTTGGAGATAGAAAACCTGGGCCTTGAACTCAGGGCCTAGGTGCTGTTCCTGAGCTTTTGTGCTCAAAGCTAGTGCTCTGACACTTGAGCCATAGCTCCATCTCTGGCTATTTGTTGGTTCACTGTAGATAAGAGCCTCACAGACTTTCCTGAATGAGCTGTCTTTGAACAGTGATCCTCAGGTGTCAGCCTGCTAGGATGACAGACATGAGCCACCAGTGCTGGCTTTGTGTGTGTGTGTGTGTGTGTGTGTGTGTGTGTGTGTGTGTGTGTGTGTGTGTGTGTGTGTGTGTAGAAGTGGGTTTATCAAGGAGCACCTGAACCTTTGCTAACTTCTCACCGCTGTCTTTGAGGGTGAATGGGCTTTATGGCTGAGGTTTGGGGGCCTGGAAGGGTGAGACGCTTGAAGGGGACTCAGGACGGCTAAATTATAAGATGAAGGGATTTGTGTGCCCTGGAACTGTTCACTCCCTTGGGCCTGGTTGGTGACAGGGGGAGATTGGGAGGACCTGGGGGTGGGGCCCACAGGTGGTGACTCCTCAGGAGGACAGGGAACATGGCCAGCACTTAGTATGGAGCATATTGGCATGAGTTAGACTCTGGGTCTTCTCATCATGACATCTGATGGGAGAGGCCAACCCTATTTTAAATATTGACCTATGATCTTCAGATCACAGCTTCCTGAGTATCTAGGATTATACGCATGAATCTCTGGCACCGGGCCTCTGATTCTTTTCAGTATATTAGTGTTTGAACTCAAGGCCTTAGGCTTTCCAGGCAGGTCTTCTACCATGGGAGCCAAGTCTTTCTGACTTGGTCATATCTTAAATAGGGACTGAATATATGCTCAGGATGGGCTGGATTTCGGTCCTCTTGTGACAAGAATTGGCCACCATGCCTGGTCCTCTGTAGTTGGGATGCTAGACATGTAGTGCCATGCTCAGTCATCAGGTTAGATGGATTGTCCCAAACACTTAATCCATGGCAGCTGATTCTTGACCACAGTTGAAGCTCTGCATTGGGCCTCAACCATGTGACCTCAGCCTCCTCACAGGACAGTTGTGAGGAAATAAGGGATCAATACAGGGGGATCAGTGGGGCAGGGCCAGGCATAGAGGGAGTGGTCATCAGATATGGTTCTTGGCAATTATGTGAGCATATGACAGGGAGATACCTGGAAAGGGCTCAGAAGGGGCCTATTATTTACCTGCTGCAGGTATGGGATTATGAAACAAAACATGGCTCTCTTTCATCTTTATCCTATCAAATGAGGAAGGGGATCCTTCACTGTTCAGTTTTGTAGCTGGAGAAAATGAGGCACAGAGAAACTGGGTGACCTACTCATTACCCCCAGCTGAAAGGAAGCTTGGCCTGACTTCTCTGCCATGCTCCCTAGGACAAAGAGTGCTATTTAGTCCACTTCTTGGGGTGGGAATTTCAATTATTGTCAGTTGTGGGGCTTGAACTCTGGACCTGGGCCCTGTCTCCAAGCTCCTCAGATAAAGGTTAGCACTCTACCACTTGAGCCACAGCACCACTTCCGGTTTTCTGGTGGTTCTTTGGAGATAAGTGTCTCACAGACATTCTTGCCTGGGCTGATTATGAACCATGATCCTCATATCTCAGCCTCCTGTGTAGTTACCATTATAGGCCTGTGCTACCAGCACCCAGCTTAAGTGTAATTCTGACTTTCTCTCTCTCTCACTCTCTCACAGGAACTGGTTGAATGGGTCTTGGAGGAGGTGACCCAGGGTCCTCTGTGGCTGGGCTTCAAGGTGTCCCTTTCATTCTTGAGGTGGGCTGTGGTTCAGGAACTGTCTTGCTCAGCCTGTTGAACTTGCTCCTTGAGGTAAGCCACTCTGTGCCCGGGATAGACTGTGATGGTTATTCCTTGTCAGTCTGTCTGGCGAGTTCTTCCCCACTACCATCTGCTAAGACAGTTAAAGTAAATTGGATGAGGAAGTGTCGCATTGTCCAACCAGACAGCACGATCCTGGGCCTCTGATCCTCATCTCCACCTATCTGGCCAGACCCTGATTATAACAAAATGAATTCACTCTATGTCTACTTTGCTTTGCTGAGGTATGTTGTTACGGGGAGGGGGTCAGTGAGCAGAGGAAAGATCTGAGAACTAACATCTCCTGGGGAACATTTGTTCTTGTGACAGAGCCAAGTCATTGCTGTGGATAAGGAAGAAGCCACCATCACACTGACCCGGAATAATGCTCAAAGGTAGGTAGGCTGTTGAAGTAGCAAACCCACCCATGTCTGCTTCCCACTCACAAGGGGGGTGCAGTGAATGTGTCCTGGCACTGGCTCTAGGGGATTATACATGGATGGTGGTGGTCAGGTGCCAGTGGCTCTTACCCGTCATCCTGGCTATTGGGAAAGATGAGGTCTGATGGTCATGACTAAGAGCCAGCCTAGGCAGGAGAGTCTGAGAGATTCTAAAATCCCATAAACCACCTCTCCCCCCACAAAAAAGCCAGATGTGGTGATGTCACTCATGTGTTAGAGCCTCAGCCTTGAGTAAAAGAAGCTCAGGGCCTGAATCCAAGACCTAGGACTCAAAAACATAAAATAAATGAATAGTGGGCACATTTATCTTACTTCCAAAAAGGATGGATTCAGTCTTCTCTCTGGTACTTGTAGCCAAAGGTAAGGGTCTTCCCTTGATGTTCCTCTAAACTTCTCTTTCTCTCTATTATCTCTCCTGGCTTCAGTTGCAGGATAGAATTCAGATCATCACACTTGGTGTGACCTTATGTACCCTCTTCTACCTGCCTTCCTTGAGGTGGAGATCCTGGATATACTCACCACTGGGAGAATGAAGCACCAGAGAGATAATGGTAGGTATCCCGAAACTCATACTCAAACACACACACACACACTCACCTAGCCAACTCAGACTAGCCTTTTCCAAAGACATTTTATCTCCTTGGATTAACTGACCTAAGAGAGGAATGTGATCCCCTGTAAATGACTATTTTAACTAGAGCTTGCTAGTTGACATGAGATAAACAAAATCTCAAAAGAAAGGCCCTGGTGCCTGTCACCTCTGGCTCAGGATCACACTTGACAAGGTGGCTACTCGAGAGGCAGAGATCTGAGGATCAAAAAGTGAAGCCAGCCCTAAGCTGAAAAGTCAGTGACTCTACTCTCCATGGAACCACCAAATATCCAGAAGTGGAGCTGTGGCTCAAGTGGTAGAGTACCAGCCTTGAGCATGAAAACTCAGAGAGGCAGCTCCCAGACCCTCAGTTCAAGCCCACACAAATAAATGGCCCCATCTGTTGCCCCCAGACTTCCTGGGCCTCGAGTGCCTCGTCATGGATTTAAATACAGCACAGGTCCTTGGGTAATGTATCAGAGCCTTCAGAATGAAATTGGGTGGTGGAAGCCAGGCCTTCCCTTTTGTGGGCTCACAACTCACATCAACTGGAAGGCAGAGCATGACAAGACCTGCAGCTTGCAGAGTGGAAGTGATCCTCCTCTGCCAGGGTTTTTGGAGTGGGCTTCTTAGAGACAGCACTTGAAAGTGGGTATTGCTTAACAAGGAGGATATGACAGGAAGCACAGAGAGCAAAGATGCTGTAGATAAAGGACAACATAGCAGAGTGTGTTCATTTCCAGCCAGGGCTGATGGTGAGAAACTCAGAAAATACGTGCAAGACTGTGCCAAGACAGGCCCAAGTTGTCACAGAAGAACAGCTATCCAAGGTTGGGATTGTGTCTTAGCAGAAGTGGATTCGCGTGGCACACAGGAAACCCTGGTTTTGATTCCTAAATCCCGCATACATAGAAAAAGCCAGAAGTCTCACCTTGGCTCAGGTGGAAGAGCACTCACCTTGAGCAAAAGTAATGCGGGAACAGCGCCTGGGCCATGAGGTCAAGCCCCAGCACTCCACGGGACCTGGGTGACAGGTGGATGGCTATGCCCTGTATCTCTTACTTGATCTATCCATGCATTGTGTCTCTTTCTTTGACAGCGTGGATCTGGACACTCCTTCTGTCCTGAGCATTCTTGGACCCACTTATCAGCAACCCTCTTGACATTTTCCACGGGGACATGGAGCAGCTGGCCCCAGAAATTCTCAGGTAATGGTTGGGTGGGCCGGGGGGATACAGGGCAGGCTACAGATGTCCTAGTAGGTCTGATCCGCCTCCAGAGGAGGCGGATGGGAGCTTAGAGAGGGGGGGTAATGATGTGAAGGGGGCCCTTTAATACCCATGGCCTTACCCAGAATCCGAGCTTCCATTTGCCATGCCTGAGGGAGGAGTGTCTAGGTGGTAGTGTTTAGAGGAGAACGAATTGGAAATTCTAAGGAATGAGAAACCATAAGTCCCGCGCTGGTGGCTCACGCTTGTCAACCTGGCTACTTGGGAGGCTGAGATCCAGAGGATCTTGTTTCCCAGCCCAGGCAGGAAAGTCCTATGAGAGTTTCATCTCCAATCTCCAACCAGAAGTGGCACCATGGCTCAAGTGGTAGAGCACTGGCCTTGAGCAAAAATTATCATAAGGGACAGTACCTAAGCCCTGATTTCAAGCCCCTCAACCAAAAACAAACAAACAAACAAAAAAAAAAAAAGAATGCATGCCTTGCTTGCAAGAGATGGTGAAGGAATATGGTTGCTGTGGTTGGGGGAACAGGTGCTGGCCTCAGTGTACAGACATTTCTAAGAACTTCCCAGGTTTGCCCCAGTGTGAAGCCACAGCAGGGCGTTCATTGCCTTACCAAGAACTCCAGAGGTTGTGTCCTATATTAGGCAACGAGTGGGCGAATGAGAGCAGGGGTGGGAGGTTAGAGTCAATTTTATTCTCTCCATCCAAGGAGGAATGATTTTGGATGCTGGTGTCAAAGTCTGAAGTGAAGGGTTCCATGTGCTTTGTGGCCTGACAAATTGGGTTTCTCCTGGGTCTATGAAGGTGGCTGAAGCCAGGCGCTGCCCATGGCTCACAAATTTCATCCTCGCTACTCAGGAGGCTGAGATCTGAGGATCACAGTTCAAAGCCAGCTTGGGCAGGAAAGTCTGGGAGACTTTATCTCCAGTGAACCACCAGAAAACCAGAAGTGACGCTATGGCTCCAGTGGTAGAGTGCACACCTTCAGCTGAAGAGCTGAGGGAGTACACACAGGCCCAAAGTTCAAACCCTATGACCAACAACCAAAAATAAGGTGGCTGACTTTTCTTCATAGCAGTGTGTACAGTAGGAAGTGCCATGCTGATTTATGTGCCATTACAGATGTATGAGAGACTCTGAGTTTTGTCTATATTTGGTATGAAGTCTATAGAGCCATCTTTTGGGGGTTAGGATGTTCAGGTGATCTGGGACTGCTGAGGCCTTGTGTTACCTGTGTGTGTGTGTGTGTGTGTGTGTGTGTGTGTGTGTGTGTGTGTGTGTGTTTTCCTCATCTTTCTCTATCCACTTCCAGGGTGCCTGTTCCCCTCTTCCTGAACTCGCATGGTACCCCTCCTCAATAGCAACCTTGCATTTAACCCCCTATCAGGGTCGACAATGAGTCCTAAATTGCCAGAGACCTGCATATACCAGGTTATCTTTGGGGCCCAGGTCCGGCTGTCCATATCTTTAGCCACCCCCAGGGGATTCTGGATCTGCAGGGCCAGCTGGTATATGTTCTCCCCTGCCTCTGGGGTGGCAGAGTCAGTCATACGTTGTCATGTCCTTTTCCTCTGGCTGCATGTCCTACTCCCAGCAGGCTGGTAGTGGAGTGGGGAAAGGGTGGTTTCCAGTGGCTTTGGCCAGATCGAGCTTGATAGACAACTGATCTGCAGGGCCAGCTGGCATATGTTCTCCCCTGCCTCTGGGGTGGCAGAGTCAGTCATACGTTGTCATGTCCTTTTCCTCTGGCTGCATGTCCTACTCCCAGCAGGCTGGTAGTGGAGTGGGGAAAGGGTGGTTTCCAGTGGCTTTGGCCAGATCGAGCTTGATAGATAACTGAAGGCTGCCCAAGCAAGGATGATCTGTGAGGTGAAGCCAAGGTGGCTTAGAAGTGTTGATCAGTATCAAGGAAAAGTCAACGTACCTTATCACAGGCTAGTCTATCTTCTGGGCCCAGCAGGGCCTCTCAGGTCCTTCTAGACAATTCTGGATCCCCAGAATACAGAGGCACAGACTTTAGATTCCAGGACCAGGGAACTGGGGGATAAGGGACTGGTATGTACCAGTACCTCAGTGTTCTGGGGCATTAGCCTTGACCTGGATATGCCCCACTTATGTAAGTTCACTTCTTAACCCAGTGCTGGCCACACATCAGCTACTTGTGCTGTGGAAGTGGTAGGATCAGAAATGAGATCTAGGCTGACCAAAATCTGGATTTATGGCCTAATTGGGGTAGGGGGGGCTGTCTTTAAAAAAATCTTAGAGCTGGAACTCAGAGCTTGGCACTGTGTGCCAAGATTCCTTTGCTCAAAACTAACACTTGAACCACAGGTCACCTTTCATCATTTTTACTAGTTTAGTAGACATAAGTGTCTCTCATACTTTCCTGCCTCAGCTGGCTGGCTTCAAGTTGCTACCCTAAGAGCTCAGCCTCTTGAGTAGCTAGGATTGCTGGTATGAGCCACGGGCACCTGCTAAGGTTGTTTGTGTGTGTGTGTGTGTGTGTGTGTGTGTGTGTGTGTGTGTGTGTGTGTGTGTGTGTGTGTGTTTCCCAGGGCTTGAAATCAAAGCCTAGGGGATATTTTTTAGCTTGTTTGCACAAGGTTGGTGCTGTACCACTTAAACTACAGTAGCTCCTCCGGTATCAGCCTTGAGTAGCCAGGATTATAGCAACTGGCATCCAGCTACAAGGATGTCTTTTCATACTCTCTTCTATTCTAACAGCTGTCTACTTGCCCTAGCCTAGATCTCTGACTTCCACAACAGCTCTCACCAGCCCCTGATTGTGTGGAGAACACATTTCTTTGTCCTCAGGGAAGGAGGTTATGTTTCGGCTGAAGCCTGGGTAGGCTGTAGATGGGTCCTCAGCTGGGAGAGAGGTAGTCTCTTTTAGCCAAGGAGGGTTAGTGTGGCCTAATGGTAATAGCTCATTTCTCATATTCCTAGCTCTTCAGGAGTCTGAAATCTGAGGATTGCCATTAAGAGGAAGTGCAGCAAGAAACGTCTGTGAGACTCTCCTCTCCCAAGAATCACCTGAAAGCTGGAAGAAAAGCTGTGGCTCAAGTGGTAGAGAGCTAGCCCTGAATGAAAAAAGTGAGGAACAGAGCCCGGGCCCTCTGTTCAAGCCCTAGAACCAAGATGCATACTTGCTCATCCACACACAAACACACCACACACACACACACACACACACACACACACACACACACACACACACACATACAGAAGAAGGTGGTAATGATGAGCTGAGCTAGAACTGGGGGCAATCCTGAGGCATAGTCACAGTAAATTCTCAAGCCAAATCAAGTGCTTTCTCCCTAAGTCCTTCTTGGGCTGAGGGGTCTGGGCCATGGCAGTAAGTTCCATAGAACCTGCCTTTCCATCTGTGCATGGGGCCACAGGAGCAAGGGAAGGACACTAGGGATGCTCATTTGTAGTCGGCCCACGATTGCAGATCTTAATCTGTACCTGAGCAATGGTGAGGAAAGCAGGACTCCAAGCCCTGGGATTCCTAGGATAGCGACTGCTACAAGCAGCAGCCAGTTGGCTTTGGATTCTTGAACCTACAAGCCTTTCATTAGCCCAACTCAACACCTGCCCAAGGTGTGCCTGACAAATTCACACACTTGTGATGCCGGCATGAGTGGATGTTACTTGGTGTGACATCTTGCACCTCCTGCCTCTCCTGGCCCAGAATCGTGGTCTGAGATGGCGATTTACTGCTGAGATCCATATTGCACCCATGATAGATGCAATTCTGATGATCTCCATGCCCCGAGGCTCGACCCTTCTCTGGTACTGTGGCCTGCTATGTAGGCAATGGCCTCCAAACAGGCTCCACTCAAGACTTGTAGGACACGGAGACATTGGGAGACCCTCAGGGAGCCCACTGGAAACTACTTTGCCTTGAGCAACAGAGTGAGGTCCAAGCAGACCAGGTGTTGGTCACAGGGTTTGAACTCTGGGCGTGGGCTCTGTCCCCAGCTCTTAAGCTTACCACTTGAGCTACAGAACTATGTCTGGTCCTCTGGAGGTTCCTTGGAAATCAGTCTCCCGGACTTTCCTGCCTGGGCTGGCTTTGAACTGCGACCCTCATATCTCAGCCTCCTGAGGAGGTAGGAGGGAAGGTGTGAGCCACCGGCGTCCAGTGGATCTGGCCTTCACCAGAGTGGACTAGGAGCTCCTGAAACTTTTCTTTATTTTCCTGTGCCAGTACTGGGTTTGAACCCAGGGTCTGGTCTCTGATCTCTTAACTTTTTCCCTCAAGGTTAGCACTCTACCACTTGAGCCACAGATCCATTTCTGGTTTTTGGTAGTTCATCTGCAAGAAGAGTCTCATTAACTTTCAACTCCTGATCTGGCTTGACCCTCGATCTCTATCTCAGTCTCCTGAGTAGGTAGGATTTACAGGGTTTCAGCCATTGGGGCCATTGGGCTAGAACCTTTTCTTTTTATATTTATTTATTTATTTATTTATTTAATTTGTGAACATATGGTACAGTGGTGTTACAATTACATGGGCAGGATAATGAGTAAATTTCTTACCAAGCATTGCAGCCTCCTCCTTTGTTTACACTTCACATGCCTTCCCAGCCTCCCCCCTCTACCTCAAGTCCCAATCCTTCTTCCCCCATCCCCCGTCCCCCCCTTCCGCACCGACATTGTAAAGCTCCTTTTGGACATGACAACTTGTACTTCCCATTGATGCAACAGGTCCACTTGTATCCTTAAACGACTTGCTTTTCCCCATCTCCTCCACAAGGTATACTGACATCAAATATAGTGAAAGCAGGGGTTATACTTTGGGGAAGGGACATACAAAGCAACAAAGAAATAATCTTATAAATGCATTAGAAACACATGCATGAAAGAAAATACATTAAAATACATATCTAAGATTTCATTTTCCTAACATCACATTATCTGACCTTTTCTGCTTGACTCATACATATACTAGATATTGCAAATAAGGGAAACCATGGGGCCTATGTTTCTTTGGGCCTGGCTTACTTCACTTAATATAATTTTTTCCAAGTCTTTCCATTTCCTAACAAATGGGGAAATGCATTCTTTCTGATGGAGGCATAGAATTCCATTGTGTATATATACCACATTTTCTTGATCCATTCATCTACTGAGGGGCATCTGGGTTGGTTCCATATCTTAGCTATGGTAAATACTGATGCAGTAAACACAGTTGTGCTGGTAGCTTTAGTGTGGTCTTGTTTGTAAATATTTGGGTAAATGCCCAAAAGTGGGATTGCTGGGTCATAGGGGAGTTCTATGTGGAGTCTTTTGAGGAACCTCCATACTGCTTTCCAAAGAGGTTGAACAAGTTTACATTCCAACCAACAATGAAGTAAGGTTCCCTTCTGTCCACATCCCCTCTAGCATCTGTTGTTGTTAGAGTTCTTGATTTTTGCCATTCTAACTGGAGTGAGGTGGTATCTCAATGTTGTTTTGATTTGCATTTCTTTTATAGCTAGGGATTTTGAGCATTTCTTCATGTGTCTATTGGCCATCCTTCTTTCTTCTTCAGAGAAGTTTCTCTTTAAATCTTTCGCCCACTTGTTTATTGGGCAGTTGTTTCTTTGAGAATTTGTTGTTGGGGGATTTATTTTTTTATGTTCCAAGTATATTTTAAATATGAGACCCTTGTCCGTTGTATGGCTAGTAAAGGTCTTCTCCCAATCCGTGGGCTTTCTATTGATCTTGCTAGCTATGACCTTTGTCATGCAGAAGCTCTGCAATTTTATGCAATCCCATTTGTCCAACCTTTCTTTGATTTGCTTTGTTCCCATTTCTCTATTCAGAAAATTTCGGCCTGAGCCAAGGAGACCTAGGATTTCTCCTGTACCATTCTGTAATGTTTTCAGAGTATCTGCTTTGATTTCGAGGTCTTTGATACATTTGGGGTTAATTCTGGTGCAGGGTCATATATAAGGATCTAGCTTTAGTTTTTTACATGTAGTTAACCAATTTTGCCAGCACCATTTACTGAAGAGGCTGTCTTTGTTCCATTCTATTGTTAGAGCTCCCTTATCGAATATTAGATGGCTATAGGTGTTTAGATTATTTTATGGGTTTTCAATTCTATTCCATTGGTCCTGAGGTCTGTTCTTATGCCAATACCTAGCTGTTCTGATTACTATGGCTTATAGTAGAGTTTGAAATTTGGTATTGATATTCCTCCAGCAGTGTTCTTTCCGTTGAGGAGCGTTTTTGCTATTCGGGATCTTTTAGTGTTCCATATGAATTTTTGGATTGCCTCTTCTATTTCCTTGAAGAATGAGGTTGGAATTTTGATAGGTATTGCGTTGAATTTGTAGATAGCCTTGGGAAGTATTGCCATTTTCACAATGTTAATCTTCCCAATCCAGGAGCATGGGAGGTTTTGCCATTTTTTAAGTTCTGTGTTGTTTTCCTTTTTCAAGATTTTAAAGTTTCCATCATAGAGGTCCTTCACTTCTTTGGTTAAGTTAATTCCTAGGTATTTTATTTATTGTGGGTCTATTACAAATGCAGTTGTTTTACCAATTTCAGCCACACTTTTCTCATTGTTGACATACAGAAAAGCCGTTGATTTTTCAGGGTTAATTTTATACCCTGCTACTTTGGAAAGGTTTTTTTTTTGTGTTTTTTTTTAAAATTTAATTTAATTTTATTTTATTTGTGAACATACTGTACAGAGAGGTTACAATTACATGGGCAGGATAATGCGTACATTTCTTACCAAACATTGCAGCCTCCTCCTTTGTTTACCCTTCACATCCATTCCCAGCCTCCCCCCTCTCCCCCAATCCCAATCCTTCAACGTCTCCCCCCCCCCCGCACAGACGTTGTAAAGCTCGTTTTGGACTTGACAACTTGTACTTCTCGTGGTTGCAACAGGTCCACCTGTATACTTAAACAACTGGTTTTTCCCCATCTCCTCCACAAGTTATACTGACATCAAATATAGTGAAAGCAGGGGTTATACTGTGGGGGAGGGACATACAAAACAACAAAGAGATAATCTTTTAAATGCATTAGAAACACATGCATGAGAGAAAAAACATTAACATACATATCTAAGGGTTATTTTCCTGACATCACATTATCTGACCTTTTCTGCTTGACTCATACATATACTAGATATGGCAAATAAGGGAAACCATGGGACCTATATTTCTTTGGGCCTGGCTTACTTCACTTAATATAATTTTTTCCAAGTTTTTCCATTTCCTAACAAATGGGGCAATGTCATTCTTTCTGGTGGAGGCATAGAATTCTATTGTGTATATATACAACATTTTCTTGATCCATTCATCTACTGAGGGGCATCTGGGTTGGTTCCATATCTTAGCTATTGTAAATACTGCTGCAGTAAACACAGGTGTGCTGGTAGCTTTAGTGTGGTCTTGTTTGTAAATATTTGGGTAAATGCCCAAAAGTGGGATTGCTGGATCATAGGGGAGTTCTATGTGAAGTCTTTTGAGGAAACTGCATACTGCTTTCCAAAGTGGTTGAACAAGTTTACATTCCCACCAACAATGAAGTAAGGTTCCCTTCTGTCCACATCCCCTCTAGCATCTATTGTTGTTAGAGTTCTTGATTTTTGCCATTCTAACTGGAGTGAGGTGGTATCTCAATGTTGTTTTGATTTGCATTACTTTTATGGCTAGAGATATTGAACATTTCTTCATGTGGCTTTTGGCCATCCTTCTTTCTTCTTCAGAGAAGTTTCTCTTTAAGTCTTTCGCCCACTTATTTATTGTAATTTGGGTGTGGAGTCTATGGGATTCTTTGAATACAAGATCATGTTGTTTGCAAAGAGGGAGAGTTTTAGTTCTTGCTTCCCTATTTGGATCTCCTTTAGGTCTACAGCTTGTCTTATTGCTGTAGCTAGGCATTCTAATACTAGATTGAAGAGAAGTGGAGAGAGTGGACATCCTTGTCTTGTTCCTGAGTTAAGAGGAAATGGCTTTAGTTTTTCACCATTACGTATAATGCTGGTTGTAGGTTTGTCATATATAGCCTTTTTGTATTGAGGAATGTTCCATGGATTCCTAATTTTTCCAAAACCTTTATTATAAAGGGGTTTTGGATCTTGGTGAATGCTTTTTCTGCATCTATTCAGATAACCATGTGGTTCTTATTCTTGTTCCTGTTCATGTGATGAATAATATTAATTGTTTTACTTATATTGAACCAGCTTTGCATCCCTGAAATGAATCCTGTTTGTTCATGGTATATGATTTTTTGGATGAATTGTTGAAGTCGTTTGGCCAATGTTTTGTTTAGAAGTTTTTCATCAATGTTCAACAAGAAAATGGGTCTATAGTTGTCTTTCTTTGATGAGTCCCTGCCTGGTTTTTGGATGAGGGTTATGATGGCTTCATAGAATGTGTTTGGTAGTGAACTTTCTCTTTCTATTTCATTGATGAGTTGAAGGAGTATTGGTGTGAGCTCTGCTTTGAAGGCCTTGTAGAATTCCACTGTAAAACCATCTGGTCCTGGACTTTTCTTAGCTGGAAGCTATCTTATTGTGTTTCTATTTCAATGCTTGATATGGGCCTGTTAAGCTGGTTTAACTTATCTTGGTTTAGTTTTGGCATGTCAATGTTTGCTAGGAAAAGATCCATTTCTGTCAAGTTCTCAAACTTATTAGCATAAAGTTTTGAGAATATTCCCTTATAATGTTTTGAATATTGGTTGTTTCCGTGGTGATATTTCCATTCTCGTCTCTGAGTTTCTTTATTTTGGTGTGTTCTCTTCTTTTTCTGGTAAGATATGCTAAGGGTCTGTCAATTTTGTTAATTTTTTCGAAGAACCAACTCTTTGTTTTGTTGATTCTTTCTATAGTTTTGTTGGATTCTAATTCATTTAATTCTTATTCAATTTTAATTATTACTTTCCATCTACTGTATTGGGGTTTATCTTGCTGATCTTTTTCAAGGAGGATTAGATGTGTCATTAAATTATTGGTTTCAGATCTCTCCAAATTGTTGATATAGGAGCTCAGAGCTATAAACTTGCCTCTGAGTACTGCTTTTGCTGTGTCCCAGAGGAGCTGGTAATTTGTGTGTTCATTTTTGTTGAATAGCATGAACATTTGAATTTCCTTTCTAATCTCTTCCCTGACCCATTCGTGATTTAGCAGTGTATTGTTCAGCCTCCATGTGATACCAGACTTTCTTTGGTGACTTTTTGTGTTGAGTTCTAATTTTATTCCCTTGTGGTCAGAGATAATGCAAGGTATAACTTCAATGTTCCTGAATTTGGACAAGTTTGATTTGTGGCCTAAAATATCAATTTTAGAAAATTTTCCATGTGCTGCTAAGAAAAACGAGTATTCTGATTCTGCTGGGTGAAATGTTCGGCAGATATCTGTTAAATCTAGTTGATCTATGCAGCTGTTTGGATCTGCAGTTTCTCTTTTGAGTTTTTGCCGAGTAGATCTATCTAGTGGGGAGAGTGGTTTGTTATAATCCCCAACAATTAATGTCGTTGGAGTTATATGGGATTTGAGGGAAGGTAGTGTTTCTTGGATAAATTTGGGTGCTCCATTGTTTGGAGAGTAGATATTTAGAATTGTAGTATCCTCCTGGAAGAGAGATCCCTTAATTAGTATGTACCAACCTTCTTTATCTCTTCTCACCAATTTTAATTTGAAGTGTATTTTATCTGATATTAGGATTGCAACTCCCGCCTTTTTATGGGGGCCGTTTACTTGGTAGATTTTGTTCCAAACTTTAACATTGAAAATGTGTTTGTTTTTACGGGCAAGATGTGACTCCTCCAGGCAGCAGTTAGAAGGGTCTTGTTTTTTAATTCAACTAGACAGTCTATGTCGCTTAATTGGAGAATTCAGTCCATTAACGTTAAGAGAAAGGACTGAGAGATATTTGGGAGTTGCTGCCATGTTATCCACCTTTTTGAGGGTTTTGAAAACTGAGTTCTTTCTATGGTTCTTGGATTCTCAGTTTGGGTGAAGTTTCTTGACATTTATTGTGGTCTCGTTGGTTTTCTATGTGTAGGACATGTTTAAGAATCTTTTGTAGGGCTGGTTTGGTGGAGATGTATTGTTTCAATTTTTCTTTGCTATGGAAGGATTTTATTTGGCCTTCAGTTATGAAGGAGAGTTTAGCTGGGTACAGTATTCTTGGTTGATAGTTGTTTGTTTTTAGGCATGGCATACATCATTCCAGGCTCTTCTTGCTTTGATTGTCTCTGCTGAGAAATCTGAGGTGATTCTAATTGGTTTTCCTTTATAGGTGATTAATCTTTTCTACTTGACAGCTTTAAGGATCTTTTCCTTTTTCTGAGTTGATCCTGTGTGGATCATAATATGACGGTGGGATGTCCTATTATGGTCTGGTCTGTTTGGAGTTCTAAAAGCTTCTTGTATCTGAATAGGCCTATCTTGCATGTTTGGGAAGTTCTCTGCTAGGATCCTGTTAAACAAATTTCCTAGGCCATTAACTTCTGTTTCTAGGTGCTCTTCTATACCCATTATCCTTATATTAGGCCTTCTGATGGTGTCTTCCAAGTGTTGGATAGATCTATCATATTTCTTCGACTTATCTTGGATGGTTGTATGTTCTTTCTCTATAATATCAAGGCTGTCTTCAATCCCTGAGATTCGATCTTCTCCATGGTGTAACCTGCTGTCCAGACTTTCTACTTTGTTTTTTATTTATTTTGCTTCTAATTGTTCAGCTTTGATGACTTCAAGTTCTTTGTTGAAGCTTTGTTATAGATCTTGTATGAACTTCTTTACTTCCTTAATTTGATGTTCAGTGTTTATTCTCAGATCACTTAGTTGATTGGTTATGGTTTTCTTGGACTCCCATTCCTTCTGTTGGGTTCCATTCAGCATTCTCTTTGTGGTCTCCCTGACTTCCTTCAGCTCTTTGTTAATGGATTCCATGAATGCCTTTATTGATCTTTGTGTATTCTCTTCCTGCTCTCTCTATTCCTGTATTACTCTTTGATTAGCTTCCTCCTGTTTGTGTGATTCCTGTAGTTCTCTTTGAGTGTTCTCAGCCTGTTCAAGCCATTCCTGCCTTTCTCTTTGAGTATTCTCAAGCTGCTCATGCAAATCCTGTATCAGCTTTTGAGTAGCTTCCTCATGCTTATGATATTCCTGTATAAACTTTTGGAATGCCTCCTCTCTCTCCCCATCACGCTCATACAGAGACCTTTGTATGCTTTCAATATTTTGATTTATAATATTTGCCAGCAGTGTTTGTAGAGCTATTTGGGAATTCTCCTCTGGATTATTCACTATCTGTTCTGTCCCCTGATTATCCGGATTTGGAATTGAGATACCCGGATTTGCCATTTTTCTTGTGTTTTTTTCGGCTTACTCTGCCCATTTGAGTTGAAAATAGCACCAGTTTTGTGCTAGAACACTATCTTAAGGCAAGCATCAACCCAAGTCTGAATTTGCACAGTCAATAGTCTACAGATACAATCTAGTTCAACAGATACATCTATTCAACATCAAACAACTATACGTTAATGTGCTATGAACCGCAAAGTAGAATTTGGAAGACCAGAAATTATTAGGTTTAGGGATAGATGTGGGTAAGAAAATAGGAATAGATTGATGTGGGGAGGCTCAGGGAGAGTTAACTAAGTCTTAATCTCAAAGCAGGAAATAGGTTGGGTAGGATGAAAGAGAGAGAGAGAGAAAAAAGAAAGGGAACAGGAAAAGAAAAGAGACCAGAAAAAATAGAAAGGTAGAAATTAATAAAATTATGTAGAACGATAACAATCTATTTACTTAAGAATGTGAACTTATTGAGAGAAGGGGAGGGATATAAAGGAGATGTGAAAAATCTAAAAATAAAAATGCTTAAAATATTATATAGGTAGAAAGAGGTAGAACTGCTATTAAGGAATTTAAGTCTTAGTTGTTTTGACTTCAGTAATAAATTTGCGGGTTAAGTGTGTACACAATTTGGGATAGGGTCTAATATTCAACTTGGGTTTATCTGAGGATGTGCAGGAGATGAATTAAGTCACGTAAAGAAGAACAAAAGAGAGGAGAAGGTGAAAAGGATAAGAAAGGAAAAAGAAAAAGATGAGAAGTTCAGTAGAGCTAAACAAAAAACAAAAAGATACTTAAAAAAGAAAAAAAAAAGAGAAAGAAGACCAAAAAAGAAAACAAAAATGCACACTCCCGTATCCCCAAAATAAAAATTATAAGAGGAAAAGAAAGTTTCTGGAAAACATTTTTTTAACAAAAATGGCAAAGATTAAAGATTGAAAAAAGTTTTAGAAAAGAAAAAAAAATTTATATAAGGTACCAAAAATAAAAACTAAAAAAAAAAGAAGACGAAGAAGAAGAGAAAAAACAAAGCAAAACAAAAAACAAACAAACAAAAAACTTCTTTGAGTTTTTTTTGGGGGGGGAGGAGTGGGAAAAATCCTGTATCTCCCTTGTGTCCGTAACCAATATCTTGTTGGAGTCTCTAGTCTGCTTGTGGTCCTGTGGCTTGGTTGGTTTCTTAAGTCAGTTTGTTCGAACAGGCAGTAAAATGCTCTGCTTTACACAGAATTTGGCTATCCTCCTCCCAGGCTAGTTCATTGGGAGACAGATCTGCTTTGAGTATCACAAAAGAGGGGAATGCAGTGATGAGGCTAGGTTTTGGTAGCTTTTCCGGGGCTGGTTTGTGAAAAACTCACAGACCCCAGCCTGGAGCCATTCTCAGGGTTCCTTTTTACTGATTTTCAATTGATTGTCGAGGCTGCTAGAAGGAGGGGAAGCCTCTGGCTCTGATTACCCAGTGAAGAAACCCACTCCTCGTGATGGCGCCCGAGCTGGGTGACTTTTCCCTGGGTGGAGCGGAGTCTGGCAGGTCACACCGCCGTTAAGTTCTTGTGACCTGCTAAATGACTCGTTTTATTTCAAGGCCTGAGCTGGAGCTAGCAGCTTTCCGAGCTTTGTCGGTATCGAAGATGGAGATCACCAGTGCTGGGGGGGAGGTGTGGCCTTCCCTCCTCTGCTCCCTGAGAAGGAGTGAGGACGTCAGGCTTCTACTCAGGCCGAGTCTTAGTTTCTGGGTTGTCTCTGGTCTGCGAACTGCAGGATGAAGATGTCTGCTCCTTGTCGGTTCTTGATGGTGTTGATTAGAATCCGCTTGCCTGCTGCGTCTGGCTCCTTCGTCCTGGTCTCTCTGTTGCTCAGGTATGGTACCTGCGCTCGCCAGCCACCGCCACAGCTGTTGGCAAGGGCTCAGAAGTGTCTCCTTTCCTGGGTTACCTTCTCTGGCCTAACTCTCTGTCCTATGATGGCACACTTGGTGTAATTCTCTGACTTAAGACTGTTCACTGGAACTCTAAAACTGCTTTCTATGCGAGAGCGTACTTAGACTCCAGCTTCTCCTTTGCCATCTTCCTGGACTCCCTAGAAGCTTTTCTTAAGCAAGAGTTCTTCCCTGCATTTGCCCTGATACTCCATGCAAAGGAGGCCTGAGGCTTAGGAGTTATGAAAAATAGGCTTCCAACCACAGGAAATGGCTGGGCTCCCTGGTGTAAAGCCCAGTTTATCTTCCCTCTGGTCCCCAATCTAGGATCCTACCCTTTGTCCTGTGACTCAAGTACAAACCTTGACCCAGCCTTGAATGTCCTGCAAGACTTTTCTGAAGCCACAGAGCCTTCATTCCAACCACACCACCTGCTCTACAGCACACCTCAGGACCCTTGTCCTGAGGCTGAGGCTCTCTGTCCTGTATCCACATCTTAGAACTCCTGTGGAATTTTGGCACTGGATATATCACCTCCTGGAACAAGTCTTTGCTTCCCTTCTCCCTCTTTTTTTATATTGAGTTGCTAGAGATGGAATTTTTGCAGACTGACTGGCAAATGCTCTATCTTTGTGTGTGTGTGTGTGTGTGTGTGTGTGTGTGTGTGCGTGCGTGCGCGTGCACGTATCTGTGCCTGTCCTGGGTTTGAATTAATGGCCTAGATGCTATACTATCTCTGAGCTTTTGTGCTCAAGGCTAGCACTCTACTACTTGAACCTCAGTTCTATTTCTGGCTTTTGGGTGTTTAAGTAGAGAAAAGGTTTTCATATGGACTTTCTTGCCTGCAATTGAGATCCTTAGATCTCAGCTTCTTGAGTAGCTTCCAAGGGTGAGCCACCAGCACCTGCCTTCTACCCTACCTCTTACATATAACCTCGGCCCTCCTTTGAGTCCCAGAAAAAATATGTCTCACCAGGTTCACTTTTTTTTAATGCCAGTCTTGGTGCTTGAACTCAGGGTCTGGGCAAGTTCCTGAGCTTCTTTTGCTCAAGGGTATCACTTAAGCCACAATGTGACTTTTGGATTTTGCTGTTTCAGTGGAACTGAGGAAACAAACCTAGGACTTAGTGCATGCTAGGCAAGCACTCTACCACTAAGCCACATTCGCAGCCCAAGGCTCACTTCTGGCGGGAGTTATGAGGGTGGGATTTATTGGCATACCTCTTTTGGCATAGAAATTGCTATTGCATATCTTTGCCAAGTTTTGGGAGCAGCCTGTGACTAGGCAATGAGGAATGATAAGTGAGTGATAGCCACCAAGCCTACAGTCTAGGAACTGTGGTCTCCCTGGAGGCAGTGGCCGGCTGCTATGTGTCCCGATGGGACACCTCAGCCAGAACATCAAGCTTCAGTTATTAAATGGCGGAGAAAGATGTTTTGTTCAAGTTGCTGGCTCAGATTTAGTACTCTTCAGGGCTTGTCCCAGCTTGCCCAGGTTGGGGGTTGGGCATTGGCAACCTGTTGAATGCCCATCATCCATACATCATCCATCCATACACAGAGACATGGAGTTCTTGCTTCCTATGGCGGGGGGATGGGCACTTCCGTGTTTGTACTATGAGCCTAGGCCCTGTCCCTGAGCTACTTTTGCTCAAGGGTAGTGCTCTGCCCTTGAGCCACAGCCCCATTCATGTTTTTTTCCCCTGTAATGTCTTAGAAATAAGAGTCGTGGACTTTCCTGCCCTGGTTGAGTTCAAATTGGTGTTCTCTATATCTCAGCCTCCTGAGGAGCTAGGATTACAGGCAGGAGCCCCTGGGTCCTGGTTTTGTTTTCTTCTTGTTGTTCTTTTTTGTAATCGTAATAATCTGAAATCTTCACGGTGTTATTCCAATGGTTTGCATTCGAAGTAAAATACCCAGGCTTGGAGTTCGAATGCCAGGACTGCCACCCACAAATGGAAGGAGATCCTGACAAATTCATTCCTATTCATGTGAATGCTAATGGAATGTTATAAAAGTAATAATTAAATTTGCAGTTAATTCATGATTTTATTTTAGAATGCCACACAAAAATTATTGGTTTTATATCTTCCATTCTAGCACCATGGTATGATTCCCCTAATGAAAGGATATTAAATAATTTTTAATTAATGCTTCTATAAGTGTTCAACCAGGATAATTTATTAAAAGGAGGCATAATTTCATAACTAATAATTGGTAATAATATATATAATTTAATATCCTCACATTCCCTCTCTCTGTATACATAATTATATATATATATATGTACACATCTATCTATCTATCATCTATCTATCTATCTATCTATCAATCTATCTATCTATCTATCTATCTATCTATCTATCTATCTATCTATCAATCTACACAATCGATCTGTTTATACTCTTGTCACTACTGGGGCTCAGTGGTAGAGTGCTTGCCTAGTACATACAAAGCTTTGGGTTCAATCCTCACTACAATGTGCACAGAAAATTCCAGAAGTTGTGCTGTCGCTCAAGCAACGGAGCACTAGCTTTGAGCATAAAAGCTTAGGTACTGTGTCTAGACTCTTACTTAACACCCAGGAATGGCACCAAAAAAAAGATAGAATGTTCTGACTGCAACTATATAACGATAGCACTGCAAATACCTCATCACAGAGCAAGCCAGAAGTCTGAGGCTGACAGCTGACATCTAACCTGACTTAGCCAGAGGTAAACGGCTGCAACCCAGCTCCACAGAACCAAATGGTACTGGCTCCATCACCTCTGTCATCCAAGATACTCAGGGTCTGAGATCTGACACTGGTGGGTTTAAAACTCAGCCCTGGTAGGAAGTCGGCAATATTCTGAGCTGTGGCACAAAGTGGTAGAGTTCTAGCCTTGAGCAAAAGATCATAAGACAATACCCCTACACTTTCAGTGAAATTCCCATGGCTGACTCCACCTTCCCCAAAATCCCCATCCCTTAATCATTAGATTAATCATTAGATGTGAAATTTCTGTGGTTTGTTATGTATTTCTGAAAGAATGGTGATACTGATGAAAGCACCCTAACACTGACAGCTTGTGGGATACAGCTATGTGCTGGGTCCTTCATGAGGTGTTGTGTGCTGAGTCCTTCACGGGTAAATTCTTTCACTTGGTCCTTGTAAGAGCCCCAGAAGTCAGATGATTGTGCAGATGAGAATCTTGAGGCTCAGATATGTTCCCATGTCAGTGCCAATTGTGTATGTACCTAAATCTAGTGAGTTGTCTCCTGCAGACAATAGTTTTGGTTTATTTTTCTTGGTCGTGAATCTGGAACTCAGGGCCTAGCCACTGGCCTTTCTCTGTTGGGCTCATGCCAGCACCCCACCATATGGAGCCAAGAACCCTATTGCAACAGAGTGTTACATTCTAGGCATCTGTAGCTGAGGTCTGTCATCCTGCCGACTCAGGAAACTGAGATATGACGACCTCGGTTCCAAACTATCCCAGACACAAAAGGTCCTACGAGACTATTATCTCCTATTCACCACTTAGAAACTTGAAGTGGAAGCTGGGTACCAGGAACTCGCACGTGTCATCTTAGCTACTCAGGAGCCTGAGAGCTGAGGATCACAATGCAAAGCCAGCCTGGGCTGGAAATTCCTTGAGAGGCTTCTCTCCAGTGAATTAAAAAAAATCTGCAGGGGTGCTGTAGCTCAAGTGGTAGAGCACTTGTATTTAGCTGAAGAGCTCAAGGACAGCACCCAGGCCTAGACTTCAATTCCTCCAACTTACAAGAAAAGAAAGAAAGAAACCTGAAGTGGAATGCTGGGAATGTGTCTTAGGGTAGAGGGCTTTGCATGTATGAATCCCTGGGCTTGATTATTTAGTACCACATCACTAGAATACAAGATCTCTGTGGCTCAAGTGGTAGAGTGCTATATTTGTACAGGAGAAACTCAGGAACAGTGTTCAGGTCCTGAGTTCAAGCTCCAGGACAAGTGTATGCACACACATTCATGCACACACACACACACACACACACACACACACACACACACACACACACACACACACACACACACACACACACACACACACAGAGATACCAGAAGTGAAGTTGTGACTCCAAATGGTAAAGCACTGAGCTTCTGTTCTGAGCTCATGGACAGCACCCAGGCCCTGTGTTCAACCCCAAAACCTAACCCCCCAGGGCCCAACTAGGAGAGGTCAAAGATTTCAAAACCTAATGAGCTTCACCAGCTCTAGATGACATTAAGCATTGTGATATTACACATGTGCTTAGATTTAGCAAGCTTCCAGAACCTAGGAAGGCACCTTTGCCAATAATGAATCATTTTATTAGGTTCAGCTTTCTTGTTGTCTGCCAGAAGGGCCCTTGAATTTATTGTAGAAAGTTATTACAACACTGGAACATAGTCTAACAAAGACAGGATAAGTGCAGGGAACCTGGCCTTCCACAGGAGGTGGCACAAATGGAGGCTTCCTGTCAAAATAGCACTGAGGAGAGAGATAACTTGAGTTTCAAAGGGGCCTTTTTTTCTCCTAGCTTTCAGAGCCACCCACACTCCTGCTCACTAATTGGCCCAGATGGAGTTGTTTGTTACACAGCTGTACAGGAGTGAAGCCTTTTGCCTGCATGTTCCAACAATGAGGCAGACTTCCTCCAACAGTCCTTGGTGTGGAGAAAACCTCAGGATACACTGGGATCAGTGAGGGGAGCCCCGGAACATGCACTGTCTTGAAAGCACTGACCCTCCTATGAAATCATTTTATTCAAAGCAAATTTCCTAGCTTGGTGCCTTTCATCTTAGGGATTCTGGACCTTCACTGATAGAAATACATGCATACATATATGGGAAGACATGGAGTGACTTTCTTTTTTTGGCAGGTCCAGGGGTTGTATTATGAGCCTAGGCACATTCCCTGAGCTCCTTTTGCTCAAGGGTATCGCCCTGTCCTTGAGCCACAGCCCCACTCATGGCAATTTTTTTATTTCTGTGATCCCACAGAAATAACAGTGCTGTGGACTTTCCTGTCCTGGCTGAATTCAAAGTGGCATTCTCTACCTCTCAGACTCCTGAAGAGCTAGGATTACAGACGGCACAAATGACACCTGGCTTTCTTTTCTTCTTGTTCTATTTTTCATTGTGACAAACACAAATCTTCACAGTTTCATTCTAGTGGTTTGCATTTTGAAGTAAACTACCCAGGCCTGGAGTTTGATTGCCAGGGCTGCCTCCTACAAAATGAGGGAGATCTTGAGAAATCTTCACTATTCATATGAATGCTTAATGGAATGTTATAAAAGTAACAATTATATTTGCAGTTAGTTCATGATTCTCTTATAGAATGTCACACAAAAAGTATTGGATTATGTCTTCCATTCTAGCAATATGGTGTAATAGTCCCAACTAAGGAATACTGACTACGTTTACATGAATGCTTCAATAAGTATTCAACCATGATACTTCTTTAAATGGAAGCATAATTTAATAATAATTCATAACATATATAATTTAATATCCTCACATTGTCTCTCTCTCATATATAGCAAACTACACATCTATTTATCTATATCTATCAGCCACTACTATGGCTTGTTCAAAGGTCCTCAGAACGGGCTGGCAGCTCAGTTTGCCAAGGGCGTTTTTTCTACACTGGCCTTTTCATGAATTGGGTATTGTGGGCTGTGAGTTCAAATCCAAGCATGGCCAAAATTGTATATGTGGAATCAGAAGTAAATTTTGACACATTTTTTCTTCTCTGTGAAAATCGTGGCTCTCAGTATGATGTATAGTATAACCCATATGTAAATATATCCTTGTGATAAGATGAAATAAATGAAATAAATGTTATATATGTAATAATACTAAATAAAATAAAAATAAGGGTAATAAATGTCATATGGAATAAACCCATGTATGTAAATAGATCTCATATTTGAATATTATTTTTATCGGTGCTGGGGCTTGAATTCGGGCCCTGGAAACTGGGCTGAAATTGTTGTATTCAATGACAGTGAGCTTCCTCTGCCCCACAGAGACACAGAATTGCCCAGGCCCTGAGTTCAAATTCCAGGCCTTCCAGAAAAATGGTGTAAATTCCAAGCCAGGTTCTTAATTTTTTTTGGCCAGGCCTGGGGATTGAACTCAGCTCGTGGCAACTCTGCCTCAGCTTCTGTCATCCTAGGCTGGGGTGCAGCCTCTGGACCCATAGCCCATCTTGAGATCCTAGGACCCGAGTTCAAATCTTGGGACTTGCAAAAAAAAAAAAAAAGGAGAAATGGTGGGAAGGTGGCTCAGTATTAGAGTGCTTGCCTTGCATGCTTAAGGCCCTGGGTTTGATTCCTCAGCACCAAATAAACAGAAAAAAGCTGGAAGTAGTGCTATGCCTCAAGTGGTAGAGCAATAGTCTTGAGCTGAAGAGTTGATGGACAGCACCCAGATTCAGAGTTCTGGCTCCAATACCGGAAAAAAAAGAGAAAAAAGAGAGGGGGAAAAAAAGAGAAGGATAAAACTGAGAAGTTCCAGAAGGCAGTTTAACATAGTTTATTCCTTTGCATTGCAACCGTCCTGGGTTCAAATGACAGGGCCCAGAAAGTGTACTGCTGAAGTTTGGTGGACTATCATGGAAGCCATAGCCAAAACCAGCAACCTAGGCCTGGGGCACAAATCTCAGGACTGCCACCTACGAATGGTGGGAGATCCTAAGAAATGCATTCCGATATACATCCAATCGAATGGAATGTTGTAAAGTAACAATTACATTAGTAGTTAGTGTATGATTATATTATGAAATTATACACAACAATTATAGTACATTGACTAATTTTCAATTAATACTTTGTTATATATTCAACCACTATTCTTAAATAATGGAAGGAATAATTTATCGATAAGTGGTAGTAATATAGTATATAAAATCAAATAATATACAGATATCTCTGTCTTGTCTTCTACACATATGCATATATATATTTATTTCTATATATCTATGAAACAATCAATCTATCTATCTATCTATCTATATATATATATATGTTTCTACATTTGTCATTCCTGGGGCTCAGTGGTAGAGTGCTTGCCTAGTACATACAAAGCCCTGGGTTCGATTCCTCTGTACTGTGCGCACAGAAACATCCAGAAGTCATGCTGTCACTCAAGCAGCCGAGCACTAGCTGAGCATAAAAGCTTAGGGACTGTGTCTAGACTCTTACCCAAGACCCAGGAATGACAACAAAAAAAAGATCGAATGTTCTGACTGCAACTATATAAGGATAGCACTGCAAATACCTCATCACAGAGCATGCTGGGAGTCTAAAACTGACGGTTGCTATCTGACCTGACTTAGCCAGAGGTCAACAACTGCAACCCTGCACCATGGAACCAGACACTGTTGGCTCACCCATAGCTGCTCAGGGGATGAGATCAGACATTGGTGGGTTGAAAATTCAGCCTTGGCAGGAAGTCTGCCAGAATATCAGCTGTGCCTCAAAGTGGTAGAGATGTAGCCTGAGGTAAAGATCTCAGGACAGTACCTCCAACCTATGAGTGCAATCCCCGAGGCTGATGACCCTATCCACAAAAAACACCCCTCTCAACAGTTAGATGTGAACATGTGCAGTTTGTGACATGTATCTGAAAGAATGGTGATACTGATGAAAGCACCCTAATTCTAATGACAGTTTGTGGGATAGAGTTATGTGATGAGTCTTTCCAGGGGTGCTAGGTAGTTCATGGGGTACTGTGTGCTGAGTCCTTCACAGGGTCCTATGTACTGAGTCCTTCACGAGCTATATTGTTTCATCTGGTCCTTATTAGAGCTACAGAAGTAAAATGATTTTGCAGAGGCTCATATATGTCCTCAAGGCAGGGCCGAATTTATGTATACACTGAGCTCTAATGACTTGTCTCCTGCAGACAATTGTTTTGGTTTAGTTTTCTCCATCATGAACCCTGAACTCAGAGCCTAGGTGCTGACTTTCTTCTTGGGCTAATGGCTAACGTTCTAACATGTGGAGCCAAGGGCCTCCTTGCAGCAAACTGTCATGGCTTTGGTGTCTTTAGCTGAGGTCTATCATCCTGCCTGCTCAGGATGCTGAGGATCTCGGTTCAAAACTATCCCAGATCACAGTCCAAAGCTAGCCTGAGCAGGAAATTCATTGATATGGCTATTTCCAATAAACTATCAGAAAGCCTAAAGGGGTGCTGTAGCTCAAGTGGTAGAGCACTAGACATGAGCTGAAGAGCTCAGAGACAGCACCCAGGCACAGACTTCAACTCCTCCAACTTACAAGAAAAGAAAGAAAGAAACCGGAAGTGGAGCACTGAGAATGTTTCTTAGAGGTAGACTGCTTTGCATGTGTGAAACCCAGGGTTTGGATTCTCAGTACCACATTACCAGGGGAAAAAAAAAGCCTGAAGTGCCTGTGTGGCTCAATTGGTAGAGTGCTGTCCTTGCACAGGAGAAACTCAGGTAGAGTGGTTAGGAACTGAGTTCAGGCCCTAGGACTGGTGTAGGCACACAAACACACACACACACACACACACACACACACACACACACACACACACACACACACACACACACACACACACACACACACACGGAGGCACCATTGCCAATAATGAATAATTTCATTAGGTTCAGCTCCCTAATTGTCTGCCAGGACTCTTGAATTAGTGGTAGCAGTTTGTTTCAACACTGAAACATGGGCTTACAAAGACAGGATGAGTGCTGGGAACTTGGCCTCAGATGGGAGATGACACAAATGAAGACTTCCTGTCAAAACAGAGCACTGGGAGGAGAGATAGCTTGGGGTACAAAGAGGTCTTTATCTCCTGACTTTCAGAGCCTGCCCACACACATCTTCCCTAATTGCCCCGAATGAATTGTTTGTTACATAGCTGTATAGGAGTGAGGCTTTTTCTCTGCCTGTTCCAGCAATGAGGCCGACTTCCTCCAGCAGCCTGGGGTATGAAGAACGCCTCAGGCTACACTGGGAACATTGAGGGGAACCAGAGAACATAAACCATCTTGAAAGTACTCTCTGTGCTATGAAATCATTCTATTCAAAGCAAATTTCCTAGCTGGGTGCCATTCTTCATAGAGACTCAGGATGTTCACTGATACAAATACGTGGCTACATTCACAGACACATGGAGTTACTGGCTCTTTTTTTGTGGCAGTTCCTGAGGCTTGAACTGTGAGCCTAGACATTTTCGCTGAGCTCCTTTTGCTCAAGGAAGCAGTTTATTGTGTCTTAAACCATGATTACCCTAGGCTGGGATGCAGCTTTTACACCCACAGATGATTCAGGGATCGTAGGACCCAAGTTCAACTCCCAGCTCTGGCAAAAACAACAACAACAACAACAACAACAACAAAATCAAACCAACAAAAATGGAGGAGGAAAAAAACCAGGAAGTTTTATATAACAGTTTTACCTTTGTTTCCTTAGCACTGTGACCCTCCTGGGTCTCAATGACTTGGCTTGAAAATTGTATGTGACCTTGCATGGATGAAGGCTGGGGGCTGTCAGTGAAGCCTGAGTCCAACCCAGACACCTAGGCCCTGAGTTCGATCCCGGGACTGCCACCTACACATGGCTGAAGATCCTAGGAAACTTGTTCCTATCTATAGGAATACTAATATAATGTTTGAAATGTATTAATTAAATTACTAATTAGCTAGTCATTCAAGTATATGATTGTAAGCAACAAATTTAGGAAATAGATTAATACTTTACTAAGTCTCCTCCTGTGATTAATTCCTGCAGGCATAATTTTATACCAAATAATTGATAATAATATAATTATAAAAATAAGATATAGACATCACTCTTTATATATGGTTATACACTAGAATCTACATAAATGTCTATCTGTGTCTCTGTATACATTTATAGATGCATATACATATGTAAATATACACACACGCATGTGCACACACACACACACACTGCACTCTAAACATCTATCTGTTTATATATTGGCCATTCGTAGGGCTCGATCTCAGGTCCTTAAATTTGCCCGCCAACTTCACTTGCATCAGACTTCACTTGCTAACATTTACCCATTCATGAAGTGGGTCTGCTAGGTCCTGAGGAGTTCAAGTCACAGAACTGCCAAAAACTTAATCCTGGTGGAAATCCAAGTGCCCGCTTGTTTTCCTTATCAGTGAAAGTCCTGGGTCTCAGGAATGATGTACAATACATAGGAAAATCTATGTCTTATGTAATATGATGCAAAAAAATGATATATGTGAAATCATACTCACTAAAATACATAAGAAATAAATAAAACACAAAAGAAAATGAATACATTAACTGCAATATGCAGTAAATATGTGTATGTAAATATAAATCATTTATTTAAAATGTATATGAATATTATTTTTTCGAGTGCTTGGACTTGAATTCAGGCCCTAGGAACAGGCCCGACTTTCTTGTCTTCCAGCATGATAATCTTCCCCATCGCCCACAGTGCTGCAGATTTACCCAGACCCTGAGTTAAAATCCCAGGCCTGGCAGAGAAAATGGCCTGAATTCCAAGTCAAGGATCCTCATAATATTTTAAATATGTTTAATGTATGTATATATGTATGTTTGTACAGATGAAATGGAAATAGAGCAACTATGAACTCAAAAGGAATGTGCAAAGAAGACATAGGCCCAAAGTAGAATGTGCCAAGAAATGCTGAAGTATAATTTCAAATACTGTGCTCAGGTTTGAGGGTGTGTTCAAAGTACAGCTTCAAACAATGTAGTTGGATATCTTGTGGGAAAAACTGCTTTAAACTATTCTGGGATAATTGTACAAGTAGAAGCCCCTAACTATGACTCTAATCAGCCACAACATCATCAACTTAGGGACAGTTTTCCAAGTGCAAATTGAGAAAAAGAAGGCTCATCACAGTTAGTGTTCGGGTTGAAGCAATGTCTATCACATAACTTTTCTTATAAGTGTTCATTTATTTTGGAGCATTAAAGTAGGAAAAAGCCAAGTAAATATTCTGCATGTACATAAATTAAGTGGGACGTATTATATTGGAAGTTATAGATTATGTCTTTTTATACTCTAATTTGGGACAATGATCTACTGTCAGTTATTTTCTTCTTTTCCCCTCTTTTGCCCTTTCACTTATATAATTATGATTTAAAAAGACATGCTTGAGCTTGAATTTCTAAATTCTTCAAAATTATCTGAACTATATCATACTTCTGGCAGTCTCCTATATCTTTCTCAAGGGAAATATTTTGTCACTATCATTTTTGTCCTATATGATATTGGATATCTTCTTACCTAATTCAGTCCAAGTTATACATTAGACTCATCCAGATATCTCAACAATTGTACCATCATAAAATACTATCTTACTTAGAAATGATGATTTTAGTATATCTGGTGCGGTGGCATCCATCATATTTGAATGACCCTAAATGATACTTACATGCAATCATGTTTAAAACAACATGCCACTCAGTAGATGAACGAATTGACAAAATGTGATTTATATATGCACGGTGGAATTCTATGCTTCCAATTCATAAGGAAATGGAAAGACTTGGGAAAATCCTACTAAGTAAAATAAACAAGCCATAAAGAAACAGATTCCATGGTTTTCCTCATTTGTAATAAGTAGGAAATGTCTAGGATAGTCCTAGCAGATGAACAGAATTTCTCAACAGCTATGTATATATGACCATATAAGATGATGCTGAGCAAAATGAACTCCTGGATATTGAAATAGAAGTTTTTCTTTGTGGTTGCTGTTTTTAATGTATTATGTGGTTTCTTTTTTCTTTTGTGTTTTCCCCTATGGTTTCTCCCTTGCTGTATTTGATTTCAGTATCTTGTGCATTGTATATACATTTATCTTTTTTTTTCTTTTTTTGGGCCCGTTCGTGGGGCCTGAACTTTGGGCCTGGGAGCTGTCCCTCAGCTCTTCAGCTCAAGGCTAGCACTCTACCACTTGAGCCACAGCACCACTTCCGGCTTTCTTCTTTTTGCTTATATGGTGCTGAGGAATCGAACTCAGGGCCTCAGGCATGCAAGGCAAGCGCTCTACCACTGAGCCACCTTCCCAGCCCTATACATTTATCTTAATTTGGCAATGGAAAAGGCACAACAAAATGGTGAAACAAAGGACAAAGGGCAAACCAATGCAACAGCAATACTCACAAGACAACATGTTGGAAATTTACATTAGAACTTGTCAGGAGTATTGGGGTGAAGGAAAAGTCTGAGAAAAATGAGGGAGGGTGTAAAAAGTTCGACATGTTATGTATTCACTACTTTACAATTACTACATCCCCTTCTATACATCACCTTGACAATAAAATTAAATTTAAAAATGAGCTGCATAAAATAAAATTTCACTGTATTGGTATAGCAAATATTATTCTATGTGTATTACCTTTTTAAAAAATGAACATTTTGGCTCCTAATTTGAATTAAATTCCCCTTTCTTTATCAGAGGGACATCAAGTGGAATGTTATCAAACAATACAATGTTTTCAGAATATGCTTGCCATTATTTTGAAAAAAAAAAACATTTTTTAATCTTTTCTCATACTAACTTAGAAAACAGTTTAATTCTAACTTTCAAAACTTACTAATTGTTAAGAGGACAGAATATGTACGGTCTTCAACATTCCAATGACTACTATCTACTCATTTTCAAATTCTGAACATGCCATACCAGAGACATTCAAAATATTACCTGTTTGCGTTTTACTTAAATCTGCAATAGATGCAGTTTCCAATGAGTCGTTACATATTTAAAAGTCAACAGAAAAAGTAGACACATTCTGGTAGAAGATAAAACTATGAAGTAGCTACAATATTTAATTTCTCAAAAGTAAACATTTGTTAATCAGAGTAATCTATTATTTCTATGACAATCAATCCCAATTTTTATTCCATAAAGTCATCCTAGACCAACAGTTTCCAGTTTGTAAGGTGCATCTTAAAATTTCCTAAATTCACATCATGACTAGCTTATCACTATTGTGAAAAAATACTACACTTCTGCTAATATGATGCCCTTCGTCTTGCAGAAAGAACACTATACTAAACTTTGCTGCATCGTTTCCCCCAGTGGTATTCTTGAAATCAGAACACTTGCAAATATTATTTTTATTTTTATTTTATATTTATTTTATTATATATTTATATATATTATCCATCATAGATATTCAGGAGATCTGAATATCTGAATATTAAGATCTGAAGATTATGGTTCCAAGCCCACCCAAGAAAGAAGGTTCCTTAAATTCTTATCTCCAATTAAACTGCTCATGAAAATCTAGACACACATGGCACTGAGGTTCAAATGTTAGAGCAGTAGTCTTGAGCAAAACAGGCTCAGATACAGTGCCCAGACCCAGAGGTCAAGCCCTAGGACAAAACAAACAACAAAAACAAAATAAAACCAAATGCCAAACCTTGCATTTTCTCATTTTATACAGAGGTAAATAATTAAGGAAATTTCTTCCTGTGTTTTGTATAGGTAGAAGAAAAATGATGTCACACAATTACTCTCTTCATACTATGTTACACCAAAATCTCAAAAGATTGCTAGATTTCTAAATTTATAAATTAATATCAACTTGTTGGCAACTTTGCCTAGATTATTCACTGTATCATGCTACACATGAACTGTTGGAATTGTCGATTAACTAAGTTCTAACTATATCTCACTTGAAAGAATATTCTAGGCAAATAGAATGCCAGAATCATTTGTGAATTTCTAAATTAAATCTTCTACTTGAAAAGAATTTTGGAATATCATATCGAATAGTAAATTACAAACAAAAATATTTATTTTAAATCTAAATTCTAATTTAGCCAGGTCTACAAAGTCCTACATTAAATGAACTTTCCTATTTCTCCAGGCTTAAACTTTTGTAATCCTTCATCATTTCTTTGGAATCTAACAGAATGATGCTTACTTTTTCAAAATTTTGGTTGGGAATCATGAGCTCTTTAGCATCTAGGAATGTTCGGTAATGAAGACAACATTTAAAACACAACTGAGGATTATATATTAGTTACATTTAAATAGGAAACTTGACTTCTCAAAACATAATGACAAAATTAGCCCAAACTTCCAACTGTGTATGCCTTCCTTGTTTATTTTTTATTCCTTTCTTGGTTTGTTTTATTGAGACAAAATTATACTACCTAGTCCAGGGAATGTATCACTATATAATTCCACATTCTAATCTCCTGTCTTATTCTGAGTGCTAGAATTCCTGGCTTGTATCACATTGTCCTACCACTTTTTGTTGGTTTATTTAGATACAGACTCCAATAACATTTCCACTAGACTGATGGCTCAGACTGTTCAAGTACTATGTTCCACATTCTAATCTCCTGTCTTATTCTGAGTGCTAGAATTCCTGGCTTGTATCACATTGTCCTACCACTTTTTGTTGGTTTATTTAGATACAGACTCCAATAACATTTCCACTAGACTGATGGCTCAGACTGTTCAAGTACTATGTTCAAAGCTATTCTAATATTTGACACAGGTTATGAACATTTTCAGATACACCTGAAGGGGTCTCTGATTCCTTCCTCCATGGATATGATCCCTTTATTAATGATGACTTGATTTTCTATCTCTTGCCCCTACCTATATAATATTCTCAAGCTTTTTTGGGGAAAGTTCCCTTAAGGACTTTCTAATATTAAAAATTATCACTTGATTCTAGTCTTACTCAGGAAATATTTTCTATTATTTTCTAACTTTTTTACACAGTCTGAGAATTGTTTCTTATGTGTGTTTGAACATATATGTGCCTTTGTATGTGCATATTTGTATCTATGTATGCAAAAACCTCAAGCTGTTATTCAGCAATCTTGCTGAATTCCATCACTTGAGTCATTCTTCCAATGTAGCTTTTGACTAGTTAATTATAGATAGTGTTTCAAAGACTGTTCTGCCCAGGCTGGATGCAAACTGAACTTACCAGACTCCTTTACATTATTAGGTTTTATTTCTCCAGGAGTATCAACTCTTAAACTACAAACATTTCTGTGAGTGTAAAATCTAAGCTGTAGCCCAGATTTTTAACTCGAGTTCATATAAAGATAGATGGACATACACATTACATATGCTGAGTGTACACTGTTAGAAATATGATCCTAAGCAAGGTTCCAGTGGCTCATGCTTATAGTCCTAGCTACCCAGGAGGCTGAGACTGAGGATTGCAGTTCAAATCCAGCATGGATAGGAAAGTTTCTGAGGCACTTATCTCCAATTAAGCACAAGAAAATTAGAAGTGGCGCTGTGGCTCAAGAGATAGAGCACAAGCTTTGAGCTGAAAAGAAGAGGGACAGTGCCCAGGCCTGGAGTTCAGGCCCCACTACCATCAAAAAAAAAAGAAAAACAAAGAAAAAGAGAAAAAGAAATGTGATCTTAGCCACCAGTTCATTGCTAGTATAATTCCTGCTCTCTCAACATGGCCTTTTTTTTCCAGTTAATTCCATGCTCTTATATCTGACTTGCTTGGACTTTTTTTTTTTTTTTTTTACAAATTTACATGATTAGCTAGCATATTTAGAGCTAGTAGAAGAAAGAGAGTGGCCTCATCCTTCATGTTCCACTTAGAAATAATGCTTTCTCTATATCATTCCCATAGATCTAAATACTGGCCTTGGCTATATTGTTTCAAAGTTGTCTTATTTGCAGAGTCTTCTATAGTGCATTGAACCATTATACATAAACATAGAACTTCTCTTTCTTCTATTCCTATTGTTTCTCCTTCTATTAACTTATGTAAACTTGGGAAATAATGCACAACACACACACTCACAAAAAAATGTTCCTGAGAACGTTCTTCCCACTTAAAATTGGTCTTAATTTACAGAGCACTTAGGAAATTTGAAGATAATGTACTCCAGGATAACTTTTTTTTCGTTCTTTATTGTGAAAATGGTGTACAGAGAGCTTAGAGTTACATAAGTAAGTTAATGAGTACATTATCTAACAAGCATTGTTACCTCCTCATTTGCTTTTCCCCTGCCATCCCTTTTCTCCCAACTGTCCCAAATCTCCCCTCCCATCCCCAAATTGTAAAGTACGTTTTCAACATAGAGTCTTGATCATCTCATTGTTACAATGGGTCATACTGTGTCTTTGTTTCAGAATTTTATTTCCCTTCCACTCCCACAGTAGAAAAATGGATATGCAAGATACAAGTCACCAACATCAAATACAGTGAAAATAGGTTATACCATGGAGGAAGAAAATAGAAGATAGATAAAAAAAAAATCTCAGCATGGTAATAAAAGAGTTCCTGCTTGACTTTACTCCCTGCTGCCTCTGACTGTCTCCAGGGCTAGGGGAAGTTGGGGAATGGGCAAGTGGTGAACTTACCTCTCCTTGGACCCGGTCCATCTTCCACGGGATCGACCAAGACCCAACATCTGGCACCCAACATGGGGCACGAAAGGAAAATATTCTAGCTGAGGTTAAGAGGTCTCTAAGGGCAAGTGAAATCCTTAATATGGGTAATGTTATCTCAGAGAAGGAGGAGAAGGGGACAACATTAGGCCTAGTGGAAGTAAAAGAGGACTTGGGTGCCCCTGACGGTCCTAGGCCCTCACTCTATTCCCACAATTGGGGATAGGTACAGTGCCCTATGCAGCCCTACAGAGGGACCTGGGAGATCTGGACCCCTACAGACCTTCCACGGAGAAGCCGAGGGCCAGGGAATTAACCTATACTGAGTCTTAATCTGTTAAGAAAGGCCACCAGGGAACCTGGACCCTGGGCCAAAGGATTCACTTCCCCAAGCGTATTCAGTCAATCTGGCACCAGGAGCTAACAGACCCTTGGAATGGTATCTATGGGAATCCAAGGATATTAAACAGCTCTGCAAGGTAGTGGTAGAGGATGGTCCGAACTCTCCTTGGGCCCAGACCCTGTTGCAGGACATTGCTTATTTTCAGTGTGTCCCTAAAGACTGGCTAGATGTGGCCAAAGCTGTCCTCACCAGTTCTCAGTTTATTAAATCGTGTGCCTTCTTTAAGGAGGAATGCAGAGGGCAGGAGGAGAATACCTGGGAGGCTCAACCCACAATACTGATTACTTATGCCATGTTAACCGGGACAGGGGAAGGGTACTCCACCGGCATCCAACAGGCCACAATACCAGGCCCATACCGTGACCAGGTGAGGCAGGCAGGACTTGCCTAGTGGTACTAATTGGATGAAGGGCTCACTGAGTTCCCCATAGCAGGAGGGAGACAAAAATTGGGTGAGCCTCCACCTGATTTTATAGACTGAGTCCAACAGTGTGCTCACCACAAGTTGCCGGCAAGGGACCTCCAAGATCAGTTTGTAAAGCTACTGGTTTGGGAAGGGATGAATGCAGACCACACAGCCTGCAAGGGATTGAGAGAGTGTTCCCTGAGCACTTGGGTGGTGGCCTCGCAGGATGTAGAATGCAACAGCCCCAGTCCCAATCACTATCTTTACCTTTACAGGCTCAGACATCTGAAATGTCTGAGGCTATTACCCAGGTTCTGGCAGCTCAGGGCCAAGGAACCCCAAGGCCATCAGGGAGAGGGACATGTTTTAAATGCAGACAGGAGGGCCGTTTTAAGCAGGACTGTTCACACCAATCCATCCCTGCCCCTCCGCCAACTGGCCCGGGGGGTCCAAACCACCCCCTACATCCTGCCCCAGGTGCAGGAAGGGGTACCATTGGAAAAAGGATTGTCAATCCAAATTTGATTTAGATGGGAAGCCTTTTAACTAGGGGAGGGGCATCTTTCAGCCCTATTAGCTCAAGGTGGAAACCCCTGTGCTGTAAGGCCCAGGCAGCCTCATGGCAGGATGACTCAGGCCCATTGGACCATCCCCCGGGGAAGGACTCCACCCTAAAATGAGTATTTTCCTAGGTGTAAAGCAGTTTTACTGCCTAATTGACATGAGGGCAGATTGAACAAAGAGTCGATTGCCCTTATGAAATGGACTAGCCTAGATGGAAGGCAGGGAAAAATATGCTCTTTAGTGGCAAAAAACCTCACCGGCAATTTACTAGGGCAAGACACATGGATGCTGTGGTCAATACAGACCATCGAGCATCCTATGATGATATCCTGGATGGCAAAGAAACACAATGGCTTAAACATGATCTAGAGGGAGTTAAGAAAAAGGGTTTTTTTAACTTTCATAAGTACAGAGAAGAGCATAAGTGACCCACTTGGGTGGACCCCCAATCCTAAAGGCAATTGTCCCCCAAATACCTCCCATTAGGTGGAAACCGAGAAGCCTTATTTGGGTGGAGCAGTGGCCATTGACCAAACCTAAACTTGTAGCGCTCCACCTTTTGGTGGAGGAACAGAAAAAACTTGGGCACATACTCCCTTCTGTGAGTCCTTGTATTTGTTATCCAAAAGACATCCGGGGCTTGGTTCATGCTCCAAGATCTATGTAAGGTAAGTGAAAGGATGGAGCTAGTAGGAATCCCCTTAGAGGTATGCCCTGGACTCCTGCTTCAGAATATACCTTGGTTGTAATTGATATTAAAGATAGTTTTTTTGATCCCTTTGCATCTGGATTACTGCAAGAAATTTGCCTTCTCCATCCCTTCTCTTAATATTTTCCCATCCTGATCGGGGGTTTGAATGGAGGGTGCTGCCACAGGGAATGGCCAACAGCCTGGTCTTTTGCTAACAATACTTGGCCACACTTTTAGGGCCTGTGCTGGGTTCAGACACCTCTCTTACCTATGCCTACATGGATGACATAATTCTGAGACACCAAGACCTGGGGCGCCTGGAGGGCCTTCTAACCCATGTTCTCACCATATTAAAAAAGGAGGGTTTTCCAATATCCCTAAATAAAATTCAAAAATTATCTCCTGTTAAGGAGCTCGGATCCCAACTTACCTTGACTCAGGCCAGCCCCCTTAAGCCTTTGCTGGATATTCCAGCATCTCTGTCCCTAACCCAACTTCAATGTCTTTTAGGGGAAATCAATTGGCTGTTGCCATGGGTTCTCATCCCTAAAGTCTTGTGCCCTTATTCAACCGACTAAAAGACAGGACACCCCAAGAAGTTATTACAATTACAAACAACAATTGGGCAATATTTTTACAGTTCAAAAGAGCCCTGGCTGAACTTTCCCTGAAGAGGTACTCTATTCTTAAGCCCATTTCCCTCTCGTTGTTTGCAGGTGTTACATTGATTTCTGCAGTTTTAAGTCAAAGGGGTGGGAGCCATTAGAGTGGCTTCACACTCCCCTGGGGGGCACACCTCAGGTGTACTCTCAGGCAGAACAACTTGCCGATGCTATTATCAAGGGAAGGACCCAAGCCCAAAGGCATTATGGCTTTGATCCTCACTCCATTGTTTTTTCTTTTCGGATGGCAGACGTTGAGTACTCACTTGAGCCAATGCTCAACCTGCTCTCTCCCTGGAAGGATTTCTAGGTCAAATTGACTGCCATTATGGGTCATCTAAATGGACAGTCATGTTATGGCGACTTCCCCTCATAATGCCTTCTCTATTTTCTCCTACACCTATTCCTGGCGCCCAACATGATTTTACTGATGGAGGTAAAACAGGCTCTGCATATACAGCCTTTGAGGAACAACAAAAGACCCCAAGCCAACAAAGATTTCAACCTTGTCAAGGGTCAGCAGAATGAAAAGAAATGTTTGCAGTAATTATGGCCCTTCAAGACATTCAAAAACCCTTTAATTTGTATTCTGATAGTTTATATATGATTAACTTGCTCCCTCATATTCCCCAGGCACATATTAAACTGGATGGAAACCCTATTTTCCCCCTTATGGACACCCGTAAGGGCCTATTAGATGTATGGAGAGCCCCTATTCATATTCAACATTTGAGAGGGCATTCAAAACTTACTGGGTTTTTATCCATGGGCAATAATTGGGCGGACCAGTTAGCTACTGGCCCACAAGCTTTAATGTTACAAGAGGCCACCCGTTTACATGATTTAACCCACAATAATTGGAGAGGTTTTCAACATAGTTTTCCTCAGATTCCTGTAAAGGACTTCAAAAGGATAGACATACCTGTAAAACATGCCAGCCCTTCTTTTTTTTAATTTTTAATTTTTTTTAATTTTTATTTTTTGTGAACACACTGTACAGAGGGGTTACAATTACATGGGCAGGTTAATGCGTACATTTCTTATCAAGCATTGCAGCCTCCTCCTTTGTTTACCCTTCACATCCCTTCCCAGCCTCCACCCCACCCCCCCACCCAATCCTCCCTGCTTTCCCCACTCCCACCAACATTGTAAAGCTCATTTTCGACATGACAACTTTTACTTCTCATTGTTGCAACAGGTCCACCTGTATCCTTAAACGACATGTTTTTCCCCATCTCCTCTACAAGGTGTACTGACATCAAATATAGTGAAAGCAGAGGTTATACTGTGGGGGAGGGACATACAAAGATACAAAGAGATAATCTTATAAATGCATTAGAAACAAATGCCTGAAAGGAAAAAAAAACATTAAAATACATATCTAAGATTTCATTTTCCTAACATCACATTATCTGACCTTTTCCGCTTGACACATACATATACTAGATATTGGAAATAAGGGAAAGCATGGGACCTATGTTTCTTTGGGCCTGGCTTACTTCACTTATCATAATTTTTTCCAAGTTTTTCCATTTCCTAACAAATGGGGCAATGTCATTCTTTCTGATGGAGGCATAGAATTCCATTGTGTATATATACCACATATTCTTGATCCCTTCATCTACAGAGGGGCATCTGGGCTGGTTCAATATCTTAGCTATGGTAAATAATGCTCATGCCAGCCCTTCTTAAAATTATCCCTGCTACAACCAGAGGCCTCAAACCCAATGTCCTTTGGCAAACTGATGTGACTTATTTCCCAGACTTTGGTAAGCTTCAATATATTTTTGTTTCTATAGATACCTATTTAGGAGCATGTTGGACCACAGCACATACAGGAGAAAGAACTAAACATTCAGAAGCACATTTTCTTCAATGTTTTGGCACCTTGGGTCTACTAACACAAGTTAAAACCGATAATGGACCTTGTTTTGTTAATAAAGCAATGTCAGAGTTCTTTGACAGATGGCATATTACTCATACTACAGGAAATCCCTATAATCCCCAAGGCCAAGCAATTATAGAAAGAAATCAACAATGTCTTAATGAGCAATTAGTAAAACAAAAAGGGGGAGTTAACCCCCATATATAGTTACAGATAGCTTTGTTTACCATTAACATTTTAAATTTTTCAAAAGGGACAATTGAATCCAGATTTCAGAAGCACTGCAGACAACTAAATCCTAAGCCCCAAGTGAAAGTCAGGTGGAAGGACCCCCTGACACAACAATGGAGCGGGACTGACCCTCTAGTTATCATGGGCAGGGGATTTAGATACATTTTTCCCATAGGGGAGAAAGCCCCCATTTGGATCCCGTCCAGGAACTTTAAGTTTTTACCCATTTCCTCTATAGAGGAAGAAGCCCAAGGATAAACTAACCAACAAGGAAAGTAAAACAGCTATGCTGGTCCATGCTTGTGTTTAAAAGAGGGAAAGCTGAAAGGACAATTACTAACCATCCCCAAGGGCAAGCAGCCCTTGAGTAGCTCTTGCGTTCTCTAACAATTGCAGATGGTGATATTCCAGCTGTTAGCTGTCCTGACCCTCCCAGTCCTGGCAATGCCCCTACGGAATCCACATCAACCTCAATGGGTGACCTGGGCAGTGATCAGAACTGGCACTGGAGAAATCATCAACAGCACCAAAAGAGAAGCTGTCCCTTCGACCTGGTGTCCCTTTGACCTGGCTAGAGGATCCTGGGATGTTGGAGATTGAGACCCCCTTTACCAAGGACCACCTGAGTGTGGGGATCCATGAGGATGCACTGTGCCTCATGTATGGTACCCCCAATACCCAGGCTGCTCCCATGCTTTAAAGAGGTCAACCTTATAAGATACTGACTATTATATATGTCCCAGTAGTAATCGAACTGCTTCGCACATTTCCAACTGTGGTGAGGCTAACGTTTATTAACTTTACTGAGGAGGGAAAAAAGATAATTAACTGGGAGATGGGCAGGATGTGGGGGTTGTGGTTATATCGAAAAGGATAGAGCCTAAGAGATCCAATGCATGGCTCTCCTATTATGATAAGCTCAGTGCTGAAGATTACTCCATACTTTAGGTGAACCACCGAAAGAGGAGGTGCCAATTGGGCGAACCTCATAAGAGGTGCCCTGACCTGAGCCTCAGCAAAGAGGTGGCTCTGCCATTAAAATAAAAAGGGGGAATCTCTAGGGCACATGGACAGCAAAGTTGGCGCTGAGAGGCAGTTTAGTGGGCAGAGTCCGAGTTGTTTATGTTAAAATCTGACTGTGTACCACAACCAGGCAAAGTGACATCTGTACTTGAATAGCTCAAAGACAGAAGGGAAAGTATAGAAAGTTTAGGTGAATGATAGGATGACCTCTACAGTGATTGGTTGGTTCATTTTCCTCCCCTTCCATGCCACTCGGTCTTTTGCTTTAAAAATTGCTTGCTGCGTGGTGATAAACGAGTTCCTGCTTGACTTGACTCCCTAATGCATCTGACTGTCTCTGGGGCTACGGGAGGCTGGCGAATGAGCTAGAAGCGCACTTACCTTTCCTCGCACCCCGTCCATCCTCTGTGGGACAGATGAAGATCCAACAGGTAGGGGGAGAACAAAGGAGGAAGCAACAATGCACAATAAGAAATGTACTCATTACTGTGTTCATGTAACTGTAACCCCTCTGTACAACATTTTTACAATAAAAAACATACAAAAAATAATGTAGTACTCAAAGAAGCACTTTGGGGGTAAGGGAAGGATATCTAAATAGCTGTACAAAATTCTACATTGCTTTTTATTAAATGTTCAATATGGAACTGAATAAACATAAGTGCTTCCATTAAAAATATTAAGTCACTGTCTTGGAACTGGGGCCAGTATTTCTGCCATTGAAGTGATTTGAGCTCATTGTCCGGGTAACTCTTTTACACCATTGGTGAAGGGGAAGCTCACTATCCTTGAGGAAAAGAAATTCAAGCTAGAGTTCCTAGGGCCTGCATTGAGGCCCTGCAATGTAAAAAATATTTCTATACATGTGTAATATATGATATATATGTACACATGCATGTTTATTATATGTTGATTATTGTAATTATTGATTTTGTATTTATTTTATTCATTTCATAGTTTATTGTATTTAGTATTATTATACACATAATATTTATTGTGTTTTGTACATCTATTATAAAATTATACACAATAAATCAGGTCATTGACTTGTTTTACATCAATATTTTATTAAGTGTTGAAACATGATGCATAATTAAATGGAGGCATTAGTCACAGTCATCACATGTTTAGAGTCTCTCCCAAGTATGAGCTTTGTCTTAGTTATCTTTTGACAACTTACTATAAGGATTTCTTTAGATGATTTATACTCAGAAGCCTTTTTTTGAGGATAAGCAAGTTGTGGGATAAAATTGTAAGGGTGGGGATGCGAATGTGGCTTAGTGGTATAGAGATTGCTCAGCATACATGAATGCCAGGGTTTGAATCCTCAGTGCCACATACTCAGAAAAACCCAGAAGCTGTGGAGTGGCTCAAGTGGTAGAGCGCTAGAATTGAGAAAAAGAAGCTCAGAGACATTACCCAGGCCCTTAGATCAAGCCCCAGGACTGGCAAAAACAATGGGCCAGATGCTGGTGGCTCACTTTTGGAACCCTAGCTTCTCAGGAAACTGAGATCTGAAGACACAGTTCAAATACAGCCTACACAAGGAAAGCCTGTTAGACTCTTATCTCCAATGAATCACCAAAAGACCTCACATGGTGCTGTGGCTCAAGTGGTAGAGAGTTAGCCTTGAGCTGAAGGGTGCAGGGACAGCGCCCAGACTTCAGTCTGAGAAAAACATCTGGAAAAAAAGTGAGGGATAGTCAAAGTACTTTTCCTGAGTAAAGGATAATCAAAGTACTTTTCCTATTTGCTAATTATGAGAATATTTTTGGGAAAATGCACATTGATGTACACCAGATTTGGAGTCAGGGCTCAAGGTTCAAGTATAGCAGATCCATATGCCCAGCCTCTCAGACTCTAACATTATAACCTTGTGTCCTACAGAGTTCTGAAAGGTCCAACATTGAAAGGCATAATATGCTCCCCAAACCCTTTGTGATAAGCACTTGACTTCTTTTGTCAATGTAATTACAGTTCTGAACCTAGCACTGCACATGTAGCTCAGGCCCGTCACCCTAGCTCAGGAGACTGAGGTCACAGGATCACAGGGTGAAGCCAGCCAGGGCAGGAAAGTCTATGACACTCTAACTTTCACTTCTGGAAAAGTCAGATATTCAAGAGCTTCCTGGGTTTCCCTTGGTGAAGAGGTTACTTGCACACTAAATTTTCTTAGAGTTCTCAAGCTATAGAAGCAGGAAAGAAACATTGTTGACCCATTCTGGTTTCAAATGAAGTTCTCAGGATCCAAGCCCTAGCCCTGTTATCAGGAAGTACTCCATTGTAACACTGTATTTGAAGGACAGAAAAGAGTTGCAAAAGCCGGGCTATGTAAAGAGACCAAGGCCTGTAGGATTAGGAGGCAGAATGTACACACTCAACAGGAAAGTGAGCTGCAAAACCACTTCATTCATTCAGGCACAAACAGCAATGGGGGGGCAACTTTTAACATTTGTTAGAGTTACACCAGGGTCAGGCTTTTCTCAGCCTCTTCAAACAATGACTAATTAATCTTCCCTCAGATGAAGGGATCCTCAGGCTATCTTTACGTTAATAATGGAGAGTCGGTTTAATGGGGAGAAGGGAGGAACAGAGTAGCAAAACCCTACTCTCTGTTCTTAGGGAGTACGTTTTTGACTCAGTCAGATTTGAAGGCCCTTCTTCTACCTCTGCCAGTCCATTCTCCTTCCTTCATTCTCCACACCATTAATGCAAATCCCCAGTCAAAGGAGAGACAGAGTCCTTTCTCTACTATCCTCCAAGCACCTGAGTTAGAACCTGGCTCTGCCCTCTTGGCTCTTCTGCTGCCTGAGAAGTGGGAGAGAGACAGCCTTCCTGTTCTGTGGTGTGTGATGGCGAAGCTGGTGGCCTAGAGCACTGCAGAGAGCCTCATGATTGGGAATTTTTCCCTTCTTTCCTCCTGAAGTCTAAGACCAGATTCACCTATCATCTTTATATCTATCTATCTATCTATCTATCTATCTATCTATCTATCTATCTATCTATCTATCTATCTATCTATCTATCTATCTATCTATCTATCTCTCTATCTATCTATCTATCTATCTATCTATCTATCTATCTATCTATCTATCTATCTATCTATCTATCTATCTATCTATCTATCTATCTATCTATCTATCTATCTATCTACCTATCTACCTATCTATCTATCTATCTATCTATCTATCTATCTATCTATCTATCTATCTATCTATCTATCTATCATCTATGTATCTACCTACCTACCTACCTACCTACTTACCTACCTACCTCCTACCGAGTGAGCTAGCTATCTCTTTGTCAGTCCATGGGTTGAACTCAAGGCCTGGGCACTGTCTCTAGCACTCTACTACTTTAGCCATAGCACCAATTCTGGCTTTTTCTGTGTATGTGCTACTGAAGAATCAAACACAGGGCTTCTTGCATGCTAGGCAAGCACTCTCTCAATAATCCACATTCCCAGCCTCCTCATCTTTTTCTTAATGGTAGTTTTTATGTAAGTATACTACCAACTTATGTCCCCAAGTTTAATTTTCGGAATACTGGTTATTTCTATGAACCCTGGTCTTCTCTTCTCCTGCCTGATTTGTGACTGTTTCTATCTTGGCCTCATAATAAAATTTAAATAAGGGCTGCTGAGAGTTTAAGGATGCATCATATAAGGACACAGGCCTGGAACCATGGAAGAGAAAAGCCATGGCCAGAAATGAAGAAAATGATGTGGTATGTGCAACAAGCATATCTGAAAAATAAATCAGTAAATAAAAGCAAAAGCAATACATATGATCTGTGTGCACTCAGGGAGGTAATATACACACATAAGTAGGTAGGGTACTGGTACATAACTTGGCCTTCTCTTTTTGAATTTCTGTGGCCATCCCAGGGCTTAAACTCAGGGCCCCATGCATTCCTCAGTTGTTTTGCTCAAGGCTGAAGCTCTACTTCCGCCACAGATCCACTTCCAGCCATCTGGTCATTAATTGGATATGAAGTCAACCCAGGCATGCCTGGTCTGTCCTGTATCTCCTGCTCAGCTCTCTCAAAGCTGGAGTTCTGCCTTCTGGACAACTGCTCATCTTCTGTTTTTCTGGTAGTTTATTGGATATAAGAGTCTCACAGACTTTCCTGCTCGGGCTGGCTTTGGATGGCGATCTCCTGAGGAGGCTTCAAGTGGATTTCCTTACGGATTCGATGAGAAGCCGATCCACACAAAACCTTAGTCTAAATATTGGGAGGTACTAGCAAATCAGAAACATGAAGATGCTTCTAGTGTGTTCTAGATACTTAAGGTTAGAGACACATAACATTCATAACTATTAGATTATTTTATAGGCAAAAGGAGCAATACAGACATTACTAGGATCACTCCAGCTTTCAGTCCTCTCATCCTGAGACAGTAAATTCACTGCAGCTCAAAGCTAAGTGACAGAGCTAGCATGAACTGTGGGCCTTAGCTCCCAAATCCTATGACAATCATTTCCCACTTTTGGCTTCTAAACTGTGACCAGAGGGGAAAATGAGGAGAGAAAATCCTTGTCAGAGAAAGCAGCTATAAACAACATTGGGTAGTTTACTTATAAATTCAAACTATTGGAACGACCCTGTGAAGAAATTAGGTTGTCCAGATTAAAAAATGAAGAAGCAAAGAAAGGCAGGTGCCAGTGTCTGCTGACTATAATCGCAGCTCCTCAGGTGGATGAGATGTAGAGATTCTCAGTTTGAATCCAGCCCAGTTAGGAGATTATTTGAAATGCTTTTTATAAGAGACAACAGAAAAACCCAGAAGTGGGACTGTGATTCAAGGCTAATGCACTACCCTTGAGCAAAAAATGATCAGGGACAACCCCTAGACTCATAGTTGAACTCCAGGACCTGCCCCCCAAAAGGAGCCTTTACCTCCATGTCTTTATGTATGTATGGATGCATTCCCATTGGTGAAACACCAGAGTAGCTATTATGAATGGCACCAAGCTAGGAAATTTGTTCTCAATTCAGTGATTTCATAGCACAGAGACAGCTTTCATGACAGTGCATGTTCTGGGGATCCCATGAGTGGTCCTAGTGTAGCCTAAGGGATTCTCTGTATCCCAGGCCTGCTGGAAGAAGTCTCTCTCATTGTCTGGACAGGCAGAAAAGGCCTCAGTCCTGTACAGCTGTGTAATGAACAACTCCATCCAGGCCAATTAGTGAGGATGAGTGCGGGCAGGCTCTGAAGGCCAGGAGAAAAAGGCCTCTTTGTACCTCAAGCTATCTCTCTCCCCAGTGCTCTGTTTTGACAGGAAGCCTTCATGTGTGCCACCTCCCTTGACAAGCCAAGTTTCCTGCACTTACTCTGCCTTAGGGAGACTATGTTCCTGTGTTAGATACAGTGCTAAATGTAATTCAGGAGTCCTCCTGGGACACAGTTATGGCGCTGAACCTAATAAAATGTTTCATTGCAGACGATGATGGGGCTACGATGCCTCTCCTTGGTTTCCTGAAGCTTGGGAAATCCAAGCATATGTTGGATATCACAATACTTCCTGTCATATGGGGCTGGTGAAGATCATCAGGTTTTGAAATCTTTAACCTCTCCTAGTTGGACCCTGAGTGGCTAGGTTTTGATTGTGAACACAAGGCCTGCGTTCTGGCCATGAGCTCCGAACAGAACTCTATTGCTTGACCATTTTGTATTACTGCTTCACTTCTGCTTTCTCTCTCTCTCTCTCTCTCTCTCTCTCTCTCTCTCTCTCTCTCTCTCTCTCTCTCTCTCTCTCTCTCTCTCTCTCTCTCTCTCTCTCTCTCTCTCTCTCTCTCTCTCTCTCTCTCTCTCTCTCTCTGGTGTGTGTGTGCATACACTAGTCCTGGAGCTTGAACTCAGAACATGAGCATTGTACTTAATTTCTCTTGTAAAAATATAGCCCATTCCCACTTGAGCCACAGAGCCAATTCAGGCTTTATTATTGTAATGTTGTACTGAGTAATCAGGCCCAAAGTTACATATATGCAAAGCACTCTACACCTAAGGCACATTCACAGCCCTTTACTTCAGGTTTGTTACTATGTTTCTGTCTTTTTGTTTTTGTTGTTGTCAGTTGTAGGAGTTGAAGTCTGGGTCCTGGGTGCTGTCCCTGAGGTCTTTAGCTCAAGTCTTATCCCCTAACACTTTAGCCACAGAGCCATTTCAGGTTATCTGAGCCTCAATATTCTTGTCTGCATAATCATCTCAGTTGTGGAGCTCTTCCAAGGACCAGATGAATGAATGTACCCTGTGAAAGACACAGCAAATGGCACTCTGAAGGACTCAGCACACAGCAATACATGAAAGAATCAGCACACAGCACCCAATGGGTAAATCTGCAGCAGTGTGTGGGAAGGGGGAGCTCACCGTGCTGGAGGACAAGAAAGTCAGATCTGTTCCCAGGGCCTGAACTCAAGTCTTAGTACTCATATATTTTAAGTACATGATTTATATTTACATACACATGTTTACTGCATATTGCGGTTAGTGTAGATATTCATTTTGTGTTTTATTTATTATGTATATTAGTGAGTATGATTATGCATATAACGTTTTTTACATCCAATTACATAGGACATAGATTTGCCTGTGTATTAGACATCATTCCTGAGACCCCGGATTTTCACCAATTAGGAAAACAAGTGGGACAATTGGCTTCTTCCACCATAATTAAGTTTTTGGCAGTTCTGTGATTTGAACTCCCGGCCTAGAAGGCACACTTCATGAATGGGTCAATGTTAGCCCACCAGTCTGATGCAAGTGAAGTTGTTGGACAAATTTGAGGACCTGAGATCAAGCCCTAGGATTGGCCAACATAGATGTGTACATAGATGTTTACATAGATGTGTAGATGCAGTGTGTGTGTATTTACATATGTATATGCAGCTATAAATGTATACAGCGACAGACAGACATTTATGTAGATTCTAGTACATAACTATATAAAGTGATATCTATATCTGATTTTCATATATTCTATTACTACCAATTATTTGATCTAAAATTATGCCTTCATTAATTGATCACAGTAGAAGACTTAATAAAGTACTAAATTAATTAGTGACTTGAATTTATTGCATACAATCTTATACTAGAATGACTAGCTAATTAGTAATTCAATTAGTACATTTCAAACATTCTATTAGTGTTCCTACACATAGGAACATAGGATCTTCAGCAGTGTTTAGGTGCTAGTCCCAGGATCCAACTCAGGGCCTAGGTGTGTGGGTTAGGCTCAGGCTTCACTGACAGCCCACCAGCCTTCAGCCATGCTAGGTCACATTCAATTTTCAAGAGGAGTCATTGAGACCCAGGATGGTCAATTGCAAAGGAAACAAAGGTAAAACGGTTGTGTAAAACTTGCTGTTTATTTCCCTCCTCCATTTGTGTTGGTTTGATGTGTTTTGTTTTGTTTTGTTTTGTTTTGCCACCAGTGCCAAGAGTTGAATTTGGTCCTAGGATCCCTGGATCATCTGTGGGTGTAAAAGCTGCACCCCAGCCTAGGGTAATCATGGTTTAAGACACAATAAAATGCTTCCTTGAGCAAAAAGAGCTCAGGGAAAATGTCTAGGCTATCAGTTCAAGCCTCAGGACCTGCCACACAAAAAAGCCAGTAACTACATGTGTCTGTGTATGTATGCATGTATTTCTACCGGTGAACATCCAGAGTTGCTATGTTGAAAGGCACCAAGATAGGAAATTTGCTTTGAATAGAATTATTTCATTGCACAGAGAATTCATTCAAGTCAGTGCTGGTTCTGGGGCTCCCCCTCACTGTTCCCAGTGTAGCCTGAGCATTTCCCCACACCCCAGGCTGCTGGAGGAAGTCTGCCTCATTGTTGGAACAGGCAGACAAAAAGCCTCACTGTTGTACAACTATGTAACAAACAATTCATCCGGGGCAATTAGTGTGGGCAGACTCTGAATGCCAGGAGAAAAGGCCACTTTGTACACCAATCTCTTTCCACAGTGCTCTTTTTTGACAAGAAGCCCTCATTTGTGCTGCCTCTCAGGTCAGGCCAAGTTCCCTGTACTTATCCTGTATTTGTTAGACTATGTCCCAGTGTTGAAACAAACTGCTGCAATTAATTCAAGAATCCTGGCAGACAACTGAGAGGTGAACCTAATGAAATGATTCATTATTGGCAATTGTATTTCCCTAGGTTTCCGGAAGCATGCTAAATCTAAGCTTATGTGTAATATCAGAGTGCTTCCTGTCCTGTCATGTAGGGTTGGTGAAGCTCATCAGGTTTTGAAACCTTTGACCTCTCCTAGTTAGGCCCTGGGTGGCTAGGTTTCGTGATTGAAAACAGGACCAGAGTGCTGACCCTGAGCTCAGAGCAGAAGCTCTTTGCTTTACCATTTGGTGTCATAGCTTCACTTCTGGTCTGTGTGTGTGTGTGTGTGTGTGTGTGTGTGTGTGTGTGTGTGTGTGTGTGTGTGTGTGTGTGTTTGTGTGTGTGTGTGTGTATTTGTGCATGCACATGTGCACACACATGCATGCACCCATGAACCAGTCCTGGAGCTTGAACTCAGGACCTGAGCACTGTTCCAGAGTTTCACCTGTACAAGAATAACACTCTACCACTTGAGCCACAGAGCCACTTCAGGCTTTTTTTCTAGTGATGTGATACTGTGGATTCAAACCCAGGGTTTCTTATATGCAAAGCACGCTTCCCCTAAGACCCATTCCCTGCATTCTACTTCAGGTTTCTTGCTTTCTTTTCTTGTAAGTTGGAGGAGTTGAAGTCTGAGCCTGGTTGCTGTCTCTGAGTTCTTAACCTCAAGCTCTACCACTTGAGCTACCGAGCCCCTTCGGGCCATCTGGTGGTTCACTGGAGATAATCATCTGAAAGAATTTCCTGCCGAGGCTAGCTTTAGACCATTATCTCCAGCTCTCAGGCTCCTGAGTAGCTAGGATGACAGGCCCAAGTCAGTGACGCCCTGCTTCCACTTCAAGTTGCTAAGTGGTGAGAAGGATATAAGAATCTCAGGACCTTTTGTGTCTGGGATAATTTTGAGCTTCCTGAGTAGGCAGGATGACAGACCTCAGCTACAGACACCTAGGGTGCTTGGCTGCACCTCATAGGGCACTAGCCATGAGCCTAACAGGGAAGTATCTGTGCCTAGGCCCTGAGTTCAACATTTATGACAGAGAAAAATAAACCAAAACAATTGTCTGCAGGAGACAACTCATTAGAGTTCAGTACATACATAATTTTAGCCTTCACATGGGGACATATCTGAGTCTCAACTTTCTCATCTGCGCAATCATCTTAGTTGTGGAGCTCTTACAAGGACCAGATGAAAGAATGCACCTTGTGAAGGACGCAGCACACAACACCTCATGAAGGACTCATCACATAGCTGTATCCCACAAGCTATCATTAGAATTAGGATGTTTTCATCATTATCACCATTCTTTCAGAAACACATCACAAACTGCATAAAGTTCACATGTAATTGTTTAGAGGAATTTTTTTTTTTTTTGTGGGGGAGAGTTAGCCACGGGGATTGCACTGAAAGGTTGGAGCTACTGTCCTAAGATCTTTAGCTCAAGGCTAGAGCTCTACCACTTTGAGCCACAGCTCAGAGTTTTGCAGACTTCTTGCCAAGGCTGGGTTTTAAACCCACCAGTGTCAGATTCAGCCCCCGAGTATCTTGGATGACAGGGGTGAGTGAGCTAGCAGCATCTGGTTCCATGGAGCTGGGTTGCAGCGGTTTACCTCTGGCTAAGTCAGGTTAGATAACAGCTGTCAGCATCAGACTCCCAGCTTGCTCTCTGATGAGGTATTTGCAGTCTTATCCTTATATGGTTGCGTTCAGAACATTATATATTTATTTTTGGTGCCAGTCTTGGGTCTTGAGTAAGAGTCTAATTATAAGATTTTATGCTCAAAGCTAGAGCTCGATTATATAAGGGACTGCTCAACTTCCAGATTTTTCTGTGCATGTGGTAGTGAGGAATCGAACCTAGGGCTTTGTACATACTAGGGGAGCACTCTACCACTGAGCTCCAGGAGTGACAGTGTATAAACAGATACATACGTAGTTTGGTAGATCGATAGATAAATACATGTATATGTATAAAACAAGAGAGATGTCTGTATATTATGAAATTGCATATACGATATTATTACCAATTATTAGCAACTAAATTATTCCTTCTTTTTTTAAGTATCATGACTGAATAAATAATAAAGTATTAATTGAAATTGGTCAACGAAATATAATTGTGTATAATTTTATAATATGAAAATCATACACTAACTACTAATTTAATTGTTACTTTTATAGCATTCCATTTGTACAAATGTAATTTCAGAATGCCTTTCTTAGACCATCCCACCATTCATTAGTGGCAGTCCCAGGATTCGACCTCGAGGCCTAAGTTGCCGGTTTCGGCTATAACTTCCCTAATAGCCTACCAAACATCAGCAATGCAAGGTCATGTGAACTTTCTGGGCCTTGTCATTTAGACCCAAGATGGTCACAATACAAAGGAAAAAAAGTAAAACTACCTTCTTGAACTTCTCAGTTTTATCCTTTTCCTTATTATTTTTGCCAGCCCCAAGATTTGAACTCGGGTCCTAGGAAACCAGGGTTGGTGTGGCAGAAGTGCCAAGACCTAAGCTCAAGCTCCATGCTTAGCAAATAAGTAAATAAATAAATAAGGCCCTGGCTTGGAATTTGCATCATTGTTCTGGCAGGCCTGGGATTTGAACTCAGGGTCTGGGTAACTCTGTAGCATTGTGGGTGAAGGGGAAGCTCACTGACCTTAAAGACAAGAAATTCAGACCAGTTCCCAGGGTCTGAATTAAAGCCTCAGCATAATATTCATATATGAGATCTATTTACATACATGGGTTTAATGCATATAAGGTTTATTACCCTTATTTATTTAGCATTATACATGTAACACTTCATTTATTACATCATATCACCTAGACTATATTTCCATATGGATTATACATTGTACTGAGACCCAGGACTTTTAGAGAAAAGAAATCTGTCAAATTGGCTTCTTACTTCATGAATAAATTTTTGGCCTTACTGGGATTTTAACTCACAGCCTAGAATGCCAAATTCATAAATGGGGTCTCAGTCTTAGCACACCAACCTCCAGCAAACTGAGCTGAGAGGAAATTCTAAGGACCTTTGATCAAGCCACAGTAGTGACCAATATATACATTGATAGATATGTATATGTGTGTGTATATATATATATATATATATATATACATTATATTATATATATATATATACAGAAAAAGAGGGAATGTGAGGATATTCAATTATGTATATTATTACCAATAATTAGTTATTACATTATGCCAGTATTTAATGAAGTATCATGGTAGAATACTTATAAAAGCATTAATTAAAAATTAGTCAATATCTTTTCATTACGGGAATCATACCATGGTGATAGAATGGAAGACATAAAACCAATAATATTTGTGTGGCATTCTAAAATAGAATTATGAATTAACTGCAAATTTAATTATTTATTTTATAACATTCCATTAGCATTCACAAAAATAGGAATGAGTTTGTCAGGATCACCCTCCATTTGTGGGTAGCTATCTTAGCATTTGAACTCCAGGACTGGGTAGTTTACTTTGAATTCAAACCATTGGAATGACACCTTGAAGATTTCAAGTTGTCACGATTAAAAAAAGAACAACAAGAAGAAAAAAAATCCAGGTGTCAGCGGCTCCTGCCTGTAATCCTACCTCAGGAGGCTGAGATGTAGAAAATGCCAATTTGAATTCAGCCACGGCAGGAAAGTCAGCAACACTCTTATTTCTAAGAGATCACAGGAAAAAAAATACACCATGAATGGCGCTTCAGCTCAAGTTGCAGAGTGCATCCCTTGACCAAAGGAGCTAAGGGACAAGGCCTAGGCTCATAGTTAAACCCCACACTTGCACCCCCTGATAAAAAAAAGGAGTAGTAACTCCATGTTTCTGTGTATGGATGGATCATGGGCATTCAGCAGGTTGCCCATGCCCAGCAGCCCCAAACTGGGCCAGCTGGGAAAAACCCTCAGAGAGTACTAAGTCTGAGCCGGCAGCTTGAACAAAGCATCCCTCTGCCATTTAATAACTGAAGCCCTGAAGGCTTTGCCTGGGCTGGTATGTGCAACGGATGCATTATGTTCTAGCTGAGGTGTCCCATTGGGACACCTAGCAGCCAGCCACTGCCTCCAGGAGTGGTCGAAGATTCTGGATCTATATTCTCTATCCCTCTGTAGGATGTGAGCCTAGGCCTCTGGGGCCTGGTGGCTCTCACACATTCATCATTCCTCATTGCCGAGTCATAGACTGGTCCCAAATCGGCAAAGTTATGAAATAGTCAGCGCTTTCTATGCCAAATGGTAAGCCAATAAATACCACCCTCATAACTCCTGTTACAAGTCAGCCTTGGGCTGTAAATGTGGCTTAGCAGTAGAGTGCTTACCTACTATGCACGAAGCCCTGGGTTCAATTCCTCAGTACCACAGAAATAGAAAAAAACAAAAGTGGCACTGTGACTAGCCTTAAGCAAAAGAAACTAAGGAACATGCCCAGAGCCTGAGCTCATGCCCCAACACTGGCAAAAAATAAAAGGGAGCCTGGTGAGACATATTCTTCTGGGACACAGGAGGGCCAAGGTTAGAGGAAAGAGGTAGAGGGCAGGTGATTTTGCCTCACCCCAGTAATTTCAGCTACTCAGGAGGCTGAGTTCTGAGTTCTGATCACAATTACAAGCAGGAACATCTATATGAAATACTTTTGTCTAATTAAACACCCAAAAAGCCAGAAATAGAGTTGGGATTCAAGGAGTAGAGTGCTAGCCTTGAGCACAAAAGCTCAGGGATAGTGTCCAGGCCATGAATTCAAACCCCAGGACTGGCACAGACACACAGACACAAATACAGACACAGACAAAGACACACACACACACACACACACACACACACACACACACACACACACACACACACACACACACACACCAAGATAGAGCATTTGTTAGCCTGCACAATTTCCATCTCTATAGGGAAAAAGGAAGGAAAGACTTGCTCCAGGAGGTGATATAACCAGTGCCAAAATTCCACAGTAGTTCTAAGACGTGGAACAGGATAGAGAGCCTCAGGCAGAAGGTACAACATGGGTAAAGGTCCTGAGGTGTGGTGTAGAGCAGGTGGTGTGGTTGGAATGAATGTTCTGTGCCTTCAGACAAATCTGGCAGGACATTCAAGTCTGGGTCAAGGTTTGTATTTGAGTCACAGGTAGGGAAGAGGATGGGGTCCCAGAATATGGCCCAGGGGGAAGATTAGCTTGACTTTTCACCATGGACCCCAGCCATTTCTTGTGGCTAGAAGCCTATTTTTCACAGCTCCTGACATTCAGGCATCCTTTGCATTGAGGTGTAAGGGCAAACGCAGGGAAGAACTCTTGCTTAAGAAAAGCTTCTGGCCCAATTCCAACAGTGGCTCAACCCCTGTAAATCCTAGCTACTCAGAAGACTGGGTTTAGAGATCATGGGTCAAAAGCAGCTCAGAGGAAGAAACTTAGTGAGACTCTTCTTGCCAGTGAACTACCCAAAGCCAGAAATTGTGCTATGACTCAAGTGGTAGAGTGCCAACCTTGAGGGAAAAAGTTAGGAGACCAGAGCCCAGCCCTGAGTTCAAGGCCAGTACTGGCACAGAAAAAAATAAAGAAAAGCTTTCAGGAGCTCCTTGTCCACTGTTGTGAAAGGTCAGATCACCAGGCACTGGTGGCTCATGCTTGTCCTCCTAGCTCCTCAGGAGGCTGACATGTGATGATCACCATTCAAAGCCAGCCCAGGAGGATAGTCTGGGGGATTTTGAAACTCCAGAAAATTGGAAGTGGCCCTCTGGCTCAAGTGGTAAGCTGAAGCTAGGTGACAATGCCCTGGCCCACAGTTCAAGCCCGATGACCAACACCTGGCCTGCTTGGATCTCACTTTGTGGCTCTAAGCAGAGTATTTTCCTGTGGGCCCCTGAGTTTCTCCCAATGTCTAGGTATCCTACAAGTCTTGAGAGCAGCCCATTTGGAGGCCTTTGCCTACAGATCGAGCCACATTATCAGAGAAGTGTCCAGCCTTGGGGCATGGAGGTTATCGTCTGGCTCATAAGAATGGAATCTGTCATGGGTACAGTGTGGGTCTGAGCAGTAAGTCAATGTCTCTGGGCCAGGAGAGGCAGAAGATCGCATGGCAGGTACAGCCTACTTACATAGGTATCACAAGAATTCAAATCTGTCGGCACACTTCGGGTGGGTGTTGAGTTGGGCTCATGAAAGTCTTGTGGGTTCAGGAATCCACAGCCGGCTGGCTGGTGCTTGTAGTATTCACTATCCCTGGAGTTCCAGGGCTCACCAGTGCTTGGGGTCCAATGGAGGCCTTCAGTCGTGGGCCGACTACAAAAGATCATCCATAGTGTCCTTTCCCTTGGTCCTGTGGTCCTGTGCACGGATGGAGGAGCAGGTTCCATGGAACTTACTGCCATGGCCCAGACACAGTCAGGGGCTGCTGGGAGCTGATGTGTACTGTAGTTCAAGTGGTAGAGCACAAACCTTGTGCAAACAAGCTAAAGCATACCACATAGGCTCTGAGTTCAAGCCTCGGTAAACAACAAATACACACGCAAACACACACGCAAATATACACACACACACACATGCACACACACATACACACACTCATGCACAAAAAAGCACACACAACATCCTTAGCAGTTCCCAATAGCTCATACCAGCAATCTTAGCTACTTAAGATGCTGAGCTCATGGGATGGCAGCTTGAAGCCAGCCCAGGCAGGAAAGTATGTAAGACTCTTCTCTCCAGTGAACTACTAAAAAAGATGAAAGGTGAGCTGTGGTTCAAGTGGTAGAGTGTTTGCTTTGAGCAAAGGAAGCTCAGGGACAGTGCCTAGGCCCTGAGTTCCAGCTCTAAGATTTTTTTAGACACACTTTGCTTCCACCCCCCCCCCCAATCAGGCCATAAATCCAGATTTTGGTCACTTCCACTCCTGCCACTTTCATAGCACTGCCACAAGTGACCAGCGTGTGGCCACACTGGATTAAGAGAACTTTCAACAAGATGGGCACAGCCAGGTCAAGGCTAATGCCCCAGAACATTAAGATATTGGCCATACCAGTCTCTCATGCCCCAGTTCCCTGGGCTTAGAATCTAAAGTCTGTGCCTCTGTATTCTGGACATCCAGAATTGTCTAGAAGGACCTGAGAGGCCAAGCTGGGGCAGGAAGATAGACTTTCCTGTGACAAGTTATGTTGACATTTCCTAGACACCAATGGATACTCCAAACCACTTTGGTCTCATCTCCCATGTAGCCCCGTACCCTCCTTGCTTGGGAAGCCTTCAGTCCACTATCATGTTGAAGTTGGCCAGAGCCACCAGAAACCCCCTTTCCTCCACTCCACTGCCAGCTTGAAGGGAGGGACGTGCAGCCAGAAGCCCAACTGAGAAAAAATCAGGATATCGCATGACTAAGGACCCCCAGAGGCAGGGGAGACCCTACGCCAGTCGGCCCTGCTGGCCCAGAATCCCCTGGAGGTGCCCAAAGATTTGGACAGGCCAGACTTTGGTCCCAAAGTAAAGCTGAAATGCAGGCCTCTGCCAAATTAGGACTCATTGTTGACCTTGATAGGAGGCTAAAGGACAAGTTCGGCATGGAGAAGGAGCACTATCCGAGGCAGAAAGAGTCAAACAGGCACCCAGGAAGTGCACAGAGAAAGAAGAGGGAAAACACACACACACCAACACACACACACATACACACACATAAGTAGAAAAATGCCTCAGCAGTTCCTGAGCACTCTGAAGATCCCACCCCCAAGAAGATGGCACAACTATCTTCAGACAAACTGTAGACAAAACTCATGGCCTCTCACACATCTGGAATGGCTCATAACAGAGTTTGCAAGTTCCTAAAAATACACACCACTATGCAGAAAACTCATCTACCTTATTTTTGGTTGTCTGTCATGGAGTTTCAACTCTGGGCCTGTGCACCATCCCTCAGCTCTTCAGCTGAAGGTGGGCCCTCTACCACTGGAGTCACAGTGCCACTTCTGGCTTTCTGGTGGTTCACTGGAGATAAAGTCTCACAGGTTTTCCTTCCCAAGATGGCTTTGAACCATGATCATCAGATCTCAGCCTCCTGAGTATCTAGGATGACACAGTGTGAGCCTCCCGTGTCGCCTGGCTTCAGCCACCTTCTTAGACCCAGGGGAAACCCAACTTGTCAGGCCACAAACCACATGCAACCCTTCACTTCAGACTTTGACACCAGCATCCAAAACCATTCTTCCATGGATGGAGAGCATATAATTGACACTAACATCCCACCCCTGCTCCCATTCAACCACTCCCTGCCTGCCACAGGCCACTACCTATGGAGTTCTTGGTAAGACACCACCCACCCTACTGTGGTTTCACACTGGGGCAAATCTGGGGAGTTCTTAGAAATGTCTGTACGGTGAGGCCAGCAGCTGGTCTCCCAACCACAGCAACCCCACAACTTCAACATCTCTTGCAAGCAAGGAATGGGTGTCTTTCTTTCTTCCTTCCTTTCTTTGATTTTTGGTTGAAGGGCATGAACTCAGGGCTTGGGTACTGTTCTTGAATTCTAATTTTCCTTAAGGCCAGTGGTCTACCACTTGAACCACAGTACCACTGCCAGTTGCAGATTGGAGATGAGGCTCTCCTGGGACTTTCCTATCTGGTCTGGGAAATGAGGTCCTCTGGATCTCAGCCTCCTGAGTGGCCAGGATGACAGGCGTGGGATGACAGGTGTGAGCCACCTGCACAAGGCTTAAGGTGTCTCATCCTTCAGAATTTCCAGCTAGTCCTCCTCTAGACGCTACCACCTAAACACCTCTCTACCTCCCTCAGGGACAACAAAGGGAGGCTCAGAATCTGGGTGGGACCATGGGCATTAGTGGGCCCCCTCCACATCACTAACACTCTCTAAGCTCCCATTTGCCTCCTATGGATGGACTGGTCGTCCAGGGCAGATCAGACCCACCAGGAGTTCTGGGGCCTTTCCTGTATCCCCCTGCCCTAACCAACCAGTACCTGACAATTTCTGGGGCCAGCTGTTCCATGTCCCAGTGGAAGACGTTGGGAGGGTTGCTGATAATGGGTCCAGGGGTGTCCAGGGCCGAAGGAGTGTCCATCTCCCTTCTGTCAAAGAAGGAAACACAAAGCATGGATGATCTATTAAGAACTACAGGGCATAGCCATCCACCAGTCACCAAGGACCCTTGGAGAGCTGTTTTATGTTGACAGTCCTTGGGCTTGGCCTTGGGGCCTGGGTGGTATCCCCGAGTTTTTTTGGCTCCACATAAGCACTTCCACCTGAGCCACGGTGCCACTTTTGACATTTTCTGTGTATGCAGGACCTAGGAATTGAACCCGGGGTTTCCTGAATGCTAGGCAAGCCATCTACCTCTAAAACACAATCCAAGCCCTACATAGCTGTTCTTCTGTGACCCATCAATCCTGTCTCCAGACAGTCTTGCACATCTCTACCGAGTTTCTCACCAACAGTCCTGGCTGGAAATGAACACGCTCTGCTATGTTGTCCATCATCTGTGGCAACTTTGCTCTCTGTGCTTCCTGTCAGCTCCTCCTTGTTAAGCAAGTGATGCCTCTAAGAAGCCCGTTTTGATCACCTTGGCAGAGCTGGAACCTCTCTGCTCTGCAGGCTTCCGTCCTTATCCCGCCCTGCCTTCCATCCAGTGTGGGTTGAGAATGCACAAAGGGGAAGGCCTGGCTTCCACCACCGGATTTCTGAAGGAACTGATACACCACCCAGGGACAGGTGTTGTACCACACTCCGAGATAGGGCCCTCGACGCTTGGGCAGTCTGTGGGCAACAAGACGGGGCCATTTCTTTGTGTGGTGTTGAGCTCAGAATCTGGGAGCTGTCTCTAACTTTTCGGGCTCAAGGCTGGTGCTCTACCACTTGAGCCACAGCTCCATTTCAGGCTTTTTGGTGGTTCCATGGAGAGTAGAGTCTCACAGGCTTTCCAGGTTATGGCTGGTTTCAAACTGTGATCCTCAGATCTCAGCCTCCCGAGTAGCTAGGATGACAGGTGTGAGCCTTAGCCCCGGGTGACAGGCACCAAAGGCTTTTTTTTTTGCTCCCGTTTCAACTAGCAAGCCCAAGTTAAAATAATCAGTTACAGGGGATCAAGATCCTCTCCTAGGTCAGTTAATCCAAGGAGATAAAGTGTCTTTGGAAAAGGCTAGTCTGAATAGGCCTAGTCGTGTGGGGCTGTGTGGGTGTGGGTGTGTCGGGGATACCTACCCCCATCTCTCTGGTACCTCATCTTTCCAGCAGGGAGTGCCTCCAGGATAGTCACCCCAAGGAAGGCGAATTGGGGAGGGTACCTAAGGTCACATCCAGGGGGATGATCACAATTATGTCCTCTAACTGAACCTGAACAGATAAAGAAGAGAAAGAGAAGTTTTGAGAAACATCAAGGGAAGCCCATTACCTTTGGCTACAAGTACCAGCGAGAAGACTGAATCTATCTGTCTTGGTCGTCAGATAAAAGGTGAAAACTGTTCATTTATTTTATTATTATTTTGTGAGTCGTAGGGCTTGGATTCAGGTTATCTCTGAGCTTCTTTTGTTCAATACTGAGGATCTACCACTTGAGCCACAGCACCAAATCTGGCTTTTTTGTGTGTGGGTTTTGAGGGGGAGGTGGTTTATGGGAGATAAGAATCTCACGGACTCTCCTGCCCGGGCTGGCTCTGAGTCACGACCATCAGACCTCAGCTTCCCAATAGCCAGGATGATGGTCAAGAGCCACCAGCTCCTGACCACCACCATCCATTTATAATCCCTTAGGCCCAGGGCTGAGCCACCCACACTACACCCCATTGTTGGGAGTGGGAAGCTGACATGAGTTGGTTTGATACTTTAACAGCCTACCTATCTTTGAGCATTGTTCCGGGTCAGTCTGATGGTGGCTTCCTCCTTATCCACAGCAATGACTTGGCTCTGTCACAAGAACAAACGTCCCCTGGGAAGCTTCAGGCCTAGGGTCTTTCCTCTGCACTCCGTTTCCCTAACCGAAATGACTCACCTTAGCAAAGAATAGTAGACACTCAATGATTTCATTGTTTTATACCAGGGTCTGGCCAGATAGGTGAGGGTGAGGTTTAGAGGCCTGGGATCGTGCTGGGCAGGGGGACAATGCCTCCTCATCCAATTTCTTTCAATGGTTTATCAGAGGGATTTGGGGAAGGACTCATGGGATGGATAATGAATAACCATCACGATCTAGCCAGGGCACAGAGGGGCTTACCTCATGAATCTGGTTCAACAGGTTAACCGACACACCTCCTGACCCACAGCTCACATCCAGAATGAGAGGGCCAGCTTGGGTTCCAGCCAGATAGGGATGCTGGGCCACCTCCTCCAGCACCCATTTAACCAGTTCCTGTGTGAGATAAAGACAGAGAGAGAAAGAAGGAGAAAATTACACTTATGCCAGGTGCCGGTGGCTCAGGCCTATAATCCTAACTACACCGGAGGCTGAGATATGAAGATCATGGTTCATAGCTGGCCCAGGCAGGAATGTCTGTGAAACTCTTATCCTCAAAGAACCACCAGAATACCGGAAGTGATGCTTTGGCTCATGTGGTAGAGCACTATCCTTGATCTGAGGAGGTTGGGTACACTGCCCTGGCCCAGAGTTCAAACCCCATGCCTGACAAGCAGTGGACTTCCCACCATAAGAAGTGGACTGCATAGCACCCACTGTCCTAGGGAGCATGGCAGAGAAGTCAGGCCGAGCTTTCTGTGTGCTGGGGGTCACGAGTAGATCACCAGGCTTCTCCATGCCTCATTTTCCCCAGCTGCAATACTGAATAGAGTGAAGGATCACCTTCATCATGGAGATAGGGTAATGATGAAAAAGAACCATGTTTTGTTTCATTATCCCACAAGTATTGCATGATTAAGAGCAGACCCCATCTGCCACATCACCTCCTGCTGAGTCTCCCTGAGAGATCATGCCAGGCAAATCATAAGCTTCATGGAAGCATGCCTGCAGGAAGGGGGTGTTGGTTCAAGGCTTCCTATACACTTGGCTGCACCTTTATTGCCTCTACCATTATTCTTACTATATTCTTCTTGGCTGTACATTTGTTGCCTTTATTCTTGTTTTGGCTATTTTTCTATTGATCCGTGAACAGAGCATGTTGTTTCTTTCCAGTCCAATAGAGTTGGCTTCTCTAAATAATAAAGGATAGGACCAAAGTTTAGATGTGGACAATTCCCCAATCAATATATCATCTGATGAGACGTTGCCTCCAGAAACTCCTGCAACTTCAAAAGCAGTTTTGCGACTCCCTCATAGTAAATATAGAAATGTAAAATTTCCAAATATGTTACAATAGGCAGAATTAATGAATTAAACTAAACCAGAAGGAGTTATCCCAAAAGTACAGAGAGTTATAGAAAAAGGGATCTCTGATAATAAAAGGAAAAGAAAGATTCCCACAACAGTTATGACTAAGTTTGGTCCAGCTTACATTATAGGGAAGAGATGGTAGGTTCCCACCTTTTTCATTTGGAAATATGATGGCTGACTTATTAACTAGGAGAAACCATCATGCTTTATTTGTAATCAATCACCTTAATACTAATGAACAAAATCTTACACTTATGCAAAAACATTGGAGCGAAATTGGATTTAAAATTCAGCCAAAAGTTAAAAGGAAAGATTTGATCACAGGCACCTGGAAAGGGCCTGATGAATTTAATCACCTCGGGAAGAGGGTATACATGTGTGTTTCCACAGGATGCCGAGTCACCCGTCTGGAATCTCAACTGACTCATGTGTCCCTACAAAAATAAGAGAAACCCAGGGGAAAAAAAACCAGAAGATGCAAATGAAGAAAGCGATGCAAAAGCACAAAAGTCTTCAACTTTCTCCTCAACAGGCAAAGACAACAAAAGAAGCCCAACCACCAACGTGGGAACAAATTAAGAAGCTCACCCATTCTGCAGAGGAGGTTGTGGTTTCTACAGGAAACACTATCACTGTTGAAAATATGTTTCTTCTATGCTTGCCATTGTTGCTGTGCAGGCAGTGTCTGTTTCAGGAGAACAATACTGGGCATATGTTCCTAATACTCCTCTTCTACATCCCGTGGGATGGGGGGGATGAAGATATACTACAAGTAATGTCAAGCAACAGTGACCTGCTAGGGGGTTTGGAGGACTATTCTAATTCTCATATGACTTCTCAAACAATTAATTATGAATGAATGACAGATACCACTCCAATTTGCATAATGCTATCAGTAGAAAATCTCCCTGGGTGTTTGCCTATAAATTATAGAACTTTTTTGACTGATGCACTTGATCAATCCAATGATAAAAATTTCAAAAAAAAGATTGATGTGGGAAATTGACATGATGAAATTAGGCTTTCATACTTATAATGAATTCTTTTTTCAATCCCAAGAGGAATATAAATTTAGATAACTGCTTACAAAAATATCATGAAAAGAATCAGTTTGGGGTGCATTAATTACGTCACCAAAATGGTGGGAATGTGGATTTCAAAAGGCCTCTTTTTTACAACCCTATGGGGCACCAGATAGTATTTTTGATTTTTTCCATTGCTAACCCTGATTATGATTATGCCTCCTACTTAAAACATAATTCATGAAAGTTTAATGGCTATGCTCCTGATACGCATGGGGAACCCCTGAAAAGATGGCTCACTCCAGGGTGGGTGGCTTCCATTTTGGCGAGTCACTCTCCCTTTCACAATAAAACTGGCATTCAGCTGGATTTGTTCAGACTTTTTGCAGCAACAAACATGATTTTACTGAAAAAGCCCAAAGAAACTAAGAGTACTGAAATTGGGGTAAGAGCATGTGTGGGTTATCCTATGGGAATTTTAGCTGGAAAACTAGATAATTTAATCATTATTAATCAAGGAAAATCTTATTATATTAGCTGTAAGGATTGTATTTTTACTAATTGTCTTACTTCTTCTCTGGATAAAACATATTCTGTAATTTTAATTTTAAAAAGACCTTCGTATGTAATGTTATGTGTAGATCTATGAAATGACCCTTGGTTTAAAAATTCCGCTTTACAAATGCTGAAAACTCTGGATATTATGTTGCAGCCAAAATGCTTTGTTGCGGCTTTGATTTTAGGAATAAGTGCTTAAATAACAATAATTAGCTCTTTAGCGATTTCTACATCAGCCTTAGTAAATGAAGTAAACACTCTCATTTTGTTACTGATTTAAGCAAAAATGTTTCATTAGCCCTAGCAAAAAAATAAATTATAGATAAAATGTTAGAAATGAAAATAAATGCTCTGGAGGAAGTGGTTCTGTCTCTAGGTCAGGAAGTTCAAAATTTAAAAACACAACTCTCAGTTAAATGTCATGCTAGTTTTAAATATATCTGTGTTACTGCTCTAAAATATAACTTTTCTTTTAATTGGAATGCGAGCAAAAATCATTTGTTAGGAGTTTGGAGAGATGAAGATATCTCTCATGTTATGGAGGCTTTACAGGACAAAATTACAGCAGTTAGTAAAGCTCATTTATATGTAAACTAATTACAATCTTTGGCAGCATTATTTAAGCATAACTTGGAGGCCCTCAATCCTCTGGATTGGATTCATGTAATAATTATAATTGCCATTGTCAGATCAATTCTCCCAATTCTTATTCTTATATTTCCAGTCATTTTCCGGATGATCTTTAGACTTGTCTCTTCTGTGCACCAAGACATTCATGAGCTTCAATTAAAGAATAAAAAAAGGAAGAAATTCCGTGACCTCTGACTCTGTTGAAAAAAAATTATGAAGGAATTAGCCTAACTCCGAATACGCCCCATTTTACTGCCAGAGCTGGGATTTGAACTCAGGTCTGGGTAACTCTTTTGCACTGTGGGAGAAGGGGAAGATCACTATCCTTGAAGACTACATGTTCAGGCCTGCTCCCAGTGCCTGAATTGAAGCCCAACACTGGCAAAAATCATATGCCCACCTATTTTACACATAGGATCTCTATTTACATACATATGTGGAATTCATCATGCTTTCAGTTTAGTTATTTATTTTATTGTGTCTTACTCAGAGATGCATTTTGTATTTTATTGAGTATGATGATAGATATAAATGTGCTGACATGCATGACAACCTATTCCTATGTCTATAGAGTTGCCTATGCCTTGTCCATCTTAGATGAGACCCAGGACTTTCACAGGACTGGAAAGCAGGTGAACTGATGTACTGCTCACATCAGGATTCATGTTTCGACAGTGTTGTGATTTGAACTCAGAACCTAGCAGGCCCAATTGGTGAAAGGGTCAAGGTGAGGACAATGGCCTGTGAGCAACTGAGGAGCTAGACCCTTTCCAGGACCTGACATTGAGCACCAGGGAGGGCCAGGATGGGCACAAATTCATAATTTAAACATAGGATCTCTATTGATATACATGTGTGGACAGCATCTTGCATTCGGTGCACTTCTCCTTAATTTGTGCCTAATTCATGGAGATATTGTGTATTTTACTGAATATGGTGACAGGTATAACTGTGCTGACATGGATGTCAACCTGGTCCCATGGCTATAGAATTGCCTATATAGCATGTACCATTCCTAGCTGAGAAGCAGGACTTTCACAGTACAGGAAAAGAGGAGGATCACTTGGCTTCTCACATCAGTATTCATCTTTTGACAGTGCTGGGATTTGAACTCAAGGCCTAGCAAACCCAAGGGATGAATGGATCATGGTGAGTATACCAGCCTGTGAGCCAAAAGAGGGTTAGGTACATCCCGGGACCTGAGATTGAGCCCTGCCCGGGCTGGCTTTGAACCATGATCCTCAGATCTCAGCCTCCGGAGTAGATAGGATTACAGGCATGAGCCACTGGCACCCAGCACTAATATGATATCTATGTACTCATTTTTATGGACCTGACACAAGTCTGTTTCATGAACTCATCTCTGGTCACCTAGTCTTAAACAACATTTTACAAAGTATGTTTTTTCCCCATAGTGTTTTCATATTAGTCCTCTCCATCAACAAATTACTGTTCCTTGTAAGTGTGCAGAGGGAAGAGCTCAGACACAAATTCTAGTATCATTGTTTACTCACTACATTGACTTTTGGCCTTACATTTCTCATCTATAAATGGATGTAATCTACCAGAAATATTGAAGAATACTTTGCTTACTCCTAGAGCAATTAAAAAGAAAAGTGTAGTCCTTACATTTTCCACCTTTGCTTACAACTAAGGAAAGAGTCAAATTCAGTTTGTTGGTATAAAGTGACAAATTGCTTCATGCAGAAATAAATATAAATTTTACCTCCTGGCTCTAAGGGTTTTGTCCTTTTAAGGCAACTACAGATATGTAAGTGGTATTATGTAAATTGGGTCATGTGTCCACATTTGTATTGAAGAACATACTCAACATATCATTGGAAAACATTGGTTATTGAATAGTATCTGTATGAGAATCTTACTTGAACTAATGACACTAAGTTGAAAACTAATCTTAGTCCATCAAAATTTTCTTATTGCTTTATGGGCTGCCAAGTGTTCTCCATAAATGTATACATAGATTTTCTTCAGTGAACTGGATAGAAACTAAAACAGCCTAAGGATTTCTGCCTAATGAGTGAAGCATGCTTGAGGCTTGTGTTGTTACCTTCTAGGGATATATAACTAAGCTACTGGCTATGTGGGTGGTGAAAGGCTTACTCCTAAGTTCCCAAGACTAGAACAAACAAGATCATTTGATAACAAAGCACACATCTTATTATATTTTATCTATGTGGGATAATAAACATGTGAAAATAAACGATTTTACTTATAAGAAAACAATACCACCAAGAAAAGTGAGTATACTTTAGAGAGACTGCAAGAACAACATTAGGGATTTACTGTCTCACCTGATTATGTGATTATTATTTCTTGATATTGAAACTCTCCTCTTGTTATTCTTATTGTATGTAATCCAACATTGTTTATTATTATGTATTCAATGTGGGAAATCTAAATTCAAAGATGTCTAAAAATTTTTCTTTTTCAATCATAACATCGCCATTATCAAAGTCACTCTGGTCATCATCATCTTCAACAAATTATTATTAGCATCATAAGTGCTAATTATTGAAAGTCTGGTATGTGTCTATAATTTTGTATTATTTGTATTTTAATAATTTTAATATTACGACTGTGCATGCATCCGTGTTAAATTTTTGAATAAATAAAGAAACAAAAACAAAACTAAACCATAACAGGTAGCTTGATTATGTGATTATAACAAATTATTGAACCGATTTTTGAAGCATTGCCCATTTCTAACCAGTATGAATTAACTTCCCCTCTCCCTGTCATTACACACAAATACTTAAGGGTTTGAACAGAATCTTTTCAAGAAATATACTATAAATATTACATATAGGTATACATCATGTGTATATCTAAAATTACTTTGAAAATAATATATTCTACTTTCTATTGAAATATTAGTCATTTTGCTCTAGGAAACATTTGGAAAAATAGACTAAATCTTTGAAATGAAAAGGGTAAAAAATAGTAGCATAAAAGATTTAGAGGGGGTGTATATATTCAGAAATATATATGTGTGTGTGTATAAATTTTATATGTAGGAAGTCATACATTTTTAGAGGGAATTTGTCGTCATATATATATATATATATAAATTTATGTATAGAATTATGTGCATTATAGTGAAATAAACATCTTAAAACGTAATTAAAATTAAAAAAAAATCATCAAACCAAGTGCCGGTAACTCACGCCTATAATTCTAGCTCCTCTGGTGGCTGAGATCTTACAATTGTTTTCACATCTAGCCCAAACAGAAAAGTACATGTTAGATTCTTATTCTCCAATTAACCATTCAAAAACAGAAATTAGCCCTGTGCTTCAAGTTGTGCAGTGCTGGCCTTGAGCACAAAAAAAAGCTTAGGGACAATGCCCAGGACTTGTAAACAACAACAACAACAACATGTCTCACATTAATTTCACAAAAGCATTTTTTAACTGCTGTGATCATTTCTTAGAAACATGAATATATTCCCTTGGAAATTTTAAAGTAAAAAGTATAGAATATTTATGTCTATGTTAAAGACATGACTATTTAGATTGTTTAAGATATTTAGGTAATGACTAGGAATTAAGTATAATGATAGGTAGGTAATAATTGGGACTGATCTTTTATTCTGTTTTATGATAGTGATAAAATGATACGTGTAATGATTATATAAAATTACTCTTGCTTGTTATTTGAATTATAATAAGTGATAAACACTTTTTGAAGTTTTTTTAATTGTGAAAATACTGTACAAAGGGGTTACCATTACATGGGCAAGGTAATGAGTATATTTATTTTCAAGCATTATTGTCTCCTCCTTTGTTTCCTCTTCCCATCCCTTTCATCTCCCCACCCACTGATCCCCACTCTCTCCCTCCCCCATTCCCAGGCCAAAGTTGTAACATTCGTTTTTTGACATAACAAAAAATAACTCCAGTTTTCACTGTATTTTATATTGGTATAATTTGTAGAGGGTTAGGGAAAAAAAACAAATCGTTTTAATAGGAATACAGGTGGAACCATTGAAACAATGAAATGTACAAGTCATTATGTTGAAAAATTAACTTTACAACTTTGGTGGGAGGGGAGAGGATTGGGTAAGGGGAGTCTGGGAAGTGATGGGATGCAGAAACAAAGGAGGAGTCAACAATGCTTGATAAGAAATGTACTCATTATCTTGTCTATGTAATTGTAAACCAACTGTACTGCATTTTCCCAATTAAAAAAATACCTCTCAGTCCTATCTCTCAACATCACAGGATTTAACTCCAATTAAGAGACATAGACTGTCTAGTTCGGTTAAAAAGCAAAATCCTTCTATCTACTGTCTTCAGGAGTCACATCTTGCCCATAAAAACAAACACATTTTGAAAGTGAAAGACTGGAACATAATCTACCAAGTAAATGACTCCCATAAACTGGTGGGAATTGCAATCCTAATATCAGATAAAATAGACTTCAAATTAAAATTCGTGAGAAGAGAAAAAGAAGGTCGCTACATACTAATTAAGGGATTGCTCCTTCAGGAAAATATTACAATTCTAAATATCTATTTGTCAAACAATGGAGCACGCAAATTTATCCAAGAAACACTACTTTCCCTCAAAGCTCACGTAGATCCAAAGACATTGATTGTTGGGGACTCTAACACACCACTATCCCCACTAGATAGATCAACTTGGCAAAAACTCAATAAACTGCAGATCTAAACAACTGCAATGATCAACTAGATTTAACAGACATCTAATGAATATTTCACCCAGCAGTATCAGAATACACCTTTGTCTCAGCAGCATATAGAACATTTTCAAAAACTGACCACATTTTAGGTCACAAAACAAAAGTCCAAATTCAGAAACATTGAAATTATACCTTGCATTCTCTCAGACCACAGGAAATAAAATTAGAATTCAGCGCCAAAAGCCACCAAAGAAGTCCTGTAACACATGGATGCTGAACAACACACTGTTGAATCAGGAGTAAGTCATGTAACAGATTAGAAAAGAAATTAAAGTGTTCATGATATTCAACAAAAATGAGCACACAAATTACCAGTTAACCTGGGACACAGAAAAGTCAATACTCAGAGGCAAGTTGGAGATATATGAAACCAACAATTTAATGAGATATCTGCACCTCCTTGAAAAAGAGCAGCAAGATAAACACCAACCCAGTAGATGGAAAGAAATAATTAAAATTTAATGAGAATTAAAGGAATTAGATTCAAAAAAAAAAACATAGAAAGAATCAACAAAACAAAGAGTTGGTTCTTCGAAAACATTAACAAAATTGACATATCCTTAACAAATCTTATCAGAAAAAGAAAACTCACCCAAATAAATAAACTCAGAGATGAGAATGGAAACATCACCAGAGAAACAACCAAGATTCAGAACTTTATAAGGGAATATTTCTCAAAACTATGCTAATAAGTTTGAGAACTTGGAAAAAATGGACCTTTTCATAGCAAATATCGACATGCAGCTGAAACTAAACCAAGATGAGTTAAACGATTTTAACAGGCCCATATCAACCATTAAGATAGAAACAGCAATAAGACAAGTCCTAGCTAAAAAAAGCCCAAGACAAGATAGATTTACATCAGAATTCTACAAGGCCTTCAACACAGAGTTCACACCAATACTACTCCAACTCTTCAATGAAATTGAAAGAGAAAGTTCACTACAGGACTTACTCAAGGAGGCCATCAAAACCCTCATCCACAAACCAGGCAGGGACTCATCAAAAAAGAGAAGTTTAAACACATTTCTTTGATGAACATTGATGCAAAACTTCTCAAAAAAATTTTGGTCAATTGACTTCAACAATTCATCCAAAAAATAATACACCACGATCAAACAAGATTCATTTCAGGGATGCAAAGTTGGGTCAATATATGCAAATCGATTAATATAAGACATTGCAAGAAGAGCAAGTATAAGAAGCACATGGTTATTTCAATTGCTTGAGAAAAAGCATTTGACAACATACAACAATGCCATTATGATGAAGGCTCAGGAAAAATTAGGAAACCAGGGAACATTCCTCAATAGAATAAAGGCTGTATATGACAAACCTACAGGCAGCATTATACTTAATGGTGAAAAACTAAAGACATTTCCTCTTAAATCAAGAAGGGGACAACGGATTGCTGGGTCGTAGGGAAGCTCTATGTGGAGTCTTTTGAGGAAACTCCATACTACTTTCCTAAGTGGTTGAACAAATTTACACTCACACCAACAATGCAGTAAGGTTCCCTTCTGTCCACATCCCCTCCAGCATCTGTTGTTATTAGAGTTCTTGATTTTAGCCATTCTAACTGGAGTGAGGTGGTATCTCAATGTTGTTTTGATTTGCATTTTTTTATGGCTAGGGAGGTTGAGCATTTCTTAATGTAACTATTGGCCATCCTTCTTTCCTCTTCAGAGAAGTTTCTCTTTAAGGCTTTAGCCCACTTATTTATTGGGCAGTTGTTTCTTTGAAGATTTGTTGATGGGGGATTTAATTTTTTGATTTCCAGGTATATTTTAGATATGAGACCCGTGTCCATTGTATTGCTAGTGAAGATCTTCTCCCAATCCGTGGGCTTTCTATTGATCTTGCTAACTATGACCTTTGCCATGCACAAGCTCTGCAATTTCATGCAATCCCATTTGTCCAACCTTTCTTTGATTTGTCATGTTTCTGGGTCTCCATTAAGTAAATTTCGGCCTGTGCATCATTTACCCAAATGTTCACAAACAAGACCACACTAAAGCTACCAGCAGAACTATGTTTATTGTAGCATTATTTACTATAGCTATGATAAGGAACCAACCCAGATGCCCCTCAGTAGATGAATGGATCAAGAAAATGTGGTATATATACAAAATTGAATTCTATGCCTCCATTGGAAAGAATGACATTGCCCCATTTGTTAGGAAATGGAAAGGCTTGGAAAAAATTATATTAAGTGAAGTATGCCAGGCCCAAAGAAACATAGGTCTCAGTATCACGTATATGTCTGAGTCAAGCAGAAAAGGTCAGATAATTTGATGTTAGGGAAATGAACCCTAAGATATTCATTCAAATGTTATTTTTTCCTTCATGCGATTGTTTCTGACACAATTGTAAAATGTTTTCTTTGTTGCTTTGTATGTCCCTCCCTCACAGTATAACCCCTGCTTTCACTGTATTTGATGTCGGTATAATTTGTAGAGGGGAAGGGAAAAACAAATCGTTTAAATACCGATACAGTTGGACCCATTGCAACAATGAGATGTACAAGTTATGTCGAAAACGAACGTTACAATTTTGGTGAGGGGGGGGATTGGGTGGGGGTCGGGGGGGAGGATGGGAAGGGATGGGAAGGGGAAACAAAGGAGGAGATTACAATACTTGATAAGAAATGTATTTATTATCTTGCCCATGTCATTGTAACCCCTCTGTAAATATTTTTACAATAAAAAAAAAAGAAAGGGACAAGGATGTCCCCTCTCTCCAGTTTTTTTCAATTTAGTATTAGAATGCCAAGCTACAACAATAAGACACGGTGCAAACATAAAATGGATCCAAATAGGGAAAGATTAACTAAAACCCACTCTCTTTGTAGATGGCATGATCTTGCATTTAAAGAATCCCATGGAATCCACTCCCAAATTACTCATAGTGATTCAAAACTTTGGCAATGTTGCCGGTTATAAAATTACACCTCAAAGACAACAGCTTTTCTCTAATCCAACAATGAGAAAAGTGTGGCTGAAACCAGCAAAACAATTCCATCTATAATAGCCCACTCCCAAAAATATAAAACACCTAGGAATTAATAAAAAATGAAGGACCGTTATGATGGAAACTTTTGTTTTTTGTCAGTTTTGGGTCTTGAACTCTGGGCCTGGGTGTTGTCCCACAGGTCTTCAGCTCAAGGCGAGCTCTCTTTCACTTGAGGCACAGCACCACTTCCAGTTTTCTAGTGGTTTATTGGATATTAGAGTCTCACGGACTTAACTTCCCTGGCTAGCTTTGAACCATGATCATCAGATCTCAGCCTCCTGAGTAGCTAGGATTACAGGCATGAGCCAACAGTGCCCGGCCGATGAAAACTTTAAAAACCTGAAAAAGAAAATCAAAACAGTACTTAGAAAGTGGAAAAACCGCCCATGCTCCTGGATTGGAAGGATCCACATTGTGAAAATTGCAATACTTGCCAAGGCTATCTACAAATTTAATGTGATACCTATCAATATTCCAACCTTATTCTTCAAGGAAGTAGAAGAGGCAATCCAAAAATTCATACAGAATAATAAAAGACCCTGAATAGCAAAAATGAACAAAAACAGAAAGAAAAGTGCTGGAGGAATATCAATACCAAATTTAAACTCTACTACAACACCATTGTAATCAAAACACCTTGATACTGACACAAGAACAGACTTCAGGACCAATGGAATATAATTGAAAATCCCAAAATGAACCTACAGACCTATAGCCATCTAATATTCGATAATGGAGCTAAAAATTAGAATGTAAGAAAGAAAGCCTCTTCAGTAAATGGTGCTGGCAAAATTGGTTAAACACTTGTAGAAAACCAAAGCTACATCCTTATATATCACCCTGCACCAGAATCAACTCCAAATGGATCAAAGACCTCGGAGTCAAAGCAGACACACTGAAAACATTACAGGATGGAATAGGAGAAACCCTAGGTCTCCTTGGCGCAGGCCGAAATTTTCTTAATAGAGACCCAGAAATAAAAGAAATCAAAGAAATGTTGGTCAAATGGGATTGCATGAAGTTGCAGAGCTTCTGCATTGCAAAGGACGTAGCTAGCAAGATCAATAAAAGCCTACGGATTGGGAGAAGATGTCTAGCCATACAACGGACAAGGGTTTCATATCTGAAATATACCTGGAAATCAAAAAATTAAATCCCCTAACAACAAATCCACACAAACAACTGCCCAATAAATAAGTGGGCTAAAACCTTAAAGAGAAACTTCTCTGAAGAGGAAATAAGGATGGCCAGTAGATACATGAAGGAATGCTCAACCTCCCTAGCTATAAAATAAATTCAAATCAAAACAACATTTAGATTCCACCTCACCCCTGTTAGTATGGCTATAATCAATAACCCTAACAACAGATTCTGGATGTTATGTGGACAGAAGGGAACCCTACTTCTTTGTTGTTGGGCGTGTAAACTTGTTCAACCACTTTGGAATGTAGTATGGAGATTCCTCAAAATACTCCACATAGAGCTGCCCTATTTACCAGCAATCCCACTTTTGAGCATTTACCCAAATGATACAAACATGATTATTTTAAAGCTAACAGCACGACTGTGTTTATTGCAGCATTATTTACCATAGGTAAGATAAAGAACCAACCCAGATGTAGCTCAGTAGATGAATAGATTAAGGAACTATGGTATATATGCACAATTGAATTCTATGCCTCTATAGGAAAGAATGACATTGCCCCATTTCTTAGGAAATAGAAAGACTTGGAAAAAAATTAATAAAGTGAAGTAAGCCAGGCCCAATGAAACATAGGTCCCATGGTTTCCCTTATTTGCAATTATGTATATTTGTGAGACAAGCAGAAACGGTCAGATAAGTTGATGTGAGGTGAAATGAACCCAAATATAAGTATTCAAATTTTTTTCTTTCTTGTGATTGTTTCTAACGTTTATAAGATGATTTCTTTATTGCTTTGTATGTCCCTCCCTGACAGTATAACCCCTGTTTTCACTGTATTTGATGTTGGTATAATTTGTGGAGGGGGAGGGAAAAAACCAAATGGTTTAAATAGGGATACAGATGGACGCATTGCAACAATGGGCTATGCAAGTCGTTATGTTGAAAAATGAACTTTACAACTTTGGCCTGGGGGGGGAAGGTAGGGGGACACATGTTGGGGGGATGAAAATGGATGTGAAAGGGAAACAGAGGAGGAGGCAACAATGCTTGTTAAGAAATGTACTCATTACTTTGCTCATGTAATTGTGACCCCTCTGTGCAGTATTTTCACAATTAAAAAAAAGAAATATACTATTCAGGAAAAAATATATAGAATTAAGGGCTGGGAAGGTGGCTCAGTTGTAGAGCACTTGTCTTGCATGATTGAGGCCCTAGGTCCAATTCCTCGATACCACATAAGCAAAAAGAAAAAAATCAGCAAGTGGCGCTGTGGCTCAAGTGGTAGAGCACTAGCCTTGAGCTGAAGAGCTGAAGGACAGTGCCCAGGCCCAGAGTTCAAGCCCCATAAGCAGACCCCAAAAAAAATATATATAGAGAGAATTATAAGATATAAAAATACTTAAGACTCAGGATCATTGTAGCATTAACATTGTAGCATTAACAAATATATAACCTTTATCTGTTGCATATATTTTCACTTCTGTTATAGTGGTCTTTGAATAATGAAAGGTTAACATTTCATATTATCCGATTTATTCTTGCTTTTCTTTAGCCAGTAATGAGCGTCCTGAGGATGTAGGATTACAGGCATAACCTATTGGGGCATGTTTGTCTTTCAATATTTTAAGGGTTTTCTTCTTTCCTTTGAATTCAAACATTGTCCTGTCAGTAATTCTGCAAATTCTCCGACTGCAGTACTAAAACATGATAAGCATCTGTTCGATGGGTAATTGTCCTGTTCATTGTGGTTGACATAGTTTTCATTGTTTCTATTGATTTGCCCTTCCTAATTATTTCATATGATGATTAGAATATTTAATATATAAACTTTGATTTTGCCTCTATGGAGATTGTCAAAAGAATGTTTTAAAAGATTCTTATAGAGACAGAATTGTGAACTTTATACATAAAAACGAAAAAACTTTTAGTTGGTCTTCGTTCCTATGAAGAAATTTTTAAAATAGGATTTAAATTATATGGTAATATATTTTTAAATGCCATATGAACAAAAATATGATAATCAGCAAAATTTTCCCTAGGTGACTGTCCCATTTATTCCCCGACCACACTTTTCCCTGTTCTGGATCCTAGAAAGGAAAAGGAAAATTTGTGTTGATTATTAAACATTGTGAAATTCTCAAACTAGCTTTTTCGAAGCTGTAGAGGGTTGGGATGCAGAACTGTGTTAGAGACCAAGCCTTTTATATTCAAGGCCCGGCGCTGGATCTTCAGTACTGAGAAAAGAGGAGGAGGAGGAGGAAGAAGAAGAAGAATGAGAAGAAGAAGAAGGAGAAGAAGAAGAAGGAGAAGAATAAGCAGAAGAAGAAGGAGAAGAAGAAGGAGAAGGAGAAGGAGAAGAAAAGAAGGAGAAGAGGAAGAAGAAGGAGAAGAAGAAGTAGGAGAAGAAGAAGAAGGAGAAGAAGAAGAAGGAGAAGAAGAAGAAGAAGAAGAGAAGAAGAAGAAGAAGAAGAAGAAGAGAAGAAGAAGAAGAAGAAGAAGAAGAAGAAGAAGAAGAAGAAGAAGGAAGAAGAAGAAGAAGAAGAAGAAGAAGAAGAAGAAGAAGAAGAAGAAGAAGAAGAAGGAAGAAGAAGAAGAAGAAGAGGAAGTAAGAGGAGGAGGAGGAGGAGGAGGAGGAGGAGGAGGAGGAGGA